>NW_012148097.1:1272731-1305646 GCF_000956105.1 Propithecus coquereli | reverse complement strand
CAAGATAGCAATTGGCTAAGCCAGGATCAGACACAGGTTAATTGACTTTCATCTTTTCCATGCTACGAAGCAGAGGTCTCAACCCAGACGCTTACCTGGAGCACGCAGGTGATGCGGTGACTGGAGGAGGCCAGGTGTGAGCATGCTCACATGTGCCTGTGCACGGTGGAGCCATATGAAGCCCAGCTTGCAAGGGTGCAGCCTTTGCTGAGCTGCAGCAGATTTTTGCCCTGTGGAAATGCCTGCCTGGTATTGCAGTATCTCCCTTTTTTTTTTTTTTCAAGAATAACTAGAAATCTAGATTTTTAAAAAATTGTACAATCTTCTTAGTTCAAGTTGAAAACAAACACTGTGCAGACCAACCACAATACATCTGTAAGCCAAGTTCATTCCTGAGATGGCCACTTTGCAACTTCTGCCATAAAGAAATCTTACTGCAAAGCACCTGCCCCATGAGTCCCTCTCTCACTGGTTCTGTGCTTCTCTCCTAGAGGCCCCCACTGCTTCTTGCCCCCTCTGTGTCTCTCACCACTTCTGACCAACTCGTGCTCCTCTCTGTAGCTCCCCAGACCCTGCCTCACCCAGCCCACAAGAAAAGGTCCCGGACCCTGTGAGCTGCTGAGCTGCAGCCTAAAGCTCCCAGAGGTGCTGCTTGGCTTCATTTCCCTCCAACTCACTTTCACACTGCTGGTGAGGTTGAAAAATGAGTCATTAAACCATGTTCCTAAATGCACTGGGGACCAGACTAGAGCCAACCACAGTCAGCCAAATGCCTTGGAACATAGGTTCTGTCTCAAAGGGAATCACAGGGAAATGATGTTTGCCTTTTGTGGAATTTACCTAGATCATAATCAGAAGTAAACAAAATGAAACATATAGCTAAGCAACAGCTTTCTTTAGGTGAAGAGAGCCATGTGTATATCTGGCAAAGCATGCCGGATATACTCCAGGAGAGCGGTTCCTAGAAACAGTCAGTTCTTTACAGAATTCCTCATGAACGGCTGAAGCTACGGGTGGATATCACATGTGTAGCTCACTTCTGCAGCGATGACTGTGCCCCCAGCCAGCCCTTGTCTGAACCAGGAATCACACTCTCAGATGCCTGTGGGGACCAGGCAGGGGGGTTACGTGAGTGCAGTGGGCCAGAGGGGCTGTGTTGGTCTGAGGAAGCCACAGCCATCACTTGGGTCTGGCTGATAATGGATTGCAGGCTCAGCGTTGCCGAATCTTCTGAGTTTTCAGGAGAAGTTGGAAATCCGAATTTTGTGTGAACTCTCTGGATTATTAAAGTTTGTCAACCAATTTAAATAAAACCAAAACACTTTTCTAACCACAGAAGAGCTCTCTGAGGGCATGATTTAGCCATGGGCTGCCAGATAGCAACCTCTAGGTTGAAGGATTAGGCCAAGAAATATTAACAAGAAGCCCAGATAACTTAGGGTGTTGCTTCCAAGTGCTTCCAAGGAGTTACTCATCCAGGATTTTAGATTTACACAGAGCCACGTAAGGACTCACTGTTTGATGCCTCATTCTCCTAAACCTCATTCTAAACAGGGAGGCCACATGCCATCTGCATCCTTCCATAACATGTGCCAAGCTTGATTGGACATAGCCATGAAGAAGGAAACTGACAAGTTTGATTAATGTCCCTGGACCCTGTCACTTGGTCCCAAACACCTGGGGAGAGCCAGCAGCTCTCAAACTACCCCTCCATCCCCTTCTGCCTCATCACACATCATTTGCTCACAACCAGTTTCTCTTCAAGGTTGAATTCCTTCTCTTGCAGTAGCTGGACCTGCCATGCTGCAGGACTACCCTTTCCCTACACAGGATCGCTGGGTATATCCAGTAAAGGTTGAGGGTGTTGTGTTTTGTATTTTGTAATTTGTGTTGTGTTTTGTATCCTGATGTGGTTGTCATGTTGAGGCTCACAAGGAAAGGCTTATATCTTCTCCTGAATGGGGGGTGGTAGCCATTCCTACTGACAGGGACATGAAGGCAAGGCTGGTCCTTGTTCAGAAGAGTGGAATGGAGAAGACAAACTTCTGGGAGCAGGAAGAGAAACTCTGTTTCTCTCCAAACAAAATTTGGTTTAACTCAACAGTATTTATTGGGAGCCTACTATGTGTTGGACGCTCGTATGTTACATGTTGACCATCACATTCTTGATCTTAGACTTGAGGTAGACATCTTTCAGGTTGCTCCTGAGCGAGGGAAGTAGTGATGGCCTCCACAGGAGGCAGAAGGAGGGAAAACTGATTAGGCCCCCAAATGCAAGATGAGGAAATAAGTGTATAGGGCAGATTAGCAGTTTCTTGTGACTACTTTCATTTCGTTCAGCCAAAGCCATTAGTAAAATTCCAGCTCTATGTTAGCCATGCTATTGAGTATAAATGGGAAGGTCATGTTTTCCAATTTAGGTCAGAAATTTACTTACAGTCATGAGCAGGGCCCTTCCCCAAGGCCATGATGGTGGTGGTTGTAGTAATATGGAGGCTCCAAGGGAAAGGAATTTTAGGCAACTAAATACAAGTTTTTAGAATCCAGCTTTCCCTTTGTGGATAGATTTTTGCTCTAGTTAATGGCCTTAGATGATGTAAGATTTATTTTTTATTAAGTACGTTGGAAATTTCCTGTGCAGAGATGAATCACTCTTGTAGGAAATATCAAAGAACCATTCTCCTTTTCAGCATCTATATTTTCATGCCCCAAAGTGAATTTCTCCTTTTTCCCCCAAGCCTGCTACTCCTCTCATCCAGTTAATTATTCAGGACAAAAACCTCAGAGTTGTGGTCAACACCTTCCTCTCTCTCCCTCACCCCCCTCTTTAACTCCTTAATACTGTATTCAAATGTTTACAGCTTTCTTGAGTTTTATTGGGAAATACATTTCCCAAACTGATAAGCCATGAAACACAGAAGGTGTTATTGGAGAAATTATGAGAACAGTATTCTTTAGACAATAAGTTTAGGAAACACTACATATTGTATCCCCCTTTTAGAGATTTTCAGAGTATATTAGCATATTAAAGGCTTTGAGAAGTTCTGCAATTTAGAAACTAGTTTAACTTTATCAAACACAGAATTTCCCACACGTTTTTAACCACAGAACCTTTCTCAGCACTCCCGTTAATGTTCTGCCTAACAGTTGTTCATTATTAACTAACATGGAAAATTCTCTTAGGAGTGTAACCCTGAAAAGCCTTTACCTGATGTACCTATTGCCAATTTCTTCTGTAATTTCCCTCTTACCCAGACCATTGCACTAGCCTTTTAATTATTCTCCCTGCCTTTAGTCTCTACCAATTTTAGCTCATTCTTTTCTCTGCATTGAGTTATATGTTCTCAAAGTATAGTTGTGATTAAGTTTCTCCCCTATTCAAAAGTCTTACATGGCTCCCATGCTACCAGCAAAATTAAGTTCCTGTTACATAGCGTGTATCTGCTTCCCTTTTGAGGGGTCAGGTCAATGCAGGCTGAAAACTGGCCATATTTGCCAAGTCCTGAAAGTGGGATAGGTACCAAATTACCTAGGGAATCTGGAGCAGAAATAGTCTAATATAATAAACAGTGAGGGAAATCAAGGCCATACATAAGGTTCTAGATTAAAAATATGGGGAATAATGACCAAGAGTTTTCCAATATTAATGACAGAAAACAAACCGCAAATCCATGAAGCTTGGAAAACACCCACATACCTAGGAATAGCCCATTTAACTTATTGAAAACAACAAAAAAAGGAAAAATCTTGAGGGAAGAGAAGGAAAAAAAGACATTATTACCTATGAAGGAACAAAGATAAGTATTAACAGCAAACTTCTTGACAGAAACCATGAAAGCCAGAGGCAATGGAATGACACCAGAATTCTATACCCAGTGAGAATATCTTTCAAAAATACAGGAGAAAAAAAAAAGAATTTTTCAAACAAATAAAAACTGAGAGAATTCACTGCCAGAAACCTGCTCAACAAGAAATGTTAAAGGAAGCTCTCAAGGCAGAAGGAAGATGATACCAGATAAAAACTTGGATCTACACCAAGAAATAAAGAGTGCGTTAAGTGAAATAAGTTATAGTAAAATAAACCCATTTTCCCATTGTCTTTAATTACTTTAAAATACAAATTTCTAAAAGTGTTGGGGGAGAAGTTGGGAAAGAGCATGTGCTCTTGTTCTTGGATAAGGCAGGGCCATTAAGAACAGCTCAGGCAGATATGCATAAACTGGGAACAGTTCACTGGTCAGGATTTGGGCCTCAAACAATGCAGGGAGGTGGGGCTCACAGGCATTTGTGTGAGAACAGACAGGCTCGTTTATGGCCAAAGGGCCCTGTCTCTCAAAAAGATTCTTCACTTTGTGGCTCCAGTCTTGTTTCTTGCTACTTCTCTTCCTTTACCAGCCCAAGATTTCAGACATAAGGATACCTTGTCAGTGTTCACAGGCCTTGCCCTCTGCTGGCCCTACCTGTTACTCACCTGATTCGCTGCACTTCCATCTCTACCTATTATACTTCCTTCATTTTTCAACATCCAGTTAAAATATTATCTCCTTTAAGAAGGACTATTTTGTAGTCCTCCCAATTAGAGTGGATTTCTCCCACCTCTGTGACCCATGAAAATTTTATTTTAATAACTATAATAATCTGGCTTATACTGCACTTAGCTATTTATGTGGTTATTTCCAGCCCACTGTAAGCTCCATGAAAGCAGCCACCCTGATTTAGTCATGTTTGAATTCCAAATGCCTTCCTATCCACTCCCTACCCACTGCTTGTGCCCAAGTACTAATGATGCATGGATTCTGACATACACAGGCTCAGCAAAATTTATTAAATGTAATTAAGATGGAGAAACTTTGGCTTCTTCGGTGCCTATTTTCTTGGAGGTAAGGTAAAGAATAAAACTGATTGGAATGCAGATGCAAAGGCCTTTTTCTCTGGAGTCTGATTTAAGCAGGATCTCTTCTCTAGGAGTCTCTTAGAACAAGAGTGTCTTGCCCATTCCATCAGGAGAACTGGAATGCTAATCAGGAACCCAGGCAAACCCCTGTAAAGAGGCCTGAACTCTCTCACACGGTGAGAGATAGAGAAAGCCTGTGGCCATATCATTCCTTCCAACTTTCCAGCTCCCAAGCTTATAAGCCATAGTGGACACAAGACCCTCACGTGCTCCTTCCCAGGACTGTGTAAGCTCAGCCATTTGGCAAGACTAAGCCTAGTAGGGTTGGTTCATATTTAGCAAACTTTACTCCACAACAGAAAAACAAGACGAGATGAAGCAACAGTTAACAGAAGAGGAAAACCTCAGTGAAGATAAGAGTTGAGGCAGGAAGACTAGAGGACAGGGAACTGAGCTCAGTTCCCAAGGGTGCATCTGCCTCAGTGTTGGCAAAAAGCCTAAGTATTCCAAGAGCATGAGTTGAATTTACAGGTCAATGAGTCTGGCATGTGGGAAAACAAGAATGACAGGAGAGGCTGTTCTATGGTGGAGGAGTCAGAAAAAATAGTAACTTCTTGGTGTGGAAGTGTTAGTGCTGGTGCTAATTGAATCAGAGTTGCCACAGGGTGCTGAGAGGACCTCAGTCCTTGAAAGAGCTTCACGCTGTGGCTTGAGCACTGACAGACAAAAGTCTGTTGAGTATCTACACCCTTATTAACAGGGCCCAGCAATGTCAGTCTCCTCCCAGGATACAGGAACAGGCCGTCATGGCTACAGAAATCATCAGCAACTCAATGCTGAAGCAGAAGGTAATATATATCTTACTTTGAGAAAAGAACTGTAAGTTATTTTCTACCCCGATTATTCTAGACAGAATTTTAATGTAAGCAGAATCTAAATGTTTCCATCAATCTCACTCTCCTTTTCTCACAAGCATATGGTGCAAATGACCCCGATTTTAAAGAGGACTTCTAGTGTAATTATGGGAGTGTTTGCCCAACTAATCTTTTTCTTTGCTTCTTTGGCAGGGTGCTCAGTTATCATTGTTTGAGTTCAGTTCAACTGTGGAATTTTCTTCTAATCGTAGCTTAGACCCTGGAGAGGGAAAACCTTAATGGGGGCTGCCTTTCCATATCCTGCAAGGATTGCAAAGGTCCAATAAGTCGACTTTTACAGAATGCTTGGGGATCCGAAGGGTCTACGTGGGCTGTAAATGTGCCAGGAAAAAAATCCTTGGATGTTCATTACTAGTGTGGCAGCTCAATGTACCTCACATTTTCTACCTTGATACCTCATTAAAAAGTTGGAAAATCTCTATCAGGGTGAGAAAGAAAACTTTTACTTGTTCAGTGGGTGGTTTTGAAAAGCCCTGGAGATTCATTCCTAACACAGGTCTATTCAAATGTGTCAAAGGCATTTACCGTTCACCCACACATGAAGGGAAGACAGGAGACAGAATATAGAAGAAATTAGAGCCTCCAGGGTGAAAGTAGGAATTTTTCTCTTTTGGCAGCAAGGAGGCCCTTCACATGCCACAGCTGGGGGTGATGTCAAGGGAGAGCTATTGCAACCGATCTCTCTACGCTCACTCAGTGGGAAGGAGTAAGATGCAGCACAATATTTCTCAAGCATTCAAGTTTTCACCAAAAATCTTTCTTAATTCAAAGCATTCAGCATGATTTATGTGGGGCATTGACAGTTACTGATTGTTTGGGTCTTATACAGAATTCAGGAATTGTCATCCAAAACCCAAAAGTACAAAGCAGTTGAACAACTAGTTAATCACATCGAAGGTCATCTGTCTCCAAAATTCACTCCAAGTTTTGACTCTTGGGATTGACAAGATGTTCAGGGTCATGTTGATAACATTAATGTCCAGACATTTGCATTTGCAGCTAACATGGTGGCATCATGGAAACTGGTCTTTGAAATCATTGCCTTTTTTACATTCTACGCATTGCTGGTGACCCTTTTGAGAAGCATCATCAAACTCTGCACCTACTGTCAAGCAGAGGGGAGAGCCCAGTACAGCCCCTCCCACCTACCAACAGTCCACCAGTCTAGGCTGTGTTCCAGTTTCATTCCAATGACACTCACTCTTGCCTCCAGACTCCTGACCTCGGTCCTTTCTCTGCTCTCCTGGAATTCGTATTTGAACTCAGCTTTTCTTCCTGCATACTTTCACGTAGCTTACCCTTAAGCTCTTAGCATCCTTTGCCACTTGTAAAAGTAGAGGATACCGCTGCTTTCACTCAGGCCCTATAGAAAATGACCTTTGACTTTAGCTACTGTCTTAGTCTGCTTGTGTTGCTATAACAGATTACCTGAGACTTGGTAATTTGTGAAGAAAAGAGGTTTGTTTGGCTCATGATTCTGCAGACTGTACAAGAAGCATGGCACTAGCATCTGCTTCGGTGAGGGGCTCAGGCTGCTTCCACTCGTGGTGGACGAGGAAGGGGAGCCAGTGTGTGCAGAGGTCACATGGCGAGAGAGGAAGCAAGAGAGAGAAGGGAGGTGCCAGGCTCATTTTAACAACCAGCTCTCTCAGGAACTAACAGAGTGAGAACTCATTTACCCCAACCCAGCGAGGAGATTAATCTATTTATGAGGGATCTGCCCTCAGGACCCAAACCTATCCCATTAGGCACCCCCTCCAGCATTGGGGATCAAACTTCAACATGAGATTTGGAAAGTCAAACACTCAAACTATAGCAGCTTCCCAGCCTCCAGCCTCCTTGAGGGAAGAAGGACAGTGACTACGTCCATGCCAGAGTAACCAAGGTAGACACTCTCTCTTAGACGCCCCCCATTTCAATGCACTATGAATAATAAAATCAAACAATGAGACTGCAAATACTGAGACCACCCAGCCAGGCGGTCCCACCTTAACTTTGGCAATGAACGTCCCTGCGATTCTAGCGTAAGGCACCATTCATTTCCTTTATGCTGGTTCCCACCCACCAAAAAGAAAACACAACCTGGATTTTGTCAAGCTTTCTACACCAATTTGCCTTTATGCTGAGGAGAAATTTCATTCCCAAAGGGTAATTTATTCCAAAAGCTGCAAGTGTCTAGGAAGAGGGATTTATAATGAAAGTGCCTTTGTAACCATAACTATATCATGTCCTGACATTTATAATGAAGCCTAGAGCCAGAAATAGATTCTTTAGGAGGGTGGGATGTGTCTAAACAGCGAGATTAAGTCTATTTTGCGTAAGTCGTGCCTCTGCCTAGGAAGAGTCTGGGGGTTTCCGTGTCAGTGTGATTCAGGGGGTTTCTGGAATTGCCTTTGGTTTGCTCTCGGGGCTCTCCCGAGCAATGCAGCAGCGGACAGGCTGAGACCACGGACACATGTGCATCCTTTCACAGGCAACTCAGAAAACAGATAATCGCCTCCATTTCTAAGCAAGGAAGAATGCTAACCTTTTGCTGTTTTTTTCTCCCTTGAAATTATATTGATTTGGTCATTCACATTGTGATTAAGAGAGAATTTAGTTAGCCGCTGAGATGTGCTGCTCTTATATTTATCATTGTTCTTGAATCCACCTTGAAATCCTTGGGTAGAGAGTTGGAATGTTTTGGAAAATTAATTAAAAGAAAACTTGAAAGTCTTTATAGCTTGAAGAAACCACGAAGGGTCACTGGGGGGGATCGTAGGCCTTTCCATATTCAGCAGGAAACTCTTTAGACATTTTTAGAAGGGGGAAAAAAAACTTGTGAAGTAGATGTGAAAGAAATCGTATAATTTTGCTTAAAAATTGTGGCTTTCCAAATGTCTTCTAAAGAAAACATGCCACTTGAAGAAATCATTTAATGTAAATTGGAGACATGAGAGGGGAGAATGATCTTTAGAGACTTGAGTGTTCTCTGCAAAATAATTTGAAACAAACTGAGATTTAGAGGCCACCAAGGAAACTGGGTGGTAAGATGGTTGGATGATGGCCAGGGAGATATTTTTCTGCTTGAAAAGCAGCCACCACAGGCTTTTATGCTGACACGGGAAGCCGTCTTCTCACCTATGAGGATATATGGGATGAGCTGCAGCAGAGACGGAGGGGAGAGACAGATCAATTTTACTTCTGGGGCAGAGAGGAAGCTGTGCACAGAGTGATTACACGGGGTGGAGAGAGGCTGTCCTTCATGCAAAGATGGCGTGAAGACGGAAGGCAGGTGGCAACTGAAGGGCCTCCTGGGCCAAGCCGGCATGCACATTAATGGAGGTCCAGGGGCTGACCTGGAGGCTCGAGCCCAGCCTGCAGGGGCAGCACTGGGCCCTGCCAGTCAGCACGGCCCACAAACGCAGGCCCGCAGCAGCCAGGTCTGCTGACCTTCCAAGAAAAGCCAGAGGACTGGATTTTGACTTGAAATCTCACCTACTTTAAAAGGTCGGCAATACACCTAAAACCTTTTAAAATGTTCTGAGGGTGTCTGAGAGGTTGGCACTTTACAGCCAAATATCAGAAACTTTTATGAAGGCCGTGGAGGAACGGATTGGGGTTATAACACTGGAGACAGAAGGAAATTGCAAATGCAGTCACTGGCAGGGGCTTCTCCGAGTCTGAAGCTGCAGTGCTGGGGCCAAACGCTGAGAGTCCTGTGTACGTCCCCAGAGGTTTCTAACCTCAAGTCTGGAAATTAAAACCAGAGTTATATAAAATAGTGATTAATAAAAGTTGAAACTGAATACAGAATCACTTGCACACAGCAAGAGGGTAAATATTTATGCTGTTATTTGAATCAGAAGTTATACTCTGGTAGAAAATTCACAAATGACTCAGTTGTGTGTTTTGTGTCTGGTCTCTCTGTTATTTGCATGCTTAACTATTTGGTCCACATTATCAGAAATCAGGTATCACTGCTTACCTAGTAGTGGCTATAGAAACTTTAGACATAACATCTAGAATGAAATAATGAGTCCTATAGGACTGGCCTTGCAACCTCTAACTTATACAATGTTGGGAATTTTCAGTGGAATTGGAATTGTTTCTACACTCTACTGAGTTTGAATATTGCATCCTCTCACAGCAACCTTGCTTGAGATAGTACGTTCATTCCCCTATCTAGCTGCACAACCTATAATAATGTGCCCTGCAGAGTTACACAGGAGGAGAAAACACTTCTATCATTATAAATCCTTATAGTAGATCAAATTATCCTGTAGAAGCATTCACTTCCACTCTGCCTTCATGTTTACGAGCAGCATATACTTCCCTGCCCCTTGACTTTGGGTGGGGCCATGGAATTTGCTTTGGCCAATATAATGTTAATGACATGATGTGACTGAAGGCTTGAAAAGCACTTACGTGATGGGGATTGTCCTCCAGGTTCTGCCAACTTCATGAGAGGTACTTTCTTTGAGTAACTATTACTTTAGCCCAGAATGAGGTGGAATAGAGCCACCCAGCCAAACCCAGCGAGACCTACATTTGAAGCAACATGCCCCAGGGAGCCCAGCATAGATGATCTTCCCCGGACAACTTACAGATCAAGGAGAATAAATGAACGGTTTTTTAAGAGAATGAGTTTGGGGAGGGTTTTGTTACCCAGCATGATTCTAGCACTGGCTAACTGATACACTCCTTCTTATAATGAATTAGGCTTTTGCCCTTGAATTGGTCCCTACAATCAGTTTGTTCAGCTGGGATTTAAGCATTCCACTCAAGATGGTGGGTGGTAGATATTTTAAAGGCTTGAGAGAACTGGACAACTTTTAGAGGGTCTAAGTTAAGCAATTCGTCTACTTTCAGATGGGCTACAAAAGATCCACCAGCACCATCAATCCAGATCAGGATGCTATGAAGCTGCATAGCATCCTCTCCTTAGTCCTCTATGCATCTGTCCCGCCGTCCATCCAGCCATTCACGGTATGTTCTGTTGATTCCAATGTTGCACCCATCTCAAGCCTTCCCAGTGCTCTTCGTTTTTATTGCCAACCATCCTGGGCCAGTTTATCATCATCTCTTGCTTAGATTAGTGCAACAGCCTCCACCCTGCCTCCTTCCAACCCATGCTGAGTCTTGCTTCTCCCTCCATCCTGCTTCTCTCTCCTCACAGCTTTAAAACACTTTCACAACTTCCCATTCTTTTTAGAATGACATCCTGCCACCCTATTGTTAGGGTGGCTTATCCTCATAAGGTCCTTTATGGTCTGGTCCCTGCTTACCTTGCCAACATCTCTCACCATCTCTCCCTCTCCCACCCCAAGCCCCACGTCCGGTCTCTCAGCTTCAGCCCTACAGAGCTTCTTTCTGCCCCTTAAAGGTGTCACAATCTCACTGGGGCTTCACACTGTTTCCTAGGTTGAGGCGACTCTCAGACAGTCTTATCTGTCATTGCGTTCTCACGCTCACCATGGGTTTATGAAGCAGCTGGAACTCAGAAAAGTGAGAACATGAATGGAGTTTTTTTCCTATTGTTTCCCCAATTAAATGATTCTAAATCTCCCTTTCCTACTCCATATTGACAAAGTGGGCAGATTCCATAACTACGTAATGAAATTCTGTTATCAGAGACTTTATCCAGACAACTTTATTGAGACTCCAGTCTCAAATCTAAGTCCAGTTCCCTTCCCCTAAGCCCCAGCAAGTCTTTGGCATAAAGGTCTCAGAGTGTTGAAAAGCCGTTGGTCTTACCTTAGACTGGGGTGGGCGAGGGCACCGTCTGATTCTGGAAAGACCCTCTCTTCTGGGTCTTGGGGTTTTCCAGAGTATTGGGCTGGGGATGGTGAAGACAAGGAAAGGGACATGTGTCTCTTACTTAAATGGCATTGGAGCCAGTGTCTTCAGTAGAGCAGACATCCAAATGTTGATTTTTTTTGTGGTACATACTGTGAATTTATGGGAGGCTCCTACAGGGGAAATATATACCTTGCATTTCCCTGACAGGGTGAGCTCTGGTTGTCTCTCTTCTAACCCCTTTGGTTTCTTACCCCCCCGCCATTGCTTCTGGGGTAGTGATGGGCTCTTTTAATCAGTGGGCTGCCCTCCCATATGGGGACACTGATAACTTTAGCCAAGTATTTAAGCAACTTTACTGAAGTTATGAATAAGAGAAAACTAGATATTATTATATCTTTAAAAAAATTTTTTTGAGGAGTAAATGTTGCTAAAAATGTTTTCTGGCAAACTGGGATAGCAACAATCAAATCATTAGCAAGACATTTACTCTGGTTGTATTTTTAAAAAAGCAACTGTAGAATAATTTGGTTTTCATTTCTTTCCTGCCCGCAATTTAGAAGTTTTCCTGATTTAAGTTAATAAGTATTATGGATTGTTTATCCTGTTCTCAAACATTCTTTAAAAGGTTTGGATTAGATTGGTCCTAATTCTAGCAGTTTCTTTAATCTCAAGGCCATGTGAGAATAGGACAGGGTGTTCAAGCCACCCTACCAGAATGGATAGCCGCCTAAGTAACATGATCCCTGGCTGGGAAATAATGCCTGGCTGTTTGCCTCTCAGATGCTGGCAGATGAAACAGGATACAGCAACTTTCTGGTGTTTTGTTCCACACGCCATTGGAATTACACCAGTACAGGTTGCCAGACCGCAAGGCCAGGTCCCTTGCCTGCAGGTTGAAGATCAGGTGCGTGCAAACCTGTAAGGAAGAGTGTATCTAATCCAACTCTCTGCCAATCCACTCTCTTTTCTTCATCCTTCCAGGGGCACCCACCTCCTAGTCACCTACTCACATGCTGAGATGGGTCCCTGCTTGGAAGATGCTTCCCAGACATAGGACATTTTGTGTTTATCCTTGGTCCCTTTGGTTCTCTCAGAGTGAGACTCTGGAATCCAATTCCAGCTCTGCCACTCACTACTCGAGCAATTTTGTTGAGCCTTGGTTTCCCCATCTGTAAAAAGGGGGATAATAATATCCACCTCAGTGTTGTCATGAGGATTAAATGGATTAACACATGAAAACCACGTGAGTCCGTGCCTGACTCACAGAGTTATTATTATATAATAACTCACAGGTTATTATCCTCTGGACTTAGTTACCTTCTGTGATCGGCCCTGGTCTGTGTTCTCCTGTCGGATAAGCCTCCTACTGGCTGAACCCCCCTGGAAGCCAGGCGGAATGGGAATCCACTGAAGTATGGACTCCCAGATGAAACTGAGGCATGGCAAGATTGAGAGGTTTTCCCAAAGTCTCACTGCTAGTTAAGTGGTGGAGCTGGAGACAGCTTGGCTTGACTTCTGTTGAGCGTTCAGCAGAGCTACCTCAGCAGGGTTTATGACGTCCAAGGCAGTCATGGCATCTGTTTCCCTTTCTTTTTTAGAAAATGAACAAATGAAATTATGTAAACATTATCTTGCCTTGAAAATGGAACCATGCTTTGCAGGTTATAGTATAAATTTATATAATCTCTCGATGAGGGCAATTTAACAATGTTTATCAAAAGTCAAATGTGTGAAGTCTTTTTAAAATTTTAAAATATTTAATTGACAAGTAAAAGCTTGTACATATTCAAGATGTACAATATGATTTGATATACATAGTCATTAGGTAATGGTTACCACAATCAAAGTAACACAGCTATAGCTGCTCATGCTGTACATTAGATTTCCAGTACTTGAGCATCTTATAATTGAAAGTTTGTACCCTTTGACCAACATCTCCCTATTCCCCTATCCTCAGCTGTTGGTGACCACCATTCTACTCTCTGTTTCTGTGAGTTTGGCTTTTTCAGAATACACACATGCAGTGAGATCATGCAGTAATTTGTCATTCTGCGGCTGGCTTATTTCACTTAATATAATGTCCTCCAGGTTCATCTGTGTTGTCACAAATGACAGGATTTCATTCTTTCTGATGGCTGATTAATGTTCCACTGTGTACGTGTGTGTGAGTGTGTGCACACATGTGCGTGTGCGTGTTATCACATTTTCTGTATCCATTCATTCACTGATGGACACTTAGGTCATTTACGTGTCTTGGCTATTGTGAATAGTGCTGCAATGAACACGGGGGTACAGATACCTCTTTGAGATACTGATTCCATTTCTTTTGGATATATACTCAGAAGTGGGAATGCTGGGTCTTATGGTAGTTCTATTTTTTAATTTTTTTAAGAACCTCCATACTGTTTTCCATAGAGGTCATACCAATTTACACTCCCACCAACAGTGTACAAGGGTTCCCTTTTCTCAACATTCTCACCAATATTCATTATTTCTTGTCTTTTTGAATAGCCATCCTAACAGGTAAGAGGTGATATCTCATTGTGGTTTTGATTTGCATTTCTCTGATGTTTAGTGATGTTGAACACCTTTTTATACACTTGGCCATTTATATGTCTTCTTCGGAAAAAATGTCTATTCACATCCTTTGCCCATTTTTAAATCAGGTTATTTATTTATTTTTTGCTATGGAGTTGAGTGCATTTCTTACATATTTTGGATATTAAGCCCTTATTAGATATATGGTTTTCAAATATTTTCTCCGCTTCTGCAGGTTGCCTTTTTATATTGTTGTTTCCTTTGCTGTGCAGAAGTGTTTTTGGTTTGATGTAGTCTCACTTATTTATTTTTACTTTTGCTGCCTGTGCTTTTGGTGTCAGATCCCAAAAAATCATTGCTAAGGCCAATGTCAAGGAACTTTTTCTGCATGTTTTCTTCTAAGAATCTTAGGGTTTCAGATCTTACATTTAAGTCTTTAATTAATTTTGAGTTAATTTTTTATGAGATATAAAACAAGGGTCCAATTTTATTCTTTTATGTGTGGATATCCAGTTTTCCCAACACCATTTATTGAAGAGAATTGCCTTTTCCCATTGTGTATCCTTAGCACCCTTGTCAAAGATTAGTTGACCGTATATATGTGAGTTTATTTCTGGGCTCTCTATTCTGCTCCATTGGTCTATGTGTCTGTGCTTATGCCAGTACTATATTGTTTTGATTATTATAGCTTTGTAATATAGCTTGAAATCAGGGAATGTGATGCCTCCAGCTCTGTTCTTCTTTCTCAAAATTGTTTGACTATTAGGAGTATTTTTGGTTTCATAGTAATTTTAGAATTATTTTCTCTATTTCTGTGAAAAGTGACATTGAAATTTTGATAGAGATTGCACTGAATCTGTAAATAACTTCAGGTAGTATAGACATTTTAATAATATTAATTCTTCCAATTCATGCATGTGGGATATCTTTCCATTAAATTTGTATCTTCTACAATTTCTTTCAACATTATTTTATAGTTTTCAATGCATATATTGTTCACCTCCATGGTTAAATTTATTCCTAAGTATTTTATTCTTTTTGATGCTACTATAAATGTGATCATTTTCTTTCTTTCTTGGATAATTTTTTTGTTAGTGTATAGAAAGGCAACTGATATTTGTATCCTGCAACCTTACTGAATTCATTTATTAGTTTTAACTGGTTTTTTAAAAATAGAGTCTTTGAACTTTTCTATGTATAAGACCATGTCATCTGCAAACAGAAACAATTTTACTTCTTCCTTCCTGATTTGGAATTCTTTTATTTCTTTTTCTTGCCTAATTGCTCTGGCTAAAACTTCTAGTACTATGCTGAATGGAAGTGGTGAGAATAGGCACTCTTGTCTTGTTTCTCACATTAGAGGTAAAGCTTTTAGCTTTTCACCATTGAGTATGATGTTAGCTGTAGGTTGTCACATATGGCCTTTATTGTGTTGAGACACATTCCTTCTACACCTAATTTGATGAGAGTTTTTTGTTATGAAAAGATGTTGAATTTTATCAAGTGGTTTTTCTGCATCTTTTGAGATGAGTATATGATTTTTATTGCCAGTACTAGGAATTAATCTCACGTATATACTCGGAAATGTGAGAAATGTGGATTGATCTTCAAGATATATTGTTAAGTAAATAGAAAAATAAATAAGTAATAAATATATATTTGCTTATATGTATATATGACATCTCTGGCAGAAGACCAAGCAATTGCAACAGTTGTCTATGGGAAGATGAACTGGGCTATAGGGTAAGAAGACAAGTTTTTACAATATGATTTTTACTTTTCAATGTTTGAACATGTAAAGTGTGCTTCTTATTTGTATGAATGAATGAATAAATAAATAAATACATTGTTAATGGAACTGTGTAAGAGCCTGAGCCCATCTCAAGTGGACACGTGTGCTCAGTCAAGATGAGTAGAGCCTGCTTATGGCTCCAGTACTTGGTTTGTGGCTCAGCTAAAATGTCTAGCTGCCCTGGGATTTTTGACCATGGTGCAATTTTACTTGTTTGTAATCTTAGTCAAACAGTGTTCAGTTGTTCACATAATGGCCACTGGTTAGTCAGAAGGCATAAGAAACTAATGAAGAAAAATAACGAATTAACGAAGAACAGAACAAATTATATTCATTCTGCAAAGGTGCCTTAAGATAATCTATACTGGGTCTGAAGTTGTGGTCATCTGATCAAAATTCTTCACGACACATCAAGAACAACCAGAATTAAACAGAAAACATGGAAGTGATGATCTTATCTAGGTTGGCTTTTCACTTGTGGGGTTTCGCATTCGTATTGCCAATCATGAAATAAGTTCCCCAAGTGAGAAGTAGCTCCACTGCGGATTAACTCTGCCAACTGGGTGTGTCTATTTTATTGATTTTTAATTTGGGGCTTATATCTGAAATCATTGCTTTTCTATTTTTCCAGTTCGGTTCATTCTAATATGTACAACATGTCACTTCTGCCTGGTGGTCACAGGAGCTTCTAAGTTGACCTGTTTCTGCTACTTGGGAGGATGTCAGTGCTTCCTGGTGACCAAAAGGAATTTTGTTTGTGCCAAACTATATTGTAAGTTATATTATCCAAAACATACCCTCTATACCTAATGAAAGACCATCCAGTTGTTTTTATATGATGTAATAGTACACAAACCAATAAATGCAATCTTTATTTGTACAGATGTCTGCTATTCACACTGGAATGCATTATTTGTGGCAAAGAACTCATAAACAATAATATATAACCCTTTCTCTTCTCTTGTCATTTTGAAACAAACCAATACAATTATATAGATAAACCCATTTAATTTATTTTAATGCTATAATGTATAGTTAAATTTCAATATATGTTAATACACATTTGGTCCAAAACAAACCTAATGCAGACAGTTTTGTAGTTTATTTGTTAACAAATAATTGTGTCATTCATTTAAAGAACGAAGCACAAAAGGTTACTTATTAAATGAGGAAAGACAGAATATTTCAAAAATTGTAGCTAAAAATCACACGATGCACTCTTTAACTATTTACAAGAACAATTTTTAGTTTAAAATCATTTTTTATTATCCTATGAAAAAATGACTAAATGATGTTAGAATTCCTAAAGGAAGTTTTCTTGAGATTATACTTTTCTCTGAAAAGAATTAATGAATCAGGAACAAAAGTGTGTGCCTCCAAAAGGAAACAGAGACATGCCCAGAGTCAGGGGGTCCAATAACATCTGTGGGAGGTGATGGCCTCCTTCTCTGCCCCTTCTCTCCGCCGTCAGCCATTCTCATGCCCTGCTCACAGCCAATGAACACAAAGTGCTCCCCCAAGTAGCTCTTGTAAGTCTGGTGCTCTTGTAAGTTTAAGTTTTCATTCATCCTGGCCACTTATCGATTAACTAGCAAGTATTATTAAGCACGTGGTATGTGTCGAAACACTCAGTTCTTAAAGACAGGTGGTCCCCAGGTTATGGACAAGATACGTTCCTGAGAATGTCTTTAGGTCAGATTATGTACGTAACTCGGATCCCTGATGAACAGCGCATATATGGTAATCATAATAATAACAATACCATAATGGCTCATGTGGGGTAAAAATACTACAGTGTAATACTGTAATAATAAGTTACAGAAACTATTGTGCTCTTTCCTTTAATTCAAACGAACAACATAAAAACAAACTCATACAAGTTTAGACAAGAGATAGGAGAGATTTCAAAAAAGAACATTAAAGGTTGACGTTCACCTGATGCTGCTTCAGTGTCTTGCTTGCTGGAAGAGGCACGTTTGAGGCAGGAAGGCAGCTGACATTAACGGGACGGTGACGATGGTGGTGCAGGCGAGGACGGAACGGGGGCTGGAGGGTCCGGGCTTGACCCTGCTGCTGGAGAAGGGAGCTGAGCACTGATGTCGGTTTCTCAAAAAGGGGATCTAGGGTTGTCTGCACAGCCTTTGTCTTTTTTTCCTCATGAATGACCTCGTAGTCGCTGATGTCTCACTAACTGCACAGTAAACCTCTGTACACCGATCGGTGTTGGGATCTTGCTCCTCAAGTTTGACAAATCCTGCTTCAGTGAGACAGAAGCTACAGCTAATTCTTTTGTCGTGAAGTTTCTTGGCTCTGGGTCTTCTGACTCCTTCCGTCCTTGCTCTTCCTCATCTACCTATTGCACAAGACTGGCGCTAGCATAAAGGTGCCGTGCAGGTTTGTTTACGTGCTTGGAAGAAACTAGTTCCCGAATTACTAATTTAATTATAAATTATCTTTATGGGGAGACTTGGGAGCCCGTTCATAAGCCTGGTTCATAACCCAGGGACTGCCTGTAATAATATGAATGACAATTGTCACTGTCATCACCCTTGAATACCTTCCCCCTGCTAAATAGATACATGAGCCAGTAGATTCGTTCATGAGGGAAAAGCGGAACTCGTGGCAGTGTGAGTCAGCGGGGCGCTGCCCTGTGGGGCTTTGCAGAGTTCTTAGGAAGAGAAGCAACAGCTGTGTGAGCCTCTCCCTCCCAGCCAGCCCGGGGCCCTTTGGCACCAGCTGGGGGTACTCTGGCACACTCAGCTCTGAACTTGACTGTGGCCACCCCCATTCCAGAATTTCTTCATGAAAAGGTGTCACACAAATGCCAGGCAGCATTTCTTAGAGATGTAGACCGGAGCTCTCAACTAGGAATGTGGTTTGTCTTCGGCCTCACACCTTCTCACGAGTGTTGAGGAAGCCGGTTACTCATATTTGTTAGAGGACAGAACTTTTCCATCACGTCCACAGGGAAAATGAACCCTGCCTCAGCCTGCCTGGGGCTCATGGAACTCCAAAGAGCGGGGATTCTGCCCTGTGGGGGATTTCTGCACATCCAGTAGGAAGAAGAGTCAGTTGCTGCCATTTCGGAGTGAGAGGAGTCAGGAGTAGAAAATGTGTTTTGCAAATAAAAAAGAATTAAAAAACACAAAACAAACTTAAATCCTTCTTTTGGATATGGTTGACTGCTAAGTTAATTATTTAAACTGTGTGTACAGACACAAAACAAAGGGGAAATGTGGGCTTGCCCTTTGAAATTATTAGTCCAAATTCTAAACACTTAGATACAGCCTTATTTATTTAGAGTAATTTTCGCTAAGGGTGCAGGGACCTCAAAGCAAAATTCTGCTAAATGGAATGGGGGGTCCTGGATAAGATTCCAGAACAGAAAAAGGACCTATTTAGGGGAAAAATTATGGAAATCCAAATAAAGTCTGGAGTTTAGTAATAGCAGTGCGCCGATGTACCATGGTAACGCAAGAAGTTAACATTGGGCGACACTGGATAAGAGATACATGGACACTCTGTGTGCTACCTTTGCAACTTTTCTGAAAATTTTAAATTATTCCAAAAGTAAAAGTTTGTGTTAAAAATATCCAAGGTAATTCTGGAAGTTGCTTCCCCATTGAAGTGTCCAGTGGAATGACTCATTCACTCTCCCCGGAGATGGGGTGAGGCGCCCCGAGGCACCCACAGGCACAGGAAAGCGACTCATTGTGCCACCGAGCGGAGAGGCTGATTGCAGCGAACAGCCAGCAGGGTCACTTGGTTTTGGCGTTTTGGAAGATTTGGCTTTTTCGCCCCCCTCTCCCCGCAATTACGGTTTGAGTTTGCCTGATTCTGACGGGGGCAGCGGTCCTGGGTCAGGTAGGCGTCCGTGGGCACAGTACTGGCGCACAGGAGGCCACGTTGGTGACTGTCTGCTCGGTGAGTGGACAGCAGCACACGTGAGCTGTTGCTTTTTCCTGGAGTGGCTCCTGATGCGTGCTGGTGCCCTCTGCGCACACCTCTCTGCCTTCTCTGCTGTCCTGTTCTCCACCTCTTCCTCCGCGCACCTGCTTTCTGTCTTTGATGGCTCGCCCAGCGTTGGTCCCTAGTGACCTCGCATGGACTGCAAAGGGGCCTGTTTGGAGGGTTGCGCGCGAGAGATGGCTCTGCGGCAAGAGCCATCAAACCACATGGCCCTGTTGTGTCACTGAGATACCAGATATTCCCCTCAGTTACTGAAGCCACGTTGCGAGAGAGCTGAGGGACCCAAGCAGAGAGCCAGACCCCCCCCAAAGAAAAAAAAAAAAAAAGGGGAAAATCAAGGGCAAGGGGAAAAAAAAAAGGGGAACCCCGAAGCAAGGGAAAACCCGGCCGGCCGGGCCCGGCCGGGAAAAACTGAACACAATCCCCAAAACGCCCACAAAACCCACGGGGGGAACCTGGGAACCCGGAAGGCAACGGTGTGAGTTAGACTGACTCCTCAGGAGGGGCAGCCCGCCTGCAGGGTCCTTACCCTGGGCTAGCACCGAACTCGGCACACAGGGGCTCCATAAACAGCAGCCCTAAGGAGAAGACTGGGAATTGCTCTGTGGAGTCTCAACTCCCAGGCCCAGGTCTCCAGTACATGCTTTAGAAAGGGTCCTCGGAGCCACAGAGTAACAGCACCTGCAGGACAAAGCACCCTTTCCCACTTCCCTGAGCTTCTGCAGAGGGAAGGCGCTGAGCGCTGCGGAGGGGAGTGAGGGAGTCTGTGTAGTGAATCAGACGCACACTGGGTTAGGGGTTTGGGGTTCTCAATTCGAGTTGTGCCTCTGTCATCGGCAACATTAAGATTTTATGCCTTCACTTCACTTCTTGAAGGATCTCAGTTTTCTCTGGGCTACAATGAGACTCCCTGAGATGAATGACTTATCTTCTGTTTCCAACACGCTAACGGGGAGGTTGGACTGGGGGTTGGATAATCTGGGTTCATCTGAGCCCTTCCATTAACTTGAGCAAGCGCCTCACTCTTCTGACTTCGCCGTTTCCTTCTATACAGATGAGCGCTTGGGTTGAGTTTTTAATCCAAAAAAGACTTTTTCTAGGTTGATTTACCTTTGACCTTTGTCTAGGGCAGCAGAAAGGTTAATCTTGAAGGAAGAAATACTTCCACTAATCTTTCCTGTCCTTACCCCAGATGCTGTACGAAATTGGGGCAACTGACTGGTTTTACACGTGGGCCCTGAGAATACTGTATAGGAAAGTAATTCACAAAGCTTCCCAAAGTGCGTTATGCTAAGTATGTAGAGCTCTTCACTGTGTGGGCCCCCAGCCTTTCAGTGTCACCCTCCTTCACACCCTGTGTTCCCGCCGCACTGCGGAGGCGGCAGGGGTCCCTGCTACTCCCGGCTACTCAGGCCCTGACTGCCAGTTCCTGGATAGTCCTTCCTTGACCCTCCTCCCAAGTCCCTGTGGAAGATGCAGGCACTTCCTCATCTGCCTCCCCTTCCGCTCTGCTCCCGTGCTGTGATATTCATCACAGGACCTTATAGCAGTCACTCCCTGGTGGCCCCTCCGCCGGCTGGGCAGGGCTGTGTGCCCTAGCGTCTGTCGCGGTACCCAGCCCCGCCACTGCGGATGACGGGATGAATGAATACAGCTCACAGGTCGGTCGGAGAAAGTGAAGGTCAAGGTCAGGGAAGCAAGAGCCAGCCTTGCCCGCGCTGAGTAAGACTCCCATGGTGAGGTTCCCCAAACTCAGCTGCGAGAGGTCTGTCCATGCAGCACACGGCCTGGAGCCCTTTCAGTGTTTTCCACAGGAGCCGGGAAGCTTCAAAACAGTGCATTTCGGAGCAGAGAGGGAGAGCAGTTGCAGTTCTTTCAGCTAAAAGCGTAGGCGGGAGGGAGGTGCCAGACACATCCCAGGAACAGAGGCATGTCACGCACGTGCTTTTCCACGTGGTGCCTTCCAGAGGCAGTGTAGCTCAAGGGGGGCATGGCCTTGCCTGTCACTCTGTGGCCCCAAACAGCATGTACCCAATGACAGACGTGTGTGTCGAACCACAAAAGAAGGAAGCCTGGGGGAGCTTGGGGCAACCTCAGCAGATCTGAAATAAGATGTCAAAATCAGCCCCAGCAAGCTGGGTGTCCCATCCTGCCTCACCGTCCCCTTCCTCCAGGAGTGAGTCACCAGATGGCTCCACATGACCACGCTGGCCAGCCACTCTATCCACCCTTGAGCCCCGCCTGCCCGGCCTGACGGGTGCGAAAAGGGCCCCGTGGAGCCAGGTGAGGGGTCAGGGTGCTGGGCTCCACGTCCCGCAGCACCGGCCGTGTCATCTGGAGCCGGTAGGGGCTGCTATGGGGGGGTTGGGGGACGCACTGTCTGCGTTGCTGTCTTTGTGCTCAGAGCCCTCCCCCATACCCAGGAAGGGCCCTACTCTGTGGCGTCTTCCCTTCATAACAGTAATTATCATGAATATAATAGCGGCTAACATTAGTGGGAACATTAACTGAGAACATACGATGTGCCAGGAACTGTGCTAGGCCCTTCCTGGGTGTGTCTCACCTTATTCTCACAATAAACTTACAGAGTAGGTGCTGTTGTTTTCTCCCCTTTACAGATGAGATGATCTCGGCTAAATCAGTTCAGTAGCCTGCGCGTGTTCACTCAGCGACCAGGCGTCGGGTGGGGACTCAGAGGCAGGCCGACCCGTGCGTTTAGCCACACCATGCTGCAGCCATGCAGGGCCTGGGGGAGAACGGGGAGCGGGGACAATTGTGGCCAGGTGACGCAGGGGTACCCGTGGGAGCCATGTCACAGGTGCTCCTGTTCCTCCCTTGACCTGCACAGTAAGAAACCGGCTGGGGAAATTTCCCAATCCGCCCCCTGAGATTGAGTGTTGGAGTCCTGGGCCACACAGAGTTCCCTGGGCTACCAAGAGGCCCTCTGTGAACTCAGGGAAGGAGTCTGTCACCACAGCAACCATGACATAGCCTAACCTTACCCCAACGGAAAGGAAAGAGTTTTCTCTTAAAGAACTATTGCCTGGGTGGCTTACCATTGACATTCAACTCAGATGGCAAAAGCCACTGGAAAAACTTGGTGACTGAAATAGTTCCCTTGCCCAGACTCTGGGTGTTGTATGTAAAGGGGACACGATGGGTCAGACAGTTCAGCACCGAGAAGCCGTCCATGCTGGGTCAGTAGGTTTGGCGTCTGTCAGCCTCACTCCGTTCACTAAAACCCTCCGGTGGGCCGCCTTGTCACTTCTTATCGAAAGCTGCAATTTCCCTCCTCTTGCACGGCCCAGCTTACAGAGTCAGTAAGCAATTGAAGAAGTGAATTATACTAATTTTGCTTATCCCCGAAGTGTGAAATTTTAAAAGATGGTGCCAAATGAGTGATCGTGTGTATTTCTCAGTTTGTTTGTGCCTTTTTTTTATAAGTTTGTTCATTTTTAAAGGCACTTCTCTGCTGTGTAAATTTCACTAAAGATGCAAAATAGGAGATAAAACAATTGTAAAATTATTTAAAAGTACAGGTTTTAGCTGCCAATAAGAGGAGGAAATAATTTCTATGGACTTGTATCTGTAGATGTTTTTGTCTACATAAATTCTAGGCCTATCATTTCATTAACTAAACGATATGGAAGCCAGCTAGGGTATGAGCTGCAACAAATTGGCACAGATTTTACTTATGAAACAAGACTGAAACAAGGCTGTCATTGAAAGCAGGATGGAATCTTACCTTACACAAGACTTTGAGGCTAAAGTCAGTGCATCGATTGTGAAAACTGAACATGATCAAAGTGATCCTTGAAAATTCTTTAATTATTCCATAAAGAACAGTATCTATGATATGGTGTATGCAACCCGTATTGGGTAACTATTGCTACGAATTCACTGCTTAACAAACAATCTCCAAATCTCAATGGAAAACAATAAGCATTTATCACTCATGTGCCTCTGGGTGTGTGGGTCCTTTGCAGCGTCTCTGTTCCATGTGTCTGTTCTAGAGCCCAGGCTGGAGAGACATTGGCTGTCTAGGGAGTATTCTTCCCGTGGTGATGGCAGATACACGAGAGAGTGAGGCCAACCACGTAAGTGCATTTTAAGCCTCTCTTTGCATCATCATTTTAATGTTACATTGACCCAAACAGGTCCCATGGCCATGCCCAAAATCAAGGGGCGGGGAAGTACATTTCTCACACCATGAGGCCGTGGCCAAATGTGGTGGCTGCCTAGCATTACTATTGAACAAGAAAGAAATGGGGCAAATAATTCAATTTACCATAAATCCTTATGGTATGATGTTTTTAATTACACAAAAGACATGGTCCTGGTTCAGTCAGTGCAGGTTAAATCTGTGCATGATGCCATTTCCCCTTAAAGACACTATATTTAGTCAGTTTTTGGTCTGTTCCTTTGTTATACATGCCCTCTAATGGCTAGAGGAATGTCTTTGAGAACTGACCCAGCAGCACCAAAAGCCAACCGCTGTCCCTGCTCCCCACCAGAGATTCCCTTTAAAAATTCTTCTCCCTGCTAGTCCTTGTTTGATGATCTTCCTGGGCTCTGCTTCTCCATGCTGCCCCTGCTCCTTGTGGCCAACCCAACCCTCAGGCCCGTTCTTGCTCCCTGCCCCTTGGGCCTCGTGTTTTGGGGCTTCCCAGGGTGTGAATTCCATTTACTTTCAGGAACTGGACAGCTCCCTCCCCATCCCCTACTACAAGACTGCCAGAAAGCTGGGCTCAGGGTCATTGGGATGTGAGGCGGGTGAAGATGGTCTAACAGGCAGGGTTCATTCAGGGAAAGAGAAAGGAGACACTAAGCATTTCAAATAGAAAGACCGAATTCAAGGAAGTACGTGGCCATTGAGTAGGGCTGGGAAAGTCAGGGTCGGGAAATCTACTGTTACAGAATCTGGAAGAGCAGGAATTAGAGGGAAGCTGCCACCCAGACTTCAGCTGCCTTGGGGCATCAAAGCAGGAGATTCTCAGGAGGGCACCTGGCAGCCACCTGCCTCCAGTGACTGCAGCTGCCTGCAGCAGTGCATGGTTCTTGAGGGGCGCTCCCCGCAAAAGCAACAGCGAACTGGCTCGCCTGCCTGAAAGAATTCTTTTCTTCCACTTGTCACTGGAAAAGTCTAACTCGGAACCATGCTAGGAAAAGAAATTGCAGACTTCTCTCTGGCGATGCAGAATACGATGTAGCGGGAGTTAGGGAAGATGCTGGCTTCACACGGGGCGTAGAATGCAGCACACCGCCATCCCGCATTTAAACTCCCAAACCACCACCACGTCACACTCTGCCTGACGTGACGCTCGTGAAAAGGCACCATCCTGTCCACACGGGGGGAGGCACGAAGTCCTGTAAGTCATCCCGTACCAGCAAAGACAGGGGGTAACTTTAAAAATATCATCCAGATAATTACACTAATTCTAAAACTAGCTTAGTGCCAATTGATCCATTTTTATATTCATTTATCTAAATAAAGAATCATATTCATAGTTAAGGGATTATTTTATTTGAGTAGTACATATTTTTAAAAATTTGCTGGCATTATTAAATCAACAGAACCCAACAGAATATCACACCGAAGTTTTTGCAAGTCTCTTCTCTGTGGTCAGATCTGAAAAAACCCTCTTCTTTCAGTTCTTCCTAAACGAAGGAAGACATTCTTCTGGTGTTTAGTTTCCTCCTATATGGTTTCCTGCCTTTGTTCACATACCATTTTATACCAAAGAAAGCCAAACTCTGTCATCATAAATCCTACTGGAAAACATCATTAACCATAAATAATTATTCTCATTTCATTTTATTCTCATTTCAATTCTCCTCTTCAGTATTAGAAGAGTCTGTAAAATGTAAACAGTATGTTTGTAATATATATATATATATATATATAGCCTCTAAGTAAATGCAGTCATTCTTACAAAGTAAAAGCTAAGAAATTAGAACTCAAGGGGCTTTTGAGTGCTAAAATTTAACCATTCATTCACTTACTCACTCATTCAACAAGCATATACTGAGTACCTGCCCTGTGCCGGTGAGGCTGCACGTGGCTCCTACTCACAGGGAGCTCCCAGTCTAGCTCATGTCACAGTTCTTTACCAAAGTCTTAGAATTGCCACACTCAAATAACATCTGGCACACAAATCTCCCCCTCAATAGAGCTGAGGAAATTATCCATATCACCAAATAATTCTTAACTTTCCCCTCAAAATTACCAAAGAGTTCTTTCAAACTGGTAATGAGCCTGGGATCCCCACAATTAAAAATACACTCAACTACACAGGGAAACGACACTGCCAGCAGGTGGCCTGGCAAAGCCATCTAATGCACGGGAGAGTCAGGTGGTGGCAGTCCGGGACCGAATGCACTTGGTGCCTCCTCACGGTTGCCTGGCTTTCCAAAGTGACTGGTGAAGTCTCCAGTGGTCATAAATGCCTGAGTTCTGCTCATTGTATTTTTTCAGAAACCTCTTATTGAATCGACTGTTGCTTCATTTTTATTAACAAGAGGTTGATGCTAATGAATGTCATAGACTGGGAAACATAAGTTCTGCAAAATATAAATGGGTTCCTGTTTTTAAGAGAGGGTAATATTCTGTCCAACAATAAAGCTGTAAAATCATGGCGCCAGAGGACTCTTCACAGAGCCGCTAATGCACTGGCAGCAGCTGGCCAGAGAGAACCACAGAAGCTTGGAGCTGCGAGACATCTCGTACTGCAGAGCAGGAGACCGAGGCCGGGAGGGGAGAGCACTTATCCCGGGCCCCACCCTGAGTCGAAGGCTGAGTGAACCCTTGGCAGGTCCCAGCTGCCCCGACGACTGGCATCGCTGTTGCACCACACGACAGGCAGAGACACAGCCAGTGCTCAAAGGTCTCAAGAAGAAATGATTCTCTAATCCTTACGCCTTTGCTCATGTACCATTGTTATAGCAGGTAGTCTGTTGGGTATGAGCAAGGGAGGTGGGAACAGAAAGGTCAGCCAGTCGGCTCGAGCAAGCAACCCTTGAACGAACAGCCGGATCCACAGTTGACCCGAGGAGGAGAAAGGAGCCATTAACTTCCAGTGTTGCACGGGTGCAAAGCAACATTTCCCTCATCGTGCCACAATTACAATAAATCAACATCGTGATTTTGACCCCCTTTGTCAGAAAAACGGGAACTATGAGTAAGAACGAGGTTGGACAGAATGAACACTGACCACTCAGCCTTCCTTCACTTCAATGAATAAAAGCAGCAAATGCTCGGCGTTCGGGGCAGTGGCTCTTTCCGAGCCTGTCCACTCCCTTTCTTGAGAGCACTTTTCTAAGCCTGTCCGCGTCCACTTCATAAACTTGCCTCTCTCTCTCTCTCGATCGTGTGCGTGTCCTGAAATTCTTTTGTCTGACATTAGCAAGAACCTTGACCCCGACAGCACCATCACTGACTGCAAACCTATTTGAAACACACCTGTGATGTCATTTTACAAAGGTTAGAGTGAAAGAGAGATATTACAATGATAGCTATAGAAAAAACCACCCCAATGTGCAAGTTTTAGAAACAAAGCTCGGAGCAACTGTTGCTAATAGGTGCCATGTGTGAAGTGGTGGAAAATAATATACAAATTAGGCTAAAATTTTGTGCTATCTTGAGTCCTAACAGTACAGGTAAAGGGCATGGTGTTTGGGTTAGACAAGTTTAGCTTCAAGTGCAGCTGCTATTACACACCAACTTGGAAAGTTGGGCGTTACTGAACCTCTGAGGTTTCCTTGTCTGTATTATGGGGATGTCACAATGAGAGAGAACCAATGTCAAGCACTTTACACAGCATTGCCACATGACGTGTACTAACCGTTCATCACAACCACAAAATATGTAGCGCGGGTTAAGTAAATGGTCACTGTTGGAAACTGACGAAACCTTCTTAAGAAGGTAGTTCCAATTGTTGTGGGTACAATTCCAGGCTATGTTCCCAATGGTGTTGACATGGAAGTTATTAAAGTGTAACTCCCTCTCCTTAAGCCTTCTGGATTTTTCTAGGGGTACTGAGAACCTGAACTCCAAGTTTTAACATAGGAACTTCTGACTATTCACAAGGGTTAAGTTCTTCCCCAATACTATTTAAAAATTTTTTTTTCTGATTAAAAAAAGGTGAAATTATGGGGCTTCCATACTGTAGCATACAGGAGATTTAAGGGACATGGGGATATTTTTAGTCATGAAGAAAGAGGAGTTGAAGCAATGTAAATTAGAACTATTTTAGGAGGTTGGCCAATCTACCAATGTCACCACAAGTTGGAGCCTCTTGTCAGGCCCAGCCTCCTGGGGCGCTGCTGCCCTGGTTCTTTGGCTCTTTGCTTGGAAAATTCACAAGCAGGGCTGGTGCAACGGAGTGACCACAGACAGAAGCAATTCCACACAAACAGCTTTTATTGCAGAAAAGAAGGGATCTCTACAAAGCGGGAGCATGTTCTGGAGAGGAACGGGTCAGTCTCCACGAGTGGAGAAAGATGCTGAGGACTCTCAGGTGGTTTCCTGTTATTGGCATGGTCCGGGGGACGGGAGGGCTTATGGGAGGTGTGGGATGTCACCAGGTGATTGATATACACGATCGACAGGTGCTCTCGTAGCAAAGCTGCAGCTGCACAGCTGTGTGTATGCCTCAAACCTCACGTTCCGGCTCTTTGCTATTGTCAGCTGTGTTTTCCTGCTGTCCCTTCTCTGCCCCTGGGAACTGCCCTCCTGGCCTGCCTCTGCCACCTGCAGATTTGGTCCCTGCCCCACACTCTCCTTCGTGTGGAGACCAAGACTCCGAGGCCAGGCTGGCAGGAACCACCAGGATAGAGAATCTGATGGTGCCTGTGGTGTGGCCGGTTCTGAGGCTCAATTCAAAAGGCAGTGGCCTCAGCCGGCGAGGGCCCTGCAGCACCACCCGTGGGAAATGGAGACGGGGTGATTTAACCCTTAAGTCAGGAACCTGCCTCTGTATCCAGCTTCACTTTCTCCTTGCTGCGTGGCTTTGGGCAAGTCACTTAACTCTCTAAGCTTCAGTTTTCTTAATGGTAAAGTGAGTTCTGAGCCAGTACCTGGCCCGAAGCAAGCACACTAAACGTGAGTCATAATGATTAAGAGACAACTCAGTGGAGATACTGAGGCCTGGGTACAATACAAAAACCCCAACAGACCAGGCGACAGCTAGAACAAGCTCAGTGCGGCAAGGCCAGGAAGAGGAAGGGAAGCCCCTCTTTCTTCTCTCCGTGCCCTGGCCACCTGCCATTGCGCCTGCCTTACTTCAGGCTCTCACCATCTCCCTGGGACCTCAGTGGTCTCCTGGTCTCTTCTGACCATCCCTACCGCAACCCATTCTCTCCAGTGCTGTTAGGTAATACTTCCCACAATGCACACCTGACCAAGCTGCCAATCTGCTGAAAACTCGACAAGGGTTTTAGCAACATCTAGCCCAGAGCCTTTGGCATGGCCCATAAACCTTCCACGACTTGGCAGGTGCTTCTCTCTCTCACCTCACCTGCATGCACAGCGCACAGGAGAGACCTGGAAGCCAGAGAAAGCCAGCTTTACTTTGTAGCTCCCCAGCTGATAAGACACCTGCTTGGGGACAGAGAAACGGCACTTACCTAAGCATTTACTTTATACTAGTTCTCACCTTTTGCTGTGCATTAGAATCATCTGGAGAGTTTATAAACTATCCCAATGCTCAGGCCATGACCCCAACCATTTTGTCAGAGTCTCTGGAGTGGGACACAGGCATCAGTACTTTTAAGCTCCTCTGGTCATTCAGAGATGCAGCTAAGACTGTGAATCACAGCTATACACTCACTCTCATCTTTGAAAGGAAAGAGTCTTATCACTTGTTTGAAGCCCAAAGACGTCAGCCTCCAATTCTAATATCAACCACCTGCTAGTCGTTGCTGACTCTGGGAAAAACGTCGATCAATTTCAGAGAGGATGTAAGGGAAGTGAAGATGCGTGACCAATTCAGGAAGTGGGAGGTCTGCCCAGTCTCCCGCAAAGCCGGTGGTTTTACGAAAACCCTCCTGAATGTCAACGAGCACAAGCCCTTGTGGCATGGGCAGCTCTCGGTGAGCCGCCTGGCGCTGGTCCAGCTGGGCACAGAAGGACCAGCACAGGGAGGGAGGAAGTGACTCAGGGCTGCCCTCTCCCCGACAACAGGACGGGGCTGTAACCTTTTGTGAAAGGACAGGTAAAAATAGCAGCAGCACTTTAGGAAGAACTCAGAATTTTTAGATTCTGAACCATCTGATTATATAACTGAGGGCAAGTGATCCAGGGAAGGGGCAGGGAACCATTATTTATCGTCCTTTAGTGTCCTGGCCTAGATGATCTATCATCTAATCTAGATAGATCACTTAATCCTCAAAACGACCCTGTGAGGTTGGTGTTGTCATCTCCCTTTTTTTGTAAATGAGAAGCCTGCAGCCGGTGAGGGAAGATGACGATCTCAAATCACCCAGCTTGCAAATGACACATGGGACCAACCCTAATGCAGTCCTGTCTGACCTCTCACGCTCTGGCTCAACCCCAACAGTGACGCTCTGGGGAGGTGTGAACTTCTCCAGCAGCTGGGACTGCCTGGCTGTATCCTGGTGCCGGTGCAGAACTGCAGCGAGAGATGAGAGCAGGGCTGGATGCAGGAGGCTTTGACTTCTAGGCTGACGTCAATAGCTTGATCCTGTTGGCAGCAGAACCTCACTGAAAGGTATTTAATGGCCGGAAAACACATCCCACCTGAGGTGCAGGAAGATTTATCTGGCAATGCTGTTTGGTGGATCTATGAGAGAGTAAGAAAACCTAGAAAACAAGTTAGAAGACTCCACAAGTACTCAGATTGTGGTCTCTAAGTATCTTTCACCAAAAGGAACCAGGGCTCTTTAGAAATGTAGCCATTTCCAAGTCTGGAGCAGGAAATGTACAAACTGAGACAGGAAAAAAAAACAGTCAAAGATTAGATTCCTGGGGTCTTATCAAAAGGACATAGGCATCAACCTTACCATACAGGAAGTGGGACTCGCAGACACCGTGTACCCCAGATGCCATGCAATACACAACACTAGCACCATCTAGATGAAACTAGAATCTAATCAAGCCACCAGATCTGAGCATAACATACAGGAAATGCAGGGGGTGGAGAAATGTGTTAAGTGGCAGGGAGTCCTCTCCCCTCATTGGTGGAAGGGAATGAGGTAGGTAGGCTGCAGGTACATGCCCCAGCCCCTCCCGTGACAGTGCTGCACGGCTCTGGGACCTTTGCAAGACTGTTCAATAAAGAACTGGCTGAACATTTGTCAGGGCTTAGTATAATTCAGTGTGCAGAAGACAATTAAGTCTTAGATTCTCAAGCTCTTACAACGGGCATCTCAGAGGATGACAGAACTAAGTCAGTTCTAGTGTTGAGGGCCTTAAATAACAATAATTTAAAAATGATAAAGTAGCACATACTGTAATTTATTTCAAATGTTTAGTTTTGACACTAAGCAAGTTTCATGCACACACAATGACCATCTCATAATGTTATTTGGAAATCATGTCCTTCGTGAATGTGCACCATCCTATGACCTTGGCCCAGACTCCATGACAGACGGCTGGGTGTATCTCAGAAGATTTCTCAACTAGAGAAACAATAAAGCTAGTCCCTGCCCCTCGCTCTATTTCTTGTGTATCACACCCCAGAGTATAGCTGTAGAGATATTGAGGGTGCAGAGAAGTAATGATTTTCTTGCAACAATAATGGCCCCCACATTCTCCCATCTCTTTGCACGCACTCACTCTGCCTTCCCACCCATGAACTTAGATTACCTATCCACGTTCTTATCAAAGCCATCCAATCGCTTCATACAAAATGACACCTCCTCTAACAAACTCAAAGACATTCTTCCAGAAATCCTTTTGCTACATCAATTAATTTTTCCTTCTCCTTGGAATCATTGACATCAGAATAAAATATGTCATTATTTCTCTCATTAAAATACCATTTCCTTAATCAAGATTAGAACAGAGATAAATGAAATAGAGAATGGAGAAATAATAGAGTAAATCAACAAAACCAAACGTTGGTTTTGCTGAAAGATCAACAAAACTGACAAAGCTTTAGCTAGATGGGTTAAGAAAACAAAGAGAGAAGACTCAAATTATTACAATTAGAAATGAAAGTGAGGATCTTTTTTATTTGATTTACAGAAATAAAAAAGGTTATAAGAGAGTGTTACGAGCAATTGTATGCCAACAAATTAAATAACCTAGATGAAATGGACAAGTTCCTGGAAACACAAAACCTACCAAGACTAAACCATGAAGACATAGAAAATCTGAATAGACCTATAACTAGTAAGGAGATTGAATCAATAACAAAAAAATCTCCAGACAAAGAAAAGCCCCAGACCTGACAGCTTTACGAGTGAATCCCTCCAGTGCTCCTACTAGAGAGACCTAGGAGGGGTCTGGACACCTCCCCATGCTCCATTCTGTCCTACCTTATGGGCCACCATTTCTCAACTGATCCATTCTTGCCTCCCCTCTCCTGCCCTAAACTTTTCTGCACCCACAAAGATTTTTTTAAAAACTCAAAAATTGAACTCTATCTTTTCCTCTTCAATGTCTTCCCCTTGCTTTTTTGATAAGGAGGCAAGTCTTTGACATGTTCCCCTCTCCTTGGTACTTTTGCACATGCTGTTCTCTCCTAGCTGGCTTCCCCTCATACTTCACAGGGTAGCTTAGGGTTACGTCCTTTCTGGAGCTTTCTCTAAGCCCCTGAAGCAGTTCTAGGCTCCCTACTATACACTCTCCTTAAACATATTTATTAGAGTGTATTTATATATGTTGGTGCTATTGTTTAAAGTCTGATTGACCTCTTAGATTCCAAGTCCCATTAGGACAGGAGCCACACATGTTTTTCTAATCATTGAATTTCTAGCATTAACAGTACATAACATAATAGAGATTTAATAAATATCTGATGAATAAAATAGGGAAAAAAGGAAT
>NW_012148097.1:1269827-1270794 GCF_000956105.1 Propithecus coquereli | reverse complement strand
TACATACACATGAGTGATATCAGATCAAGATATAAACTGAGCACAATTTTTCACCTTCCCTCCAATCCTGAATCTATTAAAATAAAAAACTATACATGTAAAAGAATAAATTTACAACAACTAAAGAAAACACGAAATGAAACCATCATCAAAAGACTAGAAATGTCAAGATATCCCTGGAAAGAAGACAGGAAATGAATGGGCGGAGACTGAGGACAGGTGCGAACAGAAAATTACAGCTCAAAACTTGCCTGAGAGAAGAGCCCATCCGGAGAAATTCCAAACCCAGAGAGAACAAACGGAACAAGAGAGCCAGGGCCACAGAGCAATCCTTCCAGTGGTTAATAAAGAACTACATCAGAACCCAGAGGTGAGTCGGGAACCCGCTCCTCCAATCTCCCTGTTTATAGCCAACACACGTGTGAGATTCTAGGTTAAAGTCTGAGCACCACACTCCGAAGCAAACAAACTTCCTTCCCTGGAGCGATGTCCTGCTGTAGGGCCCAGGAGACAGGAAAGCAGAACATGAGCCCTCCAGACCGCCACAACCATCAGGGAGAGAAAACTGAAAAGACAGCTCTGCCCAGGGAGGAAATATGGTAGAGGCTTCACCATTGACAGGCTGGCACTGTTGCCATCGTGTCTTGTGGCATCGGTGTTGCTGTGGGAAGTGCAGCGCCAGGTTGCTTCTCTTTCCACTGCAGGTAACAGTGAGAAGTCACTCGGCAGGCAATTTCAGTTGACAACTGGTGCTTTTCTTCAACTGGGGAAATTTTCTTTTATTTCTTCAATCATTTTTCCTGCTTTCTTGTTCTCTCCTTCTGGAACTTCCATCAGTGCATATGTGAGCTCTTGGATGAAGACTCCATGTCTTTAACTTTTCTGTCATACTTTTCTTTCCTTTTATTTTTTGTATTTTTAAGAAATAGTAAAACATTTATTAAGGAATCAACATGAGTTATGGAAA
>NW_012148097.1:1268738-1269777 GCF_000956105.1 Propithecus coquereli | reverse complement strand
AGGAAGGCAGGTGGGAAGGAAGAAGCTAATAGTTTCAACCAAGCTCAGTTACAATGGCGAATCCCGAGGGACATGGAAATACCAAACTTTCTTTGTGTACTTAACTATTGTCCCAAATCTGCACTGCAGCCGTGCGTAATTGACCTGTGTCTGTGGTATGTGATCTGCACACACAGCATGGGTATAATTTAGTCATAGATTTGTTTAAAAATGTGGAAACATTACATTTACAAGTTAGATCTATCCACACAATGTCTAAAAAACTTGCTAATCAAAATACTTGCAAAGGCAGCTACCAACAGCTGAACTTAGATAATTTAACATCTCCTGGTTTGGGCCAGGTAGAACATTAAGCAGTACTCAGGGAATATTTCTTTCTGGAGGCTCTAGTGCGAAAATCCACATCCTACTAATTTGGGGTGTTGGCAGAATTCAGCTCCCTGCTGGTTGTCAGCGAGGGTCATTCCCAACTTTTAGAGCCATTGCACTCCTTGGCTTACAGCCCGCTCCTCCCATCTTCAAAGCCTGCAATGGTGGCTTGCGTCCCTCTGTCCCTCTTATGCTTTCAATCTCTCTTTCTTCTTGTTCCCTCTCAGCTCTTTGACTGCAGCCGGGAAGGGTTCTCCACTTTTAAGGACTCATGTGACCATATTGGGCCCACCTGGATAATATAGGCTGCTCTCCCTATTTGAAGATCCTTAACCTTAATACCATCTGCCAAGTCCTTTTTGCCATGGAAAGTATCATGTTCTGGAGGCTCAGAGGCAGATATCTTTGGGGGGCCATTATTCTGCGTACCTCAGAGACGTTCATTTGACTGAGGTAGGGTGGGCCTTGAGAGATTTTCTTTAGAACTTGGAGTGAGCTCCTCAGTGAATCAAAAAGACATGCTTGTAAAGTTTCTAGCCTTATGCTTCTTATTTTTAAGAGCTTCAGCTATTGCTATTAATATTTCTTGGAGAACTCCTTTATATTTTAGAAAACTCTCAAAGAACATTATTACCCTTCCCCACTGAGCTTTATGCAGAGCCTCAATATC
>NW_012148097.1:1229871-1266618 GCF_000956105.1 Propithecus coquereli | reverse complement strand
ATTTGATCCAGCAATCCCATTACTGGGCATCTACCCAAAAGAACAAAAGACATTCTATAAAAAAGACATCTGCACTAGAATGTTTATAGCAGCACAATTCACAATTGCAAAGATGTGAAAACAACCCAAGTGCCCATCAATACATGAGTGGATTAATAAAATGTAGTATATGTATACCATACTTTTCTTTTCTTTCTTTTTTTTTTTTTTTGCTTTTCCTTCCTGGATTCTCACAAGGGTGAGTTCTTAATTTGGTCACTGTTATGGAGAAGATGTTTGCGCCCCTCCCCTCAAATTCATATGTTGAAATTATAACCCCCAGGGCAATGGTATTAGGAGGTGGGGACTTTGCAAGGTGATTATGTCATGGGGCTCTTGTGGAAGGGGTTAGTGCCCTTATAAAAGGGGCCCCAGAGACTTCTCTTTCTCCTCCCCCTTCTGTCATATGAGAGGACCAGCAAGAAGACTGATGTCTATGAACTAGGAAGGGGCCTTCACCAGAATCCAACCATGCTGCACCTGACCTCGAATTTCTAGTCTCCAAAACTGTCAGAAATAATTTTCTGTTGTTTGTAAGCCACCCAGTCTATGGCATATTTGTTGTAGCAGCTCACACCTTTGTGGGCAAATGCCTTTCAGTGCTGCCAGGACCTTCTGGGAAAATGTGCGGAAAGTGTCTCAGAAGAGGGGAGCATTTACTCACCAGCTTCCCACCTTCCATTCGTCAACGGTTGCTCATAGAGTTATTTTTCTCACACTTCCAGACTGTACATGCGTGAGTACTGGGTGGGCCTCTTGGAAGCATCTCTCACTTCGGAGTCAGATAAGCCCTGGGCAGAGGGATATGTGGTGTGGCTGAGGCAAGTGCCCCGCGACCCCTGCCTGAGGGTGGCGACTGTAGCACCGCTGGAGTGAAAGGGTGCTGAGAGGCGATGGCAAAGAACGGGAGGTGTGTGGTACGCCGTGGCACACATGCAAGTGTCCCTGCCGGCTAGCACACGGCCAGGGTCCCAGCTTAACTTCCTTAGCTTCGCAGTAAAGCCACCTCAAGTTGACATGTTGTAGATGTGCAAAAATCGGCTACAACCTCAGTCTTAACCAAAATCTGTTACTTGGCTTTGGCCTTTAGAAGGTAGAATAATCGAACACCTACTTCAGTGTCATGTCTGACACTCCTGCCCTTGCGTGCGATTAGTAAGCATGTGAATGCCTAGGTTATCCCATGTAATCATCATGACAACACAAGTAATATGGATAAAACACCATTTGGTTATATTGTCAGTATCTGAATAGTCATTTTCAAATATAGGTAAGCATTCTAGATGTAACGTAGGGGGAAAACTCTGTTTATGTGCTTTACATGTTGAAATTCTATGGTTGGTTGATGCATACATATTTACGATTGTAAAATACTGCATTATTAATGATTCTTACAGACACTCTTGATTTTGTGTACTAAAACAATTATTAAAGGCTTTTCAGAGCTGGGCCTGGTGGCTCAGCTAGCACCTATAATACCAGCTTCTCAGGAGGCTGAGGTGGGAGGATTGCTTGAGGCCAGGATTTCAAGACCAGCCTGGGAAATGTAGGGAGACCCCCATCTCACGGAAAAAAATTAGCCAGACATGGTGTTCCCAGCTACTTGGGAGGCTGAGGTGAGAGGATCACTTGAGCCCAGGAATTTGAGGCTGCAGTGAGCTGTTATCCTGCCACTGCTCTCCAGCCTGGGTGACTGAGTGACATCCCCCACCCCCATCTCTTAAATAAATAAATACATAAAAGCTTTCCAATTAACCAAGCTGATGTGTCTGGAGAGTGCTAGCATTCCTTAACTGATACCTGCTACAAGGATCCACCCATCAGCTGTTTGAGATTAAAGGAATCTAAAGAGACATGACAATTACATGCATGATCCCCTATTGGATCCTGGCTCAGGGGGAAAAGACACTATGAGAGACATTATTGGGATACTTTGCAAAATTTGTTTCTCTCTTGTGTTTAGTCTCCTCACCTGAAGTTGTTGGCTGTTTCTTTGCTGAGACCTCCAAAGTGACTATAATCCCTCATTGGAGACTTGCTAATCATGCAAAGGTTTATCTCAGGGAAAAAAGGATAAGTTATTGCTCACAGGAGAGGAATTTGGAACTACAGGATGATAGTAATGCTTGACACTCTGGAAAGCAAGTTTATAAAATCTACCAGCTCTTAAAAATCAGCATATTATTTATAAAAAGAATAGGGAAAGAGAAAACCATGTAACGAAGTGGGGTTTTTTTTGTTTGTTTTTGCCTCCTCTAAGTCACTTGAGTCACCACATTGCCCATATTACTAACTCACACCACTTGCGGCATTCATCCTTTGATGGCAGAAGGCCAAAACATTCTTAGAAAGTAGTTTGGAAGGGAGCAGAATCATCACGTCCTCGGCTTGGGCTCAGAGTTCTGCAAAGAACCACTGTTTCTATCACTCACTTTATACTCTTCACCTGCATCCCTGGGAGAAAGTTCTAGAGAGGAGAATCTGGAGCATAGAACAACAAGGCCCCTTACACTCACTGTGTGTTCTTAAATATCCTCTACAGTAGCATACATGTTTATTCATTTCTCACTGTGGACACAGATAATAACGTCTGCCCATTCATTTATTCACATGCCTTGATAGATGTATGCATCGAGTCTCCCCTATATGCAGAAATCTGGGCTAGCCCTGTGGGTATGGACGTATACGCGAGAGATGGCCTCTGCTCATGAGAGCAACAGGCAGTTGCCAGCTGTCTGAATTCATTAATTCAGCAAATATTTATTGAGTGTCTACTCCAGACCAGGCAATGTTCTAGTATACCCTCGTTGGGGCAGATAGTCATTAATTAAACAAATTTAAAAAGGTTGCTCCACTTCATGATTAGTGCGGTGAAGGAAATGAACAAGGGAATGTATGTATTATACTTACTATGTGTGAGCCATGTAATTGCTGTTATTTGACCAAGTAAAGATTAAAGCACAGTATCGTGTGGAGACACGTAGCAAGATATTAAAACCTATTTAATTTGAAACCTATTTAAGCCACCATGGCTGAGTTATTAAATCTAATTTCCAAACTACCACATCATCCTTGGTCTATAGCAGCGTTTCTCAACCTCAGCACTGTTGACATTTGGGGACAGATCACTCTTTGTCATGGAGAATCCTATGCGTTGTAGGATGTTGGCAGCATCCCTGGCCTCCACCCACTCAATGCCAGCAGCACCCTCCCCAGATGTAACAATCAAAAACATCTCCAGATGTTACCACTTGTCTCCTGGGGGACAAAGTTACCCCTGATTGAGAAACACTAATCTACTGGAAAAAGCGTTCCAAATTTCAGCAAGGGATCCTAGAAACACATATTCCCTCTCTCCCTGATGTCCTCACCCAGTAGTCTCAGAGAGCTTCCTTTCCTCCCTGTTCTTACACTGTCTTTCTCTGATCTCAGGCTGCATCAGAGATGTCAGCTGTGTGGTCGTGGGTTGGGGAGCCTCACAACAGGCTGTGAAGAAGGGGGTTTGCATCAGCTGACTTTCTGCTCACCTAGGTGGACCATCAGCTGCATCAATTTCCTGTTTTAAGTCAAAACTCTTTGCTACTGTATTGTGCGCATCCCTTGAGGAGACCTTAGTTTTACTGTGTCGAATACTGATACACCGGCCTGTGGAGTGGCCCCATGGTAGGCCTGGGTCTTTGTCAGAAGAAAATAACTTGCCCAAAGAGGAGGAGGCTCTAGCTGGGCCAAGCAGGTGGTGGGAGAGGCCCAAATTCTCCCTGAGCCTTGGCTGTGGGCTTTGAACGGATCTGGAAGTGCTTTAGCATGTCTTTGGCAGTGGTGCACATTTAGGAAACTATGGGCTAAACAGATGTCAACGGTTTCTTTACTGTAGGACTTCCAGAAAACTTCAAAATGCAATGTACCTGGTGACTGCCAAGACTGGGAGCAGATAAACAGCGTGTCCCAAACCCATTTGGCTGTGCAAACGTCTCTTGTGTTTTAATGTTAACAGAACTTCTTTCTAGTTTACCGTTCCTTTCAATCTGGTGCTGCAGGGATCCCGGCGCAGAAAGTTGTAACCCTGCTCATCTACTTGGGTATTACTGTGCTCATTTTCCTCTCCTCAGGTCTTTGGTAATGTCTTTTTAAAATGTTCTTGTCTTGTCCATGCTGTTTAATGGGGAATTAAGGGATGAGTTAACGGGCTATTCATCCACATTTTAGTGAGCACCAGCCTGGCTCCGGCCCAGAAGCATCTGTGGAGTTTTCCAAACTACAATTACTAAGTCCCTGACCAGTGCTGGCCCCCACTTGACCTTGGATTCAGCAGAACTGGGACAGGGCCCAGCTGGCCCGTGCTTTGAGAAATCAAACAAAACATTCTGCAGGAGATTGGGGGGTGTGGACAGGGTTGAGACCCGTTCCCCCCGGGGCAGGAGCACGGTGTCAGAGGGAGACTGCTGCACCCACCGGAGGCCAGCCTAGTCATGGTAGAAATAATTTCCTGCAGACCCTCAAAACAATAGTGGATCTTTTGGAACAGAAGTTGGGGGTGGGTTTACTTAGGAAAGTGGCAGTATGTTATATATATCCTATTACAGAGAAAGAGAGCTCCCTCATTGGAATGAAGTTTGTTAAAAAAAAAACCATGTAAATTATTGTGAAGATGGTATGGTTTCCCATGAAGTGAACATTAATATATAAATACCATCCTATCTTCAGCTACTCTCTGTGCTTGTGCAGATGACAGCTGGACAGGGGCTCCCAGCCAGCGCTGAATTGGGGCTGAGCACCACCTGGACCCTTCTACTATAATCAAACATCAGCTTCTGGGGTGTTGGCTGTGGTTGGGGTGCAGTCAGCTGCCCTCATAGTGATCAGACACCCACCTTTGCCCCCAGCACCAAGCTCACCCGGCTGAGCCTCCAACCAAACCAGCTTCACCATCACCTGTCAGCTGTGCCATGCAGGTGGAGGGCGGGCCACGCCAGATCCTCTGGAGGGTGTCCGGCACTTGCTCCCCAGTGCTGTGTTGAGCGAGACCTGCTTACTGTTAAGTGCAGGGGAGATCACGATGTGAGCCGAGTGGTGGAGATAATATCTGGATGTTGAGCTGTAGTGGTGCAGATGAAAGGGGAGCAGAGGAGCAGCCCGGAGGTGCCGGCTCAGGATCTTTAGGAGACAGAAAACTGCACAGAAAGAGTCTTAGGACACAGCTTGCCTAGGGCATCAGCACTTAGAGCATGCGACAGAGATCGTTTTTTTGACAAATGTTAAAAACAAATGTTAAGTGCTGTAAATAAAACATCACCAGGCAATGTGACAGTGCCTGTTGCTGGGAGGGTTTCCAGGGAAGGTCACTATCACTCTAAAAGGGAAGGTCAGAGAAGGTATCTTCGCAGAGGTGACACTGAGTTTGAACCCAAAAGGCAAGAAGGAGCCTTCCATGCAAAGATTTGGGGAGAGGTGGAGGAAATCAAGAGTTGAAAGGCAGCAAGACTTAATAAGCTAGGGGCACGCAAGGCAGAGACAGTGCTGGTAAAATGTGAGGTAAGAGAATGAGGCAGATGTTGGATCAGTCAGGGCAGACCCGTTACGCAAAGAGCGAATGAAGATCCAAACCCCAGCAGGCTCTCCCGTCTCTGCTTTCCCTCTCCGTAGCAGGCATCTTTCCGTGGATTGGTGGTTCTCATCCCGTTTCATATTGTTGCACCTGCTCAGAAACCACTGTCTGTATCAGCGAGCTCTTGGAGCTCATCAGCTTGGCGCTGGCTTCCTTCTCGTCATGTGGACAGCTGTGTTATAAAAAAGACCCTCAGGGAGAGAGGCAAAACCTAAAAAGACTGCTCTGGGATGTGCATGAGCTTTGGAGTTACCACTCCCCTGTGTTGGGTGTGTGGAGGGAAAAGTTCACATCCCCTGAGCAAGAGAAGAGGGCTCGTTCCCACTGGGTGTGCAAGGCATCGGCAGAGATGGTTGTTTTGTAGTAGCTCTGTACTTGCAAAGAAAGGAACACACATTCTTTAAAACAAGGTATTCATTTTGAGAAGGGCTACTGTGCATTAATTCTTCTTTCTTCACTCCTCCATCCATAACTATGCACATCAAAATAATAGGTCTCTTTTCTTTTCAATTGGGATACCCCAATTTTTCTCCTCTGGCCATGAGCAAGGCAAAATGTAGCAAAGGCAAACCTTATTATTTTATTATGCAAGTCTGTAAGTGTAATGCTATAAAACGATGAACATTATTCTCATAAACTACACGGAAGCCAGTGTCTTACATTAGCATCGCAGCTATGTAATTCTGTGTGTTTCCATGTCAATGTTCTCTGTTTCAGGTGCTGCTCCTAGAGGACATGAATTGGGACCACTTTGGCTAGCCTTATATAGTGCAACCAAAGCACACAGCTGCCCTAAAGTGCCTGGTGACAGCTCTGGGCTGAATGGAGCTCTGCCCTTCCACCCTCGGCTGGCTGCTTAGCACACAAGAAATATCAGTGCTCCAGGTATTAGGCTCAGGGGAACCCGGGTACTGTATGTCTGCCGTCTAAATGGAACCCGGGCAGTGCAGGTCTGCCATCTGAAATTTACTTGAGAATCCATATATTCCACTGCTGTCCTTCTGCTCCTCTTAAAACATAACGGGCCCAACATGCAGTCTCCAAGAATGAAACAGCACCTTTGGAAAACAAGGGTAGTTGACAGAAGGGTCTGGTGCTACTGTGTGATGTGTTCCACCCCTCTGGACTCCTCTGTCTCTTTAGCTTAGTCTCTCTCAAGGTATGATGAGCAGGGTACTGATTATTTCAAAATGGTACAAATCACCTGCTGTTTAAAAAATAAGATAAATCCCTCAAACATGAAAAAATAAAGTTGTCAGAGATGCTGGAATGACATTTCTGAAGAACTGATCTTTTCCCCCTCTCTGCCTCTCCATCGAAAGGAAGGAACCTAGGCAAGTTTGTTGCAATGATCAGCTTCAGGTTTTGGCCTGGGCCCAGGCGGGCAGGAAACAACACCCTTTAATGGGTTTCCATCACTGCCCAAGCACATGGCTCTCCCATTCACAGGTTTTCCCAGGGTACTGGTTAGTAACTCTCCTCTACACTTGGGTTGGGAGGGATATTTCCAGACTAAGAAGGCTCTTTCAGAGTTTCAGAAAAAGGCCCCAGATAATTCAATAACTGTGGCCTTTCTAAAAGAATTAATGGATCGTGCTATAGTGGAGTCAGCATTTGGACAAGCTGAATTGAAGATTGGTCCTACAGCTCAAGGATTGGATTTTTACAGGGCATGTTCTTTTGTTCCTTTTTATATTGTTAATCTCTTTCGATACTTTGGGCATAGGTTCAACCAGTGATAAGTAGCTCCCACATTTCAGGCGATGTGATAACAGCATGAGAATCAGCACAGTGGAGTGATTAAACACACGGCCCCTGAAGCCAGACGACCATATGGGGACCTGCCTCTGCCACTCCCCATCTCTGTGACTTAACTTCTCCAGGACTGAGTTTTCTCACCTGTAAAATGGATTATACAGGAACGACTTCATGATGATGTGGTGGGAGGTAAATGAGTTAACAATTGAAAAGTACTTAGAACAGTACCTGACCCGTATTATGTACTCAGTGTGTTAGTTCTTATTAGGGATGCTTTTCTCCAATTACCAAAAATACTTTGTTGTGGCAGCCCTTTTGAAGAATTTAGAGGTGTGAACCAATGGTGGTTCCTAATCTTTTGGCAGAATCCTGGAATATGTCTTGGAAGATGAATGTGGGAGCATTTGAATTTATCTGACTTTCTATAATCACAAATGTTGGCTATTTCATTTTGAGTAAAGCCCTGTCAAATACATACACCTTTATTTCCATTATCTCTGTTATTGTTCCTGGTGATGAATAGTGACTGTTAGCTCTTGGCTCCTTAGTTGCCCTACCTATAGCTTTTCTCTATTGCCAGGGCAGGAAGCCTGAAAACTACATTTCCCAGAATCCTTTGCCTATTGCTTCCTTTTAGCTTCTGCCAATGGGAGGCTCTGGTAGGAGATTAGGAGGTGGGAGGAAAGTTAACACAAGGTTTCTCCCTCCAACTTCTAGGGGTATCTCTAGCCATGCAACAGCAGCTTGGTGTCATAATGGTATTGTCATTTTCCCATTTGCTCGTTCAGACCTGAGTATTGCAGTGGTTTTCTACTAGTCTCTGGGTAATATTACTTCTCCTTTATACTCTTCCAGTTAATCTCTTGTATGGAGTTATCTCTGTTTGAAATATTTGGACTGTTTTCTGGTTTCCTATTTGTGTACTTACTGATATATTCACAAATTACTTCAAAGTTGATGGGAATCATTGTTTAAAGAAGTCTTTTTCTTATTGATCTTACAAACAAAACCTATCAACACTCAAGTGAACATATATAGACAAATGAGCAAACATTGAAGAGTAAAGTGAAAAAATATGCCAGATGCATTTTAATAGTTATCCATTGCTGCATATCAAGTCATCCTTAAACAGTGGCATAAACAAAAATAGTCAACTTACTATTTCTCATGGTTTCTGTGAGTAAAGAATTTGAGAGCAGCTTGGCTGGATGGTCCTGGCTCAGGGTCTCCATGAAGTTGCAGTCAGGAATCAGCTGGGGCTGCAGTCACCTGAAGTTTGGACTGGTGCTGGGGGATCTACTTTTCAAAATGGCTCACTCATGTGGCTGCCAAGTCAATGCCAGCTGTTGACAGATCTCAGGTCCTTTTTATGTGGACTTCTCCACAGGGCTGCTTAAGTGGCTCATGGCATGACAGCTGGCTTTTCCCAAAGGAAGTAATCCAAGAGATCAAAGAGGAATCTGCAATGCCTTTTATGACCTAGCCTTGGAAGTCACATATCGTTACTTCATTTGTATTCTATTGGCCACAGAGGGCCAGCCCTGATTGGCTGTGAAAGTGACTACACAAAGGCGTGTGTACCAGGAGGCAAGGATCACTGGAGGCCATTTTTGGAGGATGGCTACCATGTGCACAATCACTGCGTACACATTAGGTGATAAGAGCATAGTCTGAGTGACGATGAGACATAGAAAATTCTCTTCTTCAAACAAGGGAGCAGGAAAGTTATAGATGTCAAGAGTTCCTTAAGTGAGAGGGAAAGAATGAGGGGAGGAGCATGAGTGTTCCAGGTTTCTTTGCAGCCTATGAGAAAGTATAACAAGCTAATGAAATGCTGAGTAACTGTTCCAAGAGGCACGCATGAGATATACTAAGTAGGCGTCACTTCTTTTTCTCTTTCCACCCTCTTGTTTCAGCCATCATTCGTTCATTCCCTCTTATCTGCATTGCTATGGGTACATCTATTCCTTTGTTTCTAACCACTGGTAGGCATTTCATGACAGTCATCCAACAATTTTATGCCTCTGCTCTCCCAGGAATACACACCTAGGCTGCCAAGGGGGAGTTTCTGAGGGTGAAAAGGCATTAGCAAGAAGTGGCCCAGAGAAGGGTTGGCACCAGCAATACCTTTATTTATCTTTTCAAAATTAGATTGTGCAACTATGTATGTGTGAGGCAATAGGGGCTGGGAATGTTATTAATTTAATAAGCTTCTATGTCAGGCACAGTGCTAAGTATTGCGGGAGATTCAAAGATGAATGAGACGTAGTCCCTGACTTCAAGGAACTTAAGGTTTAAAGAAAAAATGAATCAGCAGACAGCTAATTATAACACCAAATTAAGAACAAGAGGTAATAGAGGAGCAACACAATTGTTCTGACCAGGGGACTGGAGGAGGATTCACACAATGTGGAACCCGAGAGGAGGCTAGGACATCCACAGGTGGAGAGGAGGGATTGGGAGGAAGTGCAGTGTACTTTAGCCTGGAAGAACTAAATCAGCAAAGGCATGGAATAGGGGAGGGCATGTGTCAGTTCAAGGGGCGACAAGGAATGCAACGTGGCTGCAGTGCACGGGTGGGGGGCACAGAGGGCTGTGGATGGGGAGGAGACTGGCAAGATGAGATGGGACCAGACCCTGGTGAGTCTTCGGTGCCACGCAGGGAGTCAGAATCACTCAGCAATGACTCAGCAATGGGAAGGAAGTGAAGGTTCTTAAGGAGGAAAATGACATTATCACACCCATGTAGAAAGGAGAGAATTAACACAAGAGACACTGAGACCAAAATACATATCTCTGGTTGAAGAAATCATGACTATTTTAATTTTTCCCTTTTGAGTCACCTGCAGTGTCTAATTTCCCCCCAGTGAGTGTGGACTCTTGGCAAAATTTTAAAAATAGAATGCATAAAATAGTTTTTAAAGGGTAAGATACAAATGAGGGAAAAGAAGGAGGCCAATGAGAGTGGAGTGTCTGCTGCAGGTAGGGAAGAACCTGGCTGGGGGAAGCTGGCAAGGAGGGAAAGAGAGAAGTTCATTCATGCACCATCCCCTCCCCACGGAGTGCCTGCTCTGGGAGCTCACTGGAGAAACAGGTTAGCACAGCATAGGAAGACAGAAAAGGAGTTTTCTTTTAAGCTACAAGGGACTTGAGTGTGTCTGTGAGCTGAGGGGAAGGAGCATGCAGAGGATGAGACACAAAACAGCAAAGACAATGAAGAAGGTGAGACCCAAGAGGCAGCCAGAGGGAGGAAGGTCCGGGTTGCAAGCGCAGTGTGCACACAGGTGCGTGTGCATCTGTGTGTCTCAGAAAATATCTACGTTAGAGAATATATAATTATGAATATCTGTGTAAATGGGTACCCATGAGTGCATTTTGGATATGACTTTATAGTGACTCTTCAAGATAAAAATTTGGCCAGAGACTGAGCTGTTTTTCTCTGCTGTCTGTAAAAGTGTCCAAGGGCTATTCAGAAATAGGAAAAAATACACACCAATCCCTATAAACAAAACAAGTGAGGAAATGCAGTTTGCACCTCATTATGTTCAAATGAGCAGAAGGGAGAAGAATGATCACGCGGGAAAACACGTTGCCGAGAGGCTGCGGTGTGAGAAGCAGGTGTGCGTGATGTGAACGTGACCGCCTGGCTGGCTGAGTGGCTAGAAGCCTCCTGGAGGCCCAGCCGCCACACGGGCTGGACGTCACAGCTCTGGCCTGGGGTTGATGGATGCGCCTCCCACGCGCTCTGATGCTCTTTATCCCCTTCAAAGTTGCCTGTTTTGAAGAATTTGTGTTTGGCCAGAGTTAAATGAACCACTTTGCTTGGGATTTCTCCTCCTGCCCCAGGGAGAGCACAATTCAACGTGCTTCAGGCGACAGCTGGAGGAAGCAACCACAGGACTACGACAGCCATTTTTCAGTCACTCACTGACGCGCCAGTCCCACCTCTCCCAGGAAAGTGCGAGGCAGGTCCGGGCGCAGGAACCGGAGCACAGAGCACCGAGGGCAGTGAGGCGCTGAAGTTAATTATCTGGCCACACCGCACCAGCTCACTTGCTTGGTCTTGCTTCTTGCTTGATCAAGAAGAGCCTCCCATGGTGGTGTCTTAATGTAAACAAAGCAATTTGTGACTTGATTAACAGATCAAGGATGGACAAATGTGTCCTTTTCTCCTTCTCCTCTTTCCTGGGGGAGGTTCGGACTATTTTTAAGAAGTTTCTGGATGTGAAAGGCAGTGGTTGCCTGCCTTCCTCCCTTGCCACATCCATAGCAAGTGATTCATTTCGGGCATTCCATAAAGACTGGATCCATTTCCTTCTGTGCTCCAGGTAATGCGCAAGGTTGGAAATGCCACCACCATCAAAAGCAGTCCAACACGGTTTGTCCAGGTGATGAGATATGTAGCTAATAATAGTTGCTGTGATTTATCAAGAGAGTAACTATCTGGTGGTACATTCCGTGAACGTATCTCAAGCCATCTATCACTGTCACGAGGAACTTTGCATACTGGGGCAGGTCCATAACTGTTTCAGAGCCTAAGAGCTCCTCTGCGAGTCTATTAAGTTACTGGAGGGAAAGGAAGCAAATAAGAGGCTCTTGCAGCTAAAAGGGGAAGAAAGGGGAAGAAATTTTATAATAACAAAAAAAGGTTCTAGTGTGAGACATCAAGACATTGTGAAACATCCACACAACTTTTTGCTGTCTGTAGAAATTTATTCCATAATGTCCTCTTTCTCTCACATACACCGTCACCCCAGGCTGAAACGAGGCTGCCACCTCCCCTGAACACACAGGGACACAGAAGGGCCCCGAGAAACTCCCAGCACACATATATCCTGAACGCCCTAGCCTCTCTGGATGTGATGTATTCCCTTAACTAAATTGGTACAATTTAGTTGTACCAATGCAAATTAGGACTTGCATTAATTTTCTATTTGCACCACAAACTTGGTGGCTTAAATAATACAATTTTCTTGTCTTGCAGTTAGTTCTATAGTTCAGAAGTCTGACAAGGGTTTCACTGGGCTAAAATCACTGGGTGGAATTCCCCTGTGAAAATTCTAGGGAAGAATTCATTTCCTTTTCCAGTTTCTAAAGGCTGCCCCAAGTCCTTGGCTTGTGGCCCCTTCCTCCGTCTTCAAAGCCAACAATGGTGGGTTGAGTCCTCCCATTACATGACTCGGCCTCTTCTCCCTCCCTTTTCCACTTTTAAGGACCCTTGTGATTACATTGGCCCCTAGGGACCCTGCAGGATAATCCCTCCACTTTAAGGTCATCTATTTAGCAGCCCAATTCCATCTGCAATCTTAATTCTCTTTTGCCATATAACTAACATATTCACAGGTTTAGAGATTAGGACATGGACATTTTTGTGAGGCCATTATTCTGCCTACCACAGGACTTAAATTTTTGCTGTTGTTATCTTTTTGTTTGTGTTAGCTCTCTTTTGGCTCAAAATAGTAACAGAAGAAAAAAGTGAAGTGATGCTTTACAACAGGTTCCCAAAACAGATTAGTGTTCAAATATAAGCTCCCACTCATGCTACCTATTGATTTTGGGCAAGCTACTAACCTCTCTTAAACCTCCATTTCTCATCTGTAAAATGGGGTAATGCACTCCTCTTACAGAAATTGCAAAGGGACCGGGATGATGTTTGCAAAGCTTTAACATGACAAATAGCATGTAGTAAGTGCTCAATGAAAAAGTTTCTTAAAAGTTAAGCAGAGTAAATGGGGTGGGGGTGGGAGTGGTGAGAGGAAGAGAAGAGAGCCCATAATTGGGATCTTTGTACACTGACTCCCCCAAAGATAGTTCAGCTCTTCTGGCCACCCACCCTGGGGTGGATCCCTCCTGTAGAAGCCTCTCAGGCTGAGTGAGGAAAAGAAAAGTCCACCTGTCATCTTTGCTGCCCTTGCTCCGCTGCTGCTGTTTTCTTTTCCTTTGCTGCCTCCTTCCATCTCCAGCCCTCCACTGCAGACAGGCCAGGGGATCGCAGCATTGGCACTGACCCAGTGACCGGAGGAGCTGGCACAGAGGGAGTGTCCCAGCGGAAGCTGCAGGTGCAGTGGGGGGCCTCCTGCGGCTGAGCCCCACCCCCGCCTGCCCACAAGCACTCACTGAGGCAGCCTCTCAAGGCCCAAACCCTAAGCTCCCCAAGGCTTTTGATTAGATTAGTGAGCTAGAGCCAGGGTTTTCCAGGACTAATTACACCTGGTTTTGCACAAAAGTCACTACTTAAGTGCCCCTTGCCACTGCCCTAGGAACGGGGACCCAAAGTCTAGCTGGACCTTCCCCCCTACCAGTGCAGGAGGACACTCTGGTGATGTTCAGGGCTGAAGAAGGAGCCACAGAACCCAACGCAGGTGCCAGGAAAGGCTGGCCTTCTAGAAAACTACCAAGTTACCTACTGGATTGACAAAGACAAAAAAAGTATTAACATACAGTGTTGAGAAGAATGCAGGGAAACTGGCACTCTATATGCGTTGGGAAAGTCACCCACCATCTTTTCGAATTGAAAGCACACATGCATATCTCTGTCCAGCAACCCAACTTTGAGGGAATCTATTCCATTGATGAAATAAAAATACTAGTACATAACGTTGTTTGAACAGGAATCTTTATGACAACAATATTCGTAGGGTACCAAAACAAAAACAAAACAAAACAAAACAACAACCCTTGAAAAATCCTTAAATGTCCATAAATAGGTGGAAAACTAAACAAATTGTAGTATAGTCATTCTAAGAAATATCGTATGACTATTTCAATGCAGGAGATATTTGTCTAGCTATTGATCTTGAAGAATTTGGTTGCAGAGAAATATATTACACTGTTACGTAAATTTTAAAAAAACCAAACCCAGCCTCCATGTGGGTATATGTGAATATATGTTTACGGGTGCTTGAAGAAAGGCATGGAAAAATGCACATCAGCCTACCAACATCTGTTGGGGGGGGAGAAGATTGTTATTTTTCCTCTATGTATCCTTGAATTGCTTCCTTGTTTACAATAACTGTTACTTTTTTAATGTTGGGGAGGAATTTAATATAAATGGAAGGAGTGAGGGGAGTGGGAAGAGAAGATATGGGGAAAGACAGGAAGAATCCCCAGCCAGGAGAACCCGGGGACTCGGGTTGGGGGGTTGCGGGAAGCTAAAGCCAGGGACTGGCACGGCTCTGGCACCAGGTGAGGTGGAGTAGGGTCTGGGCGCGCAGTCATTGCTGAGCAGCAGGGTTGATTTAATTCAAGAAGCTTGTCTAGAGCATCCTCTGAGAAGGCCAGACAGGGGGATGGAGCGCTCGGTATAGCCTGTAGCAAGAGGAATTTAAATTACGAACCTATAAAGAAAAACTATTAAAAGACAGAATGAAGTTCGCTACTCAACCTTATTTTGAAGAATTCAGTGAAACCCATGGGATTCAGCCTGGGTTACAGCGGGAGGAAATTAAATTAATAATACCCAGCATGAGGTAATTGGCATGTTATCCCAGAGCGCTTTACCTGTCTCGTCTGATGCAAGGTACAACCCTGTGAGGTAGGTATGATCATCCCCATTTTACAGAGGAGACTCGGGCATAGAGGGGTTCAGTAACCCACCCATGGTTACTTAGGTGGTAACAGAGGTCTTTGGGCTCCCAAGTCTTAGATCTTAGAAGATACACTAAAGGCGATCGGGACGCAAATGCGGATGGAAATACCACACTCCCCGTCCCTAAGAGTAGAGACGGGAGGAGCCGTTCCGCGTGGGGTGCGGGCATTTGGAGTCGGGCGGGCTCTGAGCCCAGTACCCCCGCCCGGGGCTGGGCCGGGCTGGGCCCTCATTCCTTATTTGGGCATTAGGGTTTGGGGCAGAGGCCACCGAGGCGCTAACCACTAGGAAGGGCCCCTAGGGCGTTTCTCTACACAGGTCTTCTCTTTGGGGTGTGAGGAGTAGCGGGGTGGGGAACCACAAGGTACAACTTTACCAAGTTGCAGACCTCCTGGCCTAGGGAGTTGCAGTGACTCGGGAGGGGGTGGGAAGGGGACCAGCCGGGGTCTGTTGGAAGCCCACAGCTGGCATGCTCGCTGTTCCCTTCCATTTTCCTTCGTTTTCACGACAAGGGCTGGGGGTGGTGAGGGGGAGGAGATCAACGCTTTGGTTTTCTTGGGTTGGTGTTCCGGAGGAAGAAGGAGTGGGGCAAGGACCCTTCCCTCGCGGGCGCGCGGGATGGGACGGTAGACTGTTGCAGAGGGTGGCTCCCTCCCCGAAGGCCAGGGCACCGCCAGCGGCAGAGCTTGGTTATTTGGGGAAGAGGTGGGGGGAATGGTTGAACGCCTTCCAGGAAGCCGCTCTGCGGGGCATTTGAGGGAGAATTCGGGAGGTAGGAATCTTTGCCTCGGTCTCTGCCTGGGGCCGGCTGGGGGCAGAGCCTGGAGTCGTGCGCCACGTGCCCTGTGGCCCTGGCCGTTGGGGGCTCGGGCCGGAGTGGAAGGACCTCTGGATCCGCAGAAAGAGAATCTGTGTGCGGTCCTTGTGCTCCTTTGCCGCTCTGAGAGTCCCGAATGAAAGTAAGTCCAGGTTTCATCCGTCCGTTACCTCTCGCCACGGCTCCGTCATCTCCAGGTCTGTTTCTCCATCCTCTCCTTCAGCGTTCCAGGTGACCACACGCTTCTGTCCCCTGCATAACCCTATTCTTGTTCTCTCGTTCCCCGCGTCCCCGGTTTTCCACGCCCGCATCCCTCTCCTCCTGCCAGTTTACTCCTTCCCCACAATTTCCACTCCCATGGGCCCTGGAGTTCCCCGGCTGCGACTGGGCTCTGGAACTGGCCTCGGACACTTTCTCAAGTACTGTCGGGCACCACACTCAAATGAACTTCCGTGTCTTGAACCTGCTCGGACTGGGGAAGGAGCAAAGGGGGTCTTTCTCTGATCCCAACAGCTTCTCAGGGGCTGGAAGCCAGCGCCGTGGGCCCCAGGGAGAGCCACCGGCGGGCGCGAAGACCCGGAGCGTCTGCTCCGACGTGGGGCCTAGGTACCTGTGCTGATGTCCTGCGGGGCCTGACGCCCACTCCATCCTGCTCCTACCCCCACCTCTTTGATGGGGCATGCTCGCCCTGGTTAATATCGTCTCCCCAATTGTCAACAAGGCTAGCCGCATTGCTGCTTGAAAACAATAACATCAACTAACATATGGAGATGTCATCATGATTAAACAGCAAATTATAGTCGAAGACGGCGTGACAATAATCTAACCAATCACCACAACAAGAAACGTTCTCTAACGAGCCAGATGCGGAAGCCTGCGTTCCCAAGAACCGCGGCCCTGTGTTCCTGGAGATCTCTCCGAGTGCTTGCGAGCGTGGTCCCCGGCCTTGGACAGGACTGGAAGCCGAGGTTTCGAGACTTGGGGCGTCCTGGGACCAGGTGGCGGGGGCCGTGCAAGGACGCGGTGCGGCGGAGGGGGCGCTCTCCCTCTAGGGCGGCCCCACTGGGAAGCGGTTGGAACCGCAGTAGGAACCCGGGGTTCCTGGCGAAAACCCTGTTGGGAGAGCAAAGGAGCCCGCGCTCCCAATCCCCGCCCCCTCGTCGCTCCTGCCCCCTCCCTCTGCCTCCTCCTAGATCTTCCAGGAGATGCGTTTCTGGCGGAGAAGCCCGCACCGCGAAGGGAGGGGCGTCCTGCGTGAGTCGCGGGAGTCCCCTTCCCCCAAAGTCCGAGGAGGACGGCGCGTGCCTTTATTTTGGCAAGCTAGGGGCCCAGTTGTGCGCACTGGTTCGCCTCCAATTCTCAGAGGAAAAGATATCATATCGGTGGGAGGCAGCGCGCTATTGTGGCAAAAACGATGAGAGAAGACCCTCCCTCTTTCTCCCTGTTCCCCTCTCCCTCGTTAAATAGATCCGTATTTAAAATAGGCTCAGATATTTTAATCTGAATTCCAGGGGTCGAACTCGGGTTGGAATCATCCTATTTATACGTAAACCAAAAATAACTGTTGGAGCGAAACAGACAAAACGCAGCTATTTTCCAAAACAAACGCGTCTCCAGGTGGACCGCCACCCAGCTCACGCAGTGCGGGTCTCCTTTGGTTTCGACTGAGAACCGGCGATCGGCTAAGGAGGGGGCTGGGTGGGGGTAGCGGGCGAGACCGTTCCCGGGAGCGGCCCCACGAGCGCGTGCGTGGATCGGCGGCGGTAATATATGCTGCCATTAAGAACCGATGCAGCTTCCATCGCTCGGGGCGCAGGGACGCATGTGTTGCTGGAATTCAATCCGTGGGGGGAATGCAGATTGGGCTGCTACCCACTGGGTTTGATTTATGAACTGTTACACTAGCGGTTGTTTACACATTGCATTTCAGCCCTGGCGTACCCTCCCCGCGGCGGGCGGCGGGCTTCTCCGTGCGGGAACCTGCCGCAGCCTCCGAGGTCTCCCGCTACCCTCCTCCCTCCGCCGCCCATGCCCCGGAGGCCCCGCAGCTCCCTCCCACCTCCACCTTCTCCAAGAAATCGGATTTCGATTTTATTGAACTCGGAGACCTACTTGCAGTTCTCCCTCCCCCGCCTGTTCCAGGCCTGCAGCCCTCGGACCCGGGTCGCCTAGGCTCGTGTTTACTCTGGAATATTTACTTCTCTATAAGGCCATGCGGGGCCTATAAATAGGCGAGGTGGAAGCAGCTCTACTGCCAGATCAATAGGGCCCCGTCTCCTCGCCGTTTCAGCAGAGCTGTCTTATTAATTATGAAAGGATTCACCTGATCCCTGCCAGGGAACGCAGCCTCTCGGCCCCTGTGCTGGAGCCCTTAATGGCGGTTCCTTCACCAGCTGCCTCTGGCCACCGCAGAGGAAGAGGAGAATCGTGGTTAGGGCTGACCCGCCTGGGGCGGGGGCAGCGGGCCCGCCGCTGTGCTTTCTTAGCTGCGAGCTAGCCCAGTTCCTCCAGACCTCACCTAGAAAGAATCTCTGCTTTTTAATTCATTATTTAAAAAAAAAAAAGCAACTTCCATTTTCTCCTCTTTGAGCAGAATTTCGGAGAAGTGGCAGTACCCTGGGTGAGGAGGGTCTGCGATAAGGCGGCAGGTTACGCGGCAGCTTTGTGAACAGGTGAAGTTATCACCTGGCATCACGTGTTCCCCTCGGGGACCCTGGAAATTCGGCCGAGAAAGCAAGATTGGGGTAGGAAACAAACGACGCCCCCATTTCAAACAATAACTTTTATTTTATACTTCTCTATACTTTGTAGCAAATCTTTTTTGCTGAATTTAATTTATAATAAACTTTTTAAATTACATCTCTCTCTGTTTTTTTTTAAAATCAAGGCTCTTTTATGTCAAAATCTTTTTTTAACTATATTTTAGATTAACATTTAACATCCCCCCTTGTGATCTATACCATTGGATATTCGGGTATTACTGGATGTGTAACAGCTAAAACAAGAGCGAGGAGGGAAAATAAAGGCAGTGGACGTGGAAAGATGTGTCGACAACAGCAGGTAAAGCTAACCCCTCAGTGACCACAGCAGCATTCTTCTGGAAGCCGTTTCTTTCACACCAGAGATTCATTCTCTCAACCCCTTCCCTCTCTTTCCTGTCCTTAAAACACAAAGCCAACCATCTGTCCTTTCGCTTGTCTTGCGGAGAAATGTGCAGTGGAAATGATCAAAACAAGACACTGTGGAAGAACGACGTGAGCGTGAATTATTCACCATCCGCTTCGCTCGTGGGCATCTCTCTTGAATTCATCCCCTGGCCTTCTCCTCTCCTCGCTTTCCGATTAGGAGGAGCCCATCATTTTTCATGTATTAACATGATTATATAGTAGGTGGCCCAGGGCCGTTCCTGAGATTCTTTTGCCAAAGAAATAAATTAAATTAAATTAAATTAAAAAATGGGGTGGGTATGCCGTTTTCTTATTTGTGTGTGAAGACGGACTAAAGCTGAGGTCCGATTTTGGCTGTGCTCGCTCGCTCACTGATTGGTAACATTTGGCAAAAAAAAAAAAAAAAAAAGAAATCAAATGAAATAAAAAAGAGAATCAGGATTTCCCACAATCCTACATGAGTGTTTTCAGCATCACAGAGAATCACAACGTCCCCAAAGAACGAATGGATCTTCCTCTCGATTTCGGGAGCATGGAGTGGGTGTGGGTGGGCGCGGGGGGGACCTGGCCCCCAGCTCAGAAGGAAAGCCAGGTCGCTAAAGCTGCCGAGAGAGACACCAGGAGCACGGGGAGCGCCGGGAGCAGGGACCCCGCCGCCCCGTTGCCGCTGCCGCAGAGTTCGAATAAGCTGCCTTGGATGTTGAGGTTTTTGGATTCTTTTCTCAGTTTATCCCACATATCTTTCGCCCCTTCCTGGCAATCCGTAAGGGCTGTGACCGTGCAGCTGTGGAAATCCTCCCAGTATCTGGCGAGGAACAGAACAAAACACAAGAAGCGGGTTCACTTTGGGCGCGGGAAGGACCCCAGGCCCGCGCCCCTGCGCCTCCCCACTCGGCGGCCTCGCACGCTTCCCCGGGCGCCCCTCCCTGCTCCTCACCGCCCAGGCCTGGGCTGCGCGAGGTCTGGACTCGCGGGACCTCGGCCAACCCCAGCAGCCGCTGTCCCGGGGGAGGCGCCGCACCCTCTCCTGTCTGGTTTCACCTCGCTGGTGCGGGGCGAGGACCCCGCAGCCGGGAGCCGGGTCGCACTCGCCGCGTCGCGCTGGCACCTCTGCCTGCGCAAACAGATTGCTAGCCCTCCCCGGGGAAAGCTGGGAACACAGTGCTAAGCCTTGCAAGCTGCCGCCCATTAATGCCTCTTAGCTTGCAAGATGGGTTACTAGCTCCGAGCACGGCCCTCCCCTCTGGGCTTCTCACATTCTCCTCCCCCTCGCCCCTTCTGCCTCCCTCCTTCTCCTCGCTGCGGTTCTCTCGCCTTCGCCCTCATCCTCTCCCTCCACCCACCCCACCTCCTCCTTTGTTTCCTGTTCTCCTCGTTTTCCTTTTCTTTCCTTTGCCATTCCCTCCGTTTTCCTCTCTTCCGTTCCTCACTTCCTCTTTCTCCTCTTCACCTGCTGCGGTCTTCTGGGGCCCATCCCGCTCGCTCTCCAGGCCCCCGCACCGACTCAGTCTGGAAGACTCCGGCCTGCCTCTCCCCTGCCCCGGGTCGGTGAGTGTTAGTGCCGGGGCACCCGGGGCCAGCTTCAGAGCCTTCTCCCGCCCTTGCAAATCCCAGTGCTCCAGGCCCGCCCGCTGCGTCCCTCCTCTGACCGCCTATCCCAGTCTTTTCCGTGGGCTTGGGTCCCCCGGGGCCTCCTGTCCGCCGCCTTTTGGGTGTAGAGCCCCCGCCCGAACCCAGGCCGGGCGCGGCGCCCACCGCTGCCAGCCCTCGAGGCCCCCATCCCTCCTTCCCATTAATTCCCGGAGCCCGGAGCCTAACTCAGCCACTTCCTCCGCCCAGGCTCAGCTCCTAGCCCCGCCCCCACAACCTTCATCCAACCTGTCCTTTTTTATTGTCCCCCTTTCTTCAGAGTACCCAAAATAGATCCCGAGACTAAATATAATCCCAACCCGTGATCGATTCCTGGGGCGCCGTCTCCTTTTGGAGCTGGGTCGATCCGTGAGTCTCAGTAACTCGGGGCTGGCCCCCACCTCCCCAGGGCCCCGAGTGCCAGGTCACCGCGTCTGCCCTCTCTTCCTGCACGCTTGCCTGGGCTGCAAGCACATTGAAGGCAGGCGTGGTGTTTGATTTCTCCTTGCTTCCACTCCCACCCCATCTTCTGACTAATGGTGAAGTTACAGATGCTTGTTGGATTGCCTCGAGCTCGGGATGATTTCTAATGACCTCTAACTTACAAGGACTGGGGGGCCTGGGGCACAGGGCTTCCGAGTTTCTCAACTTGTGATAAATAGAAACATTTAGAGACACCAAGAGGCCCAGGGGACTGCTCTCCTGAAGAGCTTCTGTGTAATCGTACCTCCCAAAGGTTGTCTACATCGCTCCCTTCTTTATCACGCCCAGATGGGGACAGCCTCCTCCTGGAAGAAGGACCTGGCAGAGAAGGGCAAACACCCACCTGGGGCTGGGAGGAGGTAGGCTTCAGCTGGGTGTTGAGTCACCAGCCCCACTAACTGAATAGGGCCTGGACCCAGCTGTGGCCTGTGACCTCAGGCAGGGGCCCTCCACATTTCCTTGGTTTCCACAACCAAAGTTCTGCTAAAAAATTAAAATAGTTTGGAATAACGAAATTCCAGCAAAAGCTAGAGGATTTGAAAGTTGCTCTATGTGTAACCCTTTGTCATGCCTCATGGATACATTCTTACCTATTACCAGACTTCTGGAACTAGATGCCTTTTGTGCCTTCTAGTATAGGAAGGTACTAGCCATTTAGCTGTTCTGGCTCCTAGTGGGCACTGGGGTGTTAAGGAAGGAGAGTAGCAAAACTGACCCCCATTTCATTATTCAGACAAACACCCCTCCTTCTGCCACCCTCCCCCTTAGGGAGAGAGGAAGGACTTCACGGTAGAGAAAGGATGGCACGGAAAAGGGTCACTCCAACCTCTGAGAACAAGGGACACAAGAAACACAACATGCCTTGACTTTATTCAACCAGCCATTGTGGAGGTAGGAAAATTCAGCTCTCTCTCTCTCTCTCTCTCTCTCTCTCTCTCTCTCTCTCTCTTTTCTTTTTTCCAAAATAAAAGGAATGTGTGTTGCAGAGGGTGGGGGCATTTCTAAGGTCTGCAGCAGCTAAAGTACTGCAGGTCCAGCACAGTAGGGCTCTGCCGCTTACCCTCATCGTTAGTGGGAGCATGGCTTTTCAACCAAACTCTGAGAAAACACCGCTGGGCCTGGCCACGAACTCCTCCCCATCCCTCTTTGTGACTGCAGCAGTCTGATCTGGGGAGACTGTGCAGATGTGCCAAGGGGCAGGGAACCAAGGAAGGTGGCTACCCCAAACCTCAAGATCCGTTATAAACTCAGCAGAGACTGTCACCAGACGACCCAGACACACTCCTTTTGGGGCAAAGTCATTAACACACAATAAAATATTGTTCCAATCTCTCTCCCAGAAACCTCCCCCTTGCCTGTTCCCACATTTTCTTGGTGGATATTGGAAGGGCCTTTAATAACGGGAAATGGACAGAATAGGGGAGTGATTTTCCCTTTAGGCAAATCTAGTATTCCCCAAAAGGGTCCTCAAACCAAAACCAACTGTTCTTCAGAGAGTACTTGGCAGGCCACTCATTCTCCCGCGACAGAGGAAAGAATGACGAAGACTGCCTCAAAGCAAGAGAGATTTTGCAGCACGAGGAACTGGTGGCAGCAGGAGGAACTGGTGGCAGTGCTCCCTGCCCATCGCCCCTGGGTCTCAGCGCATTGCGAGGCTGTGGCATACTGACGCTGGGCCCTTCGCGGGAGGATCCTCCATTGTACCCCATCCCAGGCGGTGGTATCCCCTTGGACAATGCAGATTCCAAACCAGGGGCCTGGGCCTCCGGGCCAGAGGACTTGTGCCCAGGCCTCATCCTGGGTGTGGGAGCCAGAAGGCAAAGTGCGTGGACTCCCGCTGGCTCAGAACTCTGAGCTCAGACAGCGAGGCGCAGCGCTCTCCGGCCTCAGGTGCGCCCCCAGAACAGAAGCCCAGCCCGCCAGAGAGAACACTTACGTGCACACGGTCTTGATGTTTGTCTTGTCGTCCAGGCCTTGGGGGTAGTTGGCCATGCTGTCGCCCAGCTTGAGCAAACAGTCCGAAAAGCCCTTAAAGACCGCATCACACTTGCCCGCTGCTCTCACGGCCTGCAGGAGGTATGCTGCGGGGAGGAGGGGACACTGGTCAGCAGCCCTGCAACTCCACCCTGCCGCCCCACGGCCCGCTGGCGGCCGGACTCTGCGCCATCGCCCGTCGGGTAGTGTCTCCCAGCGCCCAGCCTCGGGTGTCCCAGTGTTAAAGGTGACTGAGAGACTTGGTCCAAGAAGGAGCGACCTGCACCCAGCGCCTCATCTAGTGCAGATTGTCCGAGTGCGAGCAGGTGTGGGTGGGTGGGAGGTAGGTGAGTCCATTCCTTTCCCCCAGCTCCCTCCCGCATCTCGCTCTGTATCTTTTTCTGTTTCCATCGCCCCCTCTTCTCACCTCCCTCATCTCTTATTTCTCTTTCTCCTCACTCCCTCCTTCGTCTCCCAACACTTCCCCAGCAAGTCCTGTCACGGCTCTTGTAATGCAATCTTCCATTTTTGAGGTGACAGAAGGGGTCTTAACAGCAGGGTGCGGGGGCGAGAACGGGATGGGGAGGCAGCAAGGCGTGGGGTCACGCAGTCCAACCGACGCCACCTCGCCCTAATAAGCTTCGGGCGCGGCGCCCGGTGGGTGGGCGCTCAGCAAACACTGCTGAATGAATGAATGCAAAAATAAAGTCTCTGAAAGTCAGGAGCAGTCACTGAAATGGCTTGTTTCATTATAAAGCCGATTGCCTACCATGGAGTCTGTGTTCCGAGTGAGACTCCCGGATGCGCCCCGCCCCACAGGAAAGAGGGCTACCTAGGCGTGCCGAGACCCAGCTCCGGGGACGAGTGGTCTGGGAGGTCAGGGCCAGAGGCGAGGCGGGCTCACGGACGTGTCTGCACGGATGACCCTGGGTCACCTCCGCCCAGGCCTTGGGCCCCCTGCTCTCCTCTGCCTCTGCCCGCTCCCAGCTCCCCACACAGCCCCCGAAAAGCCTGCCACCGCGCGGGACAGGACCCGGGAGAGACCGTTCTCCGGGTCCCAGATCCCAGCCTGGCTGCAGAGCGCTGAACTCGCTGCTGCCGGGGGCTCAAGGCCTCTGGCTCAGGGCTTTCCGGAGAGGGGGCCGGGATAAAAGCTGGGGCGGCGGGAGGAGGAGGTGGAGGAGGAAGCCCAGGCCGCACCGAGGTCTTCGCTGTCGCCTCAGGTCAGCAAACCCCGAGGCGCGGGACGGGAGAGACAGGCTCCAGGCCGGCGGCGCGGCCGAGGCCATTTCTTTCTACCTGGGGCCAGTGATCCGGGCTGGAGGCTCAATACCTAGAGGTCAAACGCACCTGGCGCCGGGAGGGCGCGGGAGAGGCCCTGGTCTGGGCTGCTGGGCGGGGAGAGGAAGCAGGGGTAAATCTCAGGATCGAAGTCAGCACGCAGCGCCCACGGCCCTGGCGCCCGCCCCTTCCCCGGCGGTGTTCTGGCCGCCGCGGCTCGAGTGTGACTGTGTCCCAGGAGGACTGGACACCTCACTGCCCCCGTCCCCCCCACGCAGCCGCCTGTCCCCGAGCGTCCGGCCAGACGCAGACAAGGGGGAAGGTGACCGAACCCGTAGCAGCCGCCGAGAGCGTACCGTTTGCAAATTGCTGCAGGAAGAGCGAGGCGGGCCTTGCGCTTTCTAATCCGGAACGGGAAGCGCTGGGGAAGGGACCAAGGTTAACTTCGACCTCCGCTGGGGCAGACATGTAACCCTTCCTACACCTCCCGGATCCCCTTACACGCAATTAAATGCCCTTGCAACTACAATAATGGCAAATCGAACACTGACATAGAGTCTCAAAAATAAACGAATCTTTGTTCTAATCGGACTCGTTCAAAATGAAATAAACCCTGCATTCCTCTATAATACATGTCAGAAATACCGTTTTGAAGCGAAGAACCGAAACGAAATGCAGTCCACCCTCCCCTACCTAGCCCTCCCGTCTCTCCTCACCCCTTACCTCCACCCCCAAAATTCGGTGGCGAAAAAGAAGCCCCTTAGATGCACTGACAATTTTTAAAAGGGGAACTGGGTCTCGCCGGGGGCGGGAAGCGCTCTTGTCACGTTATCATTCCAGGCGCTGCTGGAGAAAACCCTGCACAGCGCGCATGTGTGAGTGTGTGCGCGTGTAAAATAAGAAGTCGTGAAAATTTCTGTCGTTTGCAACTGTGACTCCTTGGGTTCTAGCCTTCTCTGGGAGGCCGGGAGCCTCCGCGCGGGACGGATTTTGCAGGCGCACGCGTCCTAGCAGGTCGCAGCCCGCGCGTCTTTCGCTGTCCTTCCTAAACCCGGTTTCTACGAGGCTCGGGAGGGCGACCCTGGCTCCTTCCTTGTCCTCGCTGGTGTCTCTTTCTTGCGGTTTCCATCCGTTCATTCAATTGTTCGACCTCCTCTCATTCATTCCAAACTTCCTCCCGCAGCGTCTTCTTTCGCGTTCACCACCCTCTCCACCTCCCCGCCCCTCCCCAGCCCCCACTTTTCTTGCCAAATGTCAATGATTTGGGACAGCTCCTAGCCATGAATTAATAAAGACCGAGGCTCTGGTGCAGGAAAGGGCAGACATTCGGGAACAAATACACTCAATTTCAATTCCACAGCCAACAAATGGTCATTTTCAGGCCGAAGTTAATGTGTTCAGAACGCATCCCTCATGCACAACCGACTTTTTTTTTTTTTTTTAACCCCTCAAAGTAAGGTTATTTCGCACTGGGAAAACAGAGCCCCAAACATCTCTGATGAAAACCCCTATCTCAAAAACAGCTGCTGTCTTCTGCTCCCTAAACATTCATAGGCTAATTGCAAAATGCCACATTCACTTATTTCCAACATTTAAGGGATTTGCTGCCCCTTAGAAATGCTTTTCATTTATTGCAGATCTTTGCACTAATGTCAAAGATTCAAAACAACCAGATTCATAGCATTGCCGTTTCTTAGAATTAAAGGAAAACGCCAAAATCCCGCAGTCACACACTCTAAAATCCCTATAATGGTTCTGCAAAAAATATCAGATACTCAAAATCATGTCAAATGCATAAAACCCCACTGCAAAGAATCCATTTTAGTGTCTAGAGAACTCCAAACCCTGTTTCCTCCACATTTTTCATGACACATGTTATGTATTCCCTTTCTTGCCCCAAACCAATTCCCTAAAGCACCCCCCCCCCCCACAATACTGCAAAGATGTCTGCAAAGAATGCTACTGCCTGAACTGATAAGGGGTAACAATTCCCTCCGTCTCCAGAAAACCCCTTTGAAGAGTTTTTTTCCACCTTTCGTCCATTCTATTAATAACCTGCTTCACTTTCACTTTTAGGCCACCTTAATGAATGTTCTGACTGGGCTTCAGAGAAAGGGGGTTTTCTAGTGCCCCCTCCCACACGTTTAATTCATTCTGGATGGAAAAAAATGTGAACTTTAAAAAGCCCCCTGACAGTGTAACTCAACATTCCTTAACATAAAATGGGGACTAAATACATCCGTTCCACAATCAACAATAACAAAAAATAATGAACACTCGACATGACATATAGCAAACACTTCTTAACCCTTTCCTACATATAAAATACAGACGCCGATTTGTAAAGTAACAGGCAAACGTGCCTAGAAAAGTATATACACGTATATTTGGCTGAATTCATCCTCCTCAATGGTAAGCATGTTAAAGTGTGTGGTCTGGGGTTCCCTACCATTCTGGATTTGCCCCCCAGCCGGTCTGCGGTGCCCGGTGCAAACGCTGCAGCTAGGGTATGGGGGGATGGGGGCGGGAGAATGACAAAGTTCTAAATGCAGCAGTCTGAGCCCCGGAATATCTTTGCTTTCTGCACATAAACTTTCCAGTCTTAGTTGCCTAAGCCATCTTGTTCCTGCATTCACCTTTCGACCCTTCAAAATAAGATCTTGCAGTATCGCAGGGGCCAATGCATTGCCCCAGAGCGCATCAAAGCTGGTCTAACCCCAAAAAGAGAAGCAAAAATGGACGTGTGCTTTGGAAAAAGGGGGATAAGCCCTATCCGGAAAACGGCCGGCCGCACACATTTCCCGGTGAACGTTTGGAGTCTCCTTCCTCAGGAAAACCAAACCCGGACGCGCAAGTCCCCAGGAGCTGATGCCCCCACCCTCGGGGGTTTGCCGGCTTCTCCGCACCCTGGGGCGGCCACGGGCCCGCGGGTACCCCTCTGCGCCTCGGGTCGGGGCTGGCTGCCTCCGTCTCCCGCCCAGAGCCGGGCTGGGCGGCCACTTACCTATTTGCACCGCGAGGATCAGTGAAATATATCTGCCGTTCAACTTAAGTCCCATCCTACGTTTAGTCAAACCATTTGCGACCGCAGACCTTTAAATAGTTAGTTTAGAGAACGCGGGGGAAAGCTGAAAAATAGGCATTGCCAACAAGTTCCGGGAGCGACCGAGACTTTATGCACCGGGAAGGCAGAGGGAGGAGAGCAAGAGAGGGAGCGAGGAAGAGACAGAAAGAGAGAGAGAGAGAGAGAGAGAGAGAGGCTGAGAGAGAGAGAGAGAGAGGAAGAGCTGGGAATGGTTCACTCCATTAGGAGGGGGCGGAGGAAGTACAGCCTCACGCCCACGAGCAGGCCTGACGTGGGGGATGACACGGAATGATTTTTTTTTTAATATAGACACCTTGGTAGAGAATCGCCATTTATAGTCATCAGAAACTGGAATTAATCAGATATCTCCAATTAATGTGCGGTCTGAACGAAATTTCGCCTCCCAGGGGTGACCACTTCCCCATCCCGCGGTCACCCCCCTTCCTTGTTCCCGGGGCCCCCCAACCCCGCCCCCTCCCTGCGCAGAGCTGGGGCTACCCCTCCCCTCCCCGCCAGGAGCCGGGGAGTCCTGGCGCGCCCACTCAATTGTTTCAACCTGCTCCCCCTCCTCCATCAACAAGACAGCGAATCCAGCCCTCTCCCTGCGGTGCAGTGGGGTTTAAAGGAGCAGATGCGGGAGAGGGAAAAACAGCTAAGCCAGCTCTGCTAATTCAAAATCCCCCCATGGCCGCCCCGCTCCCTGCACTTGTCTATCCTCTTTTTCTCCAACCCAGCCGCTGAGCTCTGGGCGCAGCCTGGAGCGCGTGAGCACACAGCCCGGCCCCTCGCACGAGCACACACGAGCACACACGGGCGCACACACACAAACACACGCGCGCGCCCGAGAACCATGCCAAGCGCACCCTGGCAGCTCTGCACACACTGCGCGCGAGCGCGCACAGGCGCCCGGACCCCGGGGGTTTAGTCTGCACGCGTGGGGCTTCTGAAATATACACGGTGTGCCCTCTGTGAATTTCACCACCTCCGAGGCCAGCGCGGGCGAAGAAGGGCAGGTTCGTGAGACACGGCGACACCTGTTTTAGGGGCCGGGAGGGCGCTGGGGAAGCAGCCTCTGCTAAGAAGATTTTCGGGCACTACTGGTTTACTAACGCAGAGCTTTAGGAAATTTCCAAGGCAAGCGGTAGTGTGAGGGCTTCTTTCTAATCTTGATGTGCCTCTTGGGATTATTTGTTGGGCCGCATACGCACGTACACTACACGCACTCACGTACATCACGTACGCACACGCACGCCCAGACCCACACACACCTGCACTGTCTTTTGACGTTCCCGCACAGACCCTGCGTACGCAGACTACTCTGCAACGGGATGCTCCCGGAGCTGTGTTTGTGCTCTGTGCAAGGCGCTCTCGACGATAGCTTAAGTCAAAAATGAAAATTAACAGGGCTATTTCCTTTCTACACACCGGTAAACTTTCGTTTTCTTTCCTTCTACACCAAAAAGAAAAGAACCCCCCCATCAAAAAAAATCCTAGCCTCTTGAATCTAATGCTAAAGAAGGCATGGGCCAACTTTATTCCTTTTAGCCTGTGAAGAAAAAAAATGAAAACGACCTACTCCCAAATCTTGAAAAACTACACAAGATGATGTCAAAATATCAAACAAGCAGTAGAAATGCAAACGGATTAAGGAGATTGGCATAGAATTTTCTTCTCCAGGCAGCTTGCCCTCGTGCACCCGTCTCGCGTCCCCACACTCGGACATTTGGAGATGCTCAGATGGGAAAGGAAGAGAAAGGTGCAAAGTGACAGGTGCGACTGTGGGTGGAGGGTGAGAGGCCGAGGGGGAGCCGCGGGGTCATGGCTGCAGTCAAGGGTGACCAGAGGCGTTAGCTCTGAGCAGCCCCGCCCCGCGCCCGGCTTTCCGCGGGAGCCGCACACTCCGAGGTTGCGGCGGGGGTCTGGGGGTGGAGCCACGTCGTCCCGCCCCTGGTGACGTCACCGGAGGGAGGGCGGGGCGGTAGGGGGCTCGCGGCTCCCGCGTCCAGGGGCACGGTGGCGGCCCCGGGTGTTTCCTTTCCCTGCGCTGGGAGGCTCTGGGAAGAGCCGAAACCGTGGGCGGGCAGGGGCAGGGAGGGGGCTGGTGGCGAGAGGGGGGCGTTCCTCGGGCCCGCCCCCTATGCCCTCCAATGGCAGGGCCTCCCAAGCGGCCCCGCCCACAGCTCGCCCCGCCCCTGGGGTTCAGCGCGCGCCGGCTGTTCCCCTCCTGGCCGCAAGCTCGAGCGCTGCGCCTTGCTCCGACCCCTGCAGAGCGCGGGCTGGCGGCGGTTTATGGTTTTTTGCCCTCAACGTCCTTGCTTTCCTCCTGCTCACCCACGCGGTATCTTCCAAAACATCGTTGTCTGAGGAGCCCTGGGATCCTCCCCACCCCGTCCTCTGTCGCCCTGAACTTGGGCGTTGGGGACGTGGGAAGAGGCAGCGCCGAAGGGCTAAATTAAGCGGAGTGGAGCGGAGCGCGGGAGAGCAGCCGCCTGCGGCCCCGCGCGTGCGCACAGCCGCGTGCCGGCGCCCCCCGCCGGGCTCTCCCTGGTGCCCTAGGGAGGGTGCTGCGCCGCGCCGCCCCTTGAACCTCTGCTGTCCTTTCCCTCGCCACTTTCCTCCCGCAGTGTCCCAACCCTTTGTCGCTGGAGTGGGTCTTTTTAAAAGTGAAGAAGTGAGAGGCGAGCAGAGTTAGTACCGTACATAACTTATTTTCCGAGTGAATGGTTGAAAGCAGATGCTAATTAAAGCAAATGCTAATTAAATTTAAAATTTTTTTTAATTTTTAAATTTCTTATGTTTTAAATTACAGGTCTTTCTGCAATCCAGGCTCCATGCATGGTTGGTTCTAAGTCCTTAATTAAAGGATAATGCAATCCTTGGTGGCCAATGCATGCTGACTATTTGGAAACACTGAAGGCAACATCCTTGGCTGAAGGTGGCATTAGAGAACGTTTTTTCTTTTATTAGTGTGAAAAGCCCATCTCATATCATATTTGAGGTGAAAGGTACAGAAGGAAGAGCAGGGAACAAGCGTGGAGAAACTCAGGTAGTAGGCGGAGCCTTACACTTCTGTGGAAAATAAAGGAGACAGCACTGTAATTTCCAAGGCTGTTTTCACTTTTGAAATTTTATGAACTAGAATACTGTAGATGGGGTTGGGAGTGGGAATGTGTGGCCCAAAGACTAAGGTCTTTGCAAGAATGGTTGTGATAGGCCAAATTCTTGCAAAGAGCGAATTTCTTTTTGATAAGTAATTCTGTTTAAAGTTAAAGAAGCAAATACAGTTCAGGAGAGAGAAAAAAGCCATTGGTGCTGTTTGGGTCTGCATGTTGAATTGAGCCAAAGGAACCCTGAAAAGTAGGTCTGCATAATTAAGGCAATAAATATGCAAAACTCCTTGTCTCTAAAACTGCCAGAAAGAGACCCTGTCTAATTTTAAGCTTGGTTGGCACCAGCTTCCTTTCTTAGTTCATGTTGCCACAGCCCCAGTCTGGCTGAGCAGTATACCAGTTGACTGCCCAACACCCTCTATCAATCCATCACAGTGGACTTTCCAGAAGCTGTTATTTCAACAAACATCCCTTGAAATTATTTGCAAGAGCAGTTGCCAAGGCCACTAGGAAATTCCATCTCTGTCTTCCAGGTCAGAAAAAATCCACTGCTCTATTAGAATGGATTGGCTTAGCAATATATCTCTCTCATAAATTCAGTCTGCCATTTTTATTATACCTTCAACTAAAATCTTTACTCAAAATATGAATTTAAATATATATAGCTCTTTTCATTGAAATGATAACAACTATATCATACTTAAACAATCATATAAATTAGGAGGGAAATGAGATTTTTGTGGAGATATATATGTTGGTAGGAGTCCCAACAAAAATCCGCTTCGGGAGTCCTGGGTCTACTCTTGCTACTTGGTTAGGTGATTTTTTCACTCTTTGGTCATGAAACTCTTACCAAAATTGGTTGAAACTTCTAGGCTTTAATATAAGGCTGACTGAAGAAACTTGATTTCAATGCAGAAATTTGAATTCTGGGAGCAAATGCTTGTTTGAAATATGTGAGTGTGATTAGTTTTCTTCTTAAAAATAAACATTTTATTAAAAAATAAGCGTTTTATTATGAAATGTACACACAGAACAATGCACAAAACAAGAACTCCAAGCTTATTGATTTATTACAAAGTGAATGTCTATGTGGTCCTCACTCACACTGAAACAATTGGAAGAGACATGACGACTAAATGCAACCTGTATTCCTAGAGAAGATCCTAAACAAGAACGGACAGAGAAATTGTTGGGACCGTTGGGGTGGTGTCCACGCTGGTTGGGCATCCCCCGTTGTTGCTGAGCCTGCAAGCTGCCCACCAGAGTTGCCCTCTCCACTGCTGGGGCCTCACGTTCCTCGTGTCCTCCCCCAGCAGCCAGTCTGCACTCCTCCCTGGCAGAGATGACTCCAGGCAGCCAGACAGTATGGTCCCCTGAGGTTGTTCTGGAAACACTGTGTCATGTTTCTCTAACCTGCTCTCTTTTCAGTATTCCAAGAGTTTTGTGTGGTCTTTTTGATTGCAGTAAAGACAGATTACATTGAAAAAATTTGAATGGGGCCTGTGAACTAGGCATTAGTTTTACACTAATGTTGATTTCCTGATTGGAGAGCCGTATGCGATTGTAGAGGAGAGTGTCCTTGTTTGGGGGAAATAAATGCTAAAGGGTTTAGGAGTGATGAGACATCGTATCTATAGCTTGCTCTCAAAGATTCAGGAAAGGAGCCCACTGCGGTGGCTCATACCTGTAATCCCAGCACTTTGGGAGGCCACGGTGGGAGGATTGCTTGAGCCCAGGAGTTTGAGACCAGCCTGTACAACATAGTGAGTACCCCACCTCTGCAAAAACAATTTTTAAAAATGAGCCAGGTGTTCATCTGTAGTCCTAGCTACTGGGGAGGTTGAGCCAGGAGGGGTGCTTGAGCCCAGGAGTTGGAGGTTGCAGTGAGCTGTGATTGTATCATTGCACTCCAGTCTGGGCAACAGAGAGAGATCTTGTCTCCAATAATAATAATAAAAACGATTCAGGAAAGAAATAGTGATAATGTAATGGGGATAAATAGCAATGGAACAAACAGCAAAATGTTAATAACTGGGGAATACTGGATGAAGGAGTATGCAAGTTCTTTGTTTTGTTCTGGCATTTTTTTCTTTACCTTTGAAATCATTTCAAAATAATTTGTAAAAAGTTAACTTCAGATGTGTTAAGGACTTAAATATGCAAAACAAAGCTTTAAAGTACTAAGTGAAGCATGTAGGTGAATATTTTAAAACTTTAAGCATAAAAAGTGTGAACTTAAAACCTTGATAAATTTATTTATAATAAATGAAAAACTTTTGTTTGCAAAGTAACACCTTAAAGAACATGAAAGAGCAAATTACAAACCGTCACAAAAATCAATATCAAGAACTTAAGAACTCCCCAAAATCAATTTTTTAAAGCATACACACACCCCCTAAAATAAAACTTCACAGAAGAGAGAGCATATATAGTTTATTGCAGGCATGCAGTCAAAACTTGCTTAAGATTAAAAAATTGCAGTGTTTCCCAGTCTTTCATGTCCTGGATGGTTTCAAAGACTGCAGGCCTTACATTCTAGGAAGACCTCGCCGTGGTCCATCTGATTTTTCCTCACGAACATGCTCAGAGCATGCAATTAGAGTGGGATCAACTCAGAAACAAAGCTGTGTTCTTCTCAGTGTGAACAGGAATTATTAGGATGTATAATGTCACCTCGTTGACCACCACTGGTGATGTTACCCTGGCTTGGTGTCTGCCAGGTTTCTCTTCCTTAAATTCCCCATTTCCTAATTAGGACTTTGTGGGGAAGTCTTCTGAGACTGCACTGATATCCTAGTCTCCCTCTACAGCCTTAGCATGTGTTGCCCACTCCTGTGCAAATCAACCACATGGACAGTGGTTGCCGAACGATTTTCTATTTTCCTCATTGCTTCTACATTTATCATTTGGCATGCAACTGTAAGGAAAAGGCTTCCCTGTTCCTTTATTTCCTTGTTTATGTCATTCTGAACTCACAGAACACTATTTTATTTAATGTGCTGTGGTTCATTCCTATTATTTTGCTTCTATTAATTTCTGTGTCCTTTCAGTGAATCCTGATCTTTCATTGAGAATTCTTACTTTCTCACCCAAAAAGATATTCTAGGCTCATCTTGTCTGGCCCCAACCCTGGAATCAGTCATTTCTCCAAAAGCACTGGTTCCTTTAAGTTTCTAAACCAAGATGTAGGCCCCAGTAGTACCCATCTACTAGTCTGTCATTGCTTCTAGGCCCTCTAGAGATAGGGAATATACACAAATATACACGTGTACATAGGCACATGTCCCTATCCACACACACACACCGCTCTTTCTATATCTGTACAGTCTGTATAATGCTGTTATAAAATTATGAGTTTATATCGATACTTCCAATATCGATCCCATAACTCAGAGTTCTTTCTAGTCTTCCCTCATTCCCTATATGTCAATATTAATAGCTTGAGAGTCTTGACTCAGTATATTGCTTATTTGCTCAGACAATGTATGTATTGGCTCAGTGTAACCAATCTTTAAGCACGCAGGCTGTCTCCTTCCCTCCACCTCCCTGCCTAGCCCTGGGTTCTGTCTGTGTGGCTCCTGCTGCCCTTCCCTGGCCTGCACTCTCAACCCGGAGGCCCGCAGCGCATGCCCAGATCCCCATTGCCCTCCATCCCCACAGCTCCCCATCCTCACTTTCTGGGATGCAAGCCTGCCTCTCCCCATGGCCCTTCTACCCCGGTGCACTCAGACACCCTGGGGAGGAAAGGTGGGGAGGAAAACAAGAGGGGAAGGACAGGGAAAGGAAGATGGGCTGAGTCAATTTTATAGGTGGCTTGAGGAAGTGATCCAAGTGCAGCTTTTTCCAGATCCTAAGTCATTGTTCTCCCGGCTGCACTTGTTGGCTAGCTCTCCTCCCCTTGGTGAGATTGCACGTGCCTGAGCTCCACACACGCAAGGGTCTGCTGCCGTCCTCCCGCTGGTCCATATGCTTAGCGTGGGTCTTATTATGGTCTTATGGTTTTATTGTTATCCCTTCACAATAAATTCTGATATTCCTTTCCTGATCCCCTTTTCAGAAGTATCCTGGTTATTCATGGCCGTTTTAGAGCATTTTATGAAGTGGAACTTGTTTAGAATTATTATTTCTTTTTGGTGAAATGAATGCTTTTATCATTAGGTAAAAATTCTCTCCATATCTGACAATGCCGTTGCTAAAGTCTATTTTATGTGAAATTAATATAATTAGGCCAGAATTTGTTTTTTGGTTCTCTTTAATGTTTATATGCCTAATATATCTTTTTTATTTATGTTTTTACTTTTAACCTTGACCTGTCTTTAGGCTTTAGGTGTATTTCTTGTAAGTAGCATATAGATAGATTTTTATAACCTCAATGTAGCAGTATTTATTTATCTTTTAATTGTGTGTTTAATTCATTTACATTAATTGCAATTATTGATGTATTTAGACTTGTTTCTACTATCTTATTTATATTCCAGTATATCCCACTTTCAAGCTATATTTTTTTGTGGCTTAAAAAATATTTTGACTTAGTACAAACATATTCTCCCAAATAAAGTGAGATGTTTAGTACATTCTCCCCTCCCTTGGTTTCTTCCTACTGCTGACACTATCATATTAGTATTATAGTCGTCCCCCTTACCCATGGGGGATATGTTCCAAGACCCCCAATGGATACCTGAAACCACAGATAGTACTGAACTCTATATACGCTATATTTTTCCTGTACATACATACCTATGATAGAGATTAATTTATAAATTAGGCACAGTAGGAGATTAATGACACTAAGAATAAAATAGAACAATTATAACAATATACTGTAAAAAAAGTTAGATGAATGTGGTCTCTCTCTCTCTCTTTCTTTCTCTCTCTCTCTCTCAAAATATCTGATAACCCAGATGGGTACTAAGTGACTAATGGGCAGGTAATGTCTACAGGGTGGATATATGGGAAAAGAGGGAGGATTCATGTCCTGAGCAGGTCAGAGTGGGATGGCCTGAGATTTCATCATGCTACCCAAAACAATGCCCAATTTAAATCTTATGAATTGTTTATTTCTGGAATTTTCCATTTCATATTTTTGGACTATGGTTGACCACAGGTAACTGAAACTGTGCTAATGGAAACCAAGGATAAAGGGGGACTACTGCATATAGGGTTTAAAAATGCCTTTTTTAAAAAAATAATTTTAGATTCACAAAAAGTTGCAAAAATAATACACAGTGGTCCCGTGTACCCTCATCCAGCTTCTCCCGATGGTGACATCTTACAAAATCGTAGCACATTATCAAAACCATGAAATTAATTGACATGATACAGTTAACTAGACTACAGATCTTACTCAGATTTCATCTGTTTTTTTTGTGTGCATTTTTATATGTATATGTATGTATAATTCTATGACATTTTATCACCTACCATACACAGATCTGAATAACCACCACCACTGTCCAGCCACAGAACTGTTCTGTCATCACAAAGAAACTCCCTTGGTCTGCCTTTCTGTAGTCACGCCGTCTCTCTCTTCCCCTAACCTTTGGAAATCACTTGTTTTCCATTTCTGAGATTTTCTCATTTCGAGACTGTTATACACATGGAACCAAACAGTGTGTAACTTTTAAGATTGGCTTTTTATATTCAGCATAATGTCCTTAAGAGCCATCCAAGATTTTGTGTGTATCAATTGTTTATTGTTTTTTATTGCTGACTGGTAGTCCATGGTATGGATGTACCAAAATTTGTTTAACTATTCACTTGTGAAAGGATATTTGGGTAATTTCCAGTTTTTGCAAATAAAGCTGTTATGAACATCTGTGTACAAATTTTCATGTGAACATGAGTTTTCATTTCTCTAGGATAAATGCCCAGGAGTGTGATAGCTGGGTTGTATGACAAGTCCACGTTTAATTTCTTAAGAAGTGGCCACGCTGATTTCCACAGTGGTACCAGCAATGTGTAAGAGATGCAGTTTCTTTGCTTCCTCACTAGTATTTAGTACTATCAGTATTTTTGATTTTAGCTGTTCTAATCGGTGTGTAGTGATACCTTACCAGGTTTTAATTTGCATTTTCCTAATGTCTAGTGATGCTGAACATGTTTTCATGTGCTTTTTTTTGCTATCCCTGTATCTTTTTTGGTGAAGTATCCGTTTAAGTAATTTTTCCATTTTTTTTTTTTTTTTTTTGAGACAGAGTCTCACTCTTTT
>NW_012148097.1:1207110-1229658 GCF_000956105.1 Propithecus coquereli | reverse complement strand
GCTCAGGCTGGTTTTGAACTCCTGAGCTCAAACAATCCGCCCGCCTTGGCCTCCCAGAGTGCTAGGATTACAGGCGTGAGCCACCGCGCCCGGCCCCCATTTTCTAATTAGATTGTTTTTGTACTGTTGAGTTTAGAGCATTCTTTGTATATTCTGGATATGAATCCTTTGTTAAATATGTGATCTGCAAATATTTTATTCCAATTGGTGGCTAGTTTTTTATCCTCTGAACAGGGTCTTTTGTGAAACAAAAATTCTAATTTTTATGAAATATAATTTATCTATTTCCTTCTTTTATGGACCATGCTTTCAGTAATATGTCCAAGAACTTTTCACCTAACCCTGGGTCACAAAGAATTTCTCCTATGTGCTTTTTAAAAGTTTTATTGTTTTACATTTAGATAGTATATAGCCTTTTAATGTTTAGAATTTTAATTTTGATTATAGTGGATATATTATCCTCTTTTACTTTGGCCTTAGCTATTGTTTTTGTTAGTTTATTTTAAGGTAACAGCACACTAAAGTGAGGTAATCACCTTTAATTTACTTATGTCTTGAGTATTTCTTGAATGATTTTTAGAGATAAGAAGAACAGAATTGTTTTTCCTACTCTCTTCCACAGTCACTCAACACAACACAGCTGTGACCAGAGGTGTGGGTTCCCCGACGCCTCCCCACGGAGCAATTCTCCAGTGGACACCAGCTGAGTATCCTGTGATTCAATTCAATCTCGACATTGTCTACTTGGAGATAGTGTCAGATCCCACATGTTAAGGGCTCAGTCCCACAAGCCTGCCCCCACTCAGGTACCAGTTACAAGTAGTAAGCCATCACCTGTACTTCTGACCATCTGGCTATAAATAGTGGGTTCCCACAACTCCCCTTCCTAGAATCAATTAATTTGCTAGAGTGGCTTACAGAACTCAGGGAAACACTTTACTTATGTTTACCCATTTATTACAAAGGATATTACAAAGGATATAGTTGAACAGCCAGATGGAAGAGACGCATAGGGCAAGGAAAGTGGGAAGGGGTGAGAAGCTTCCATGACATCTCTGGTGTCCTCCGTGAGTTCAGCAATCCCCAAACTCTGTCCTTTTGGATTTTTGTAGAGGCATAATTACATAGGCATGATTGACTATGTCATTGACCATTGGCAATCAACTCAACCTTTGTCCCTGTCCCCAGAGGTTGGGGGATGGGGCTGAAAGTTTCAACCCTTTAATCATACCTTGGTCTTTCTGGTGACCATCCCCCATCTTGAAGCTGTCTAGGAGCCCCCAGCCACTAGTCATCTCATTAACATACAAAAGATATTCTTACCACTCTGGAGAGTCTAAGAGTTTTAGAAGCTGTGTACCTGGAAGAGAGACTAAATATATATTTCTTGTTACATCACAGTGATCTTTCCTCTGTTTAAATTATTCATTCAAGACTGTTTTTACTATGTATTTTAGTGGGAAAATCTTATGACACCTTGTATATATCAGGATACTTTTATTGTATTGAAATGACAGCTTAGCTTTTCCTTCTACACTTTGAAAATGTGACTCCATTGTCTTCTTGTATCCAATGTTGCTGTCAGACAAGTCTGATGTTAATCTACTTCATGTTTCTTTTTAGATAATCTGTTGTAATCTGTGTAAACTTTTAGAATTTTTTCTTTGTCTTTCTAAAAATTTCACTAAAATGTGTGTAGTTAGGGATTTTTCTTATTATTTCTCCTTGGCACCCTGTGGCCTTTTCAAACTGAAGTCCTTGTCTAGTGTTTTAATTCTGGGAAATTTATCTCTATTATCTTCTCTCCATTAAGATAGTTTTTTTTGTCTTATTTTAGAATTCCTATAGTCTGGATTATTAGGGAGATTGGTTTTAGATTTTTGATTTACCAGTCTTGGGGGTTGGAGGTGGAGGGATGGGAAAATAAATATCCTAGGCTGGTTAGTCCCTACATGTTTTTCTCAGTTCCTCACTAGCACAGCCTTCTGTGCTGCCTCTTTTATTCCAATGGACATCTGGGCCAGAAGTCTAAGTCACAGCAGGTGAGCGGAGAGGTATGTGTGTCAGCAGAATGCCAATTTCTCTTTTTTAATTTCACCCTTCCCGGCCTTGTAAGGATTTCTTTTCTACTAGCCACCACCCAATCACTGCACATTAAAACAACCCCTGTCATCTCAAGGATTCTCATAGTTTTCTCTGTTTCCCCTCTAGTCTCTTCAGGGTTGACCTTGGGGTTGGGATCCAACAGCCTTGCTTGTTTAGGACTAGAATATTCCAGTTATCTTTTTGCTATTGATTTACAGGTGAACTGCAGTATAGTTAGAGACCATATTTTGCATGGTTTCAACCAATTTTTAGAAAATTTTCTGTATGTGCTTTAAAAATATAATATAATTTTTGGTTCCAGTATTTTAAGAATATTGGTCAAGTTTTCTGATTGTGTAGGTCAAATATTTCATATCTATACTCATTTTTTATATGTTCATTTTATAAGTTACTGAGAGATTTGTTAAAAAAATATTATGATAATTTTGGATTTGTCTATTTTTTCTTTTAGTTTTGTCAACTGTTATTAGATATCTACAAATTTAGAATTTTTATAACTTCCTAAAGAATCAAACCTTCTATTATCATTATGTTTCTAACTTTATGAATCCTTTTTGCCTTAAAGCCTACTTTGTTATGCTATTAACATAGCTATGCAAATGCAATTTTTTTTTTTTCTGGAGAGTGTTTGCATGGCATGTCTTTGTCCATCCTTTTACTTACAAACTGCCTATATTTTTTATTTTAGATGTTTCTTGTAAGCAACACATCCTTTAAAAAAAAATCCAGTCAGATAATTTTTGTCTTTGAATTGTAGCATTTAGTGCATTTAAATTTAATAAAACTACCAATATGTTTGTACTTAAATCTACCATCTCATTATGTACTTTCTATGTTTCTCATCTATTCTATGTTTCTTTTTATCTCTTCCATTACCTTCTTTTGGTTTGATTATGTTTTAGTATTCCATTTTCTCCCTCTTTTATTTTGGAAGTTATATATTCTTTTAATATAGTTTTAGATACCCTATAAATTACAGCATACATTTTAAATTTATCAAAGTCTAATATAAATTATGCTTTTGTTGGACAATGCAAGAATTTTCAAATTTTTAAATCTTCCATTTGCTGTCTGTTCCAACTTATATACTATCATTTTTGTGATATTAATTCTTTTTACATTTTAAACCGAATAGGATGTTGCTATTATTGTTTTATACATTAATTTTTTTTTCATATTTATCTACATATTTTCCACATATTTACCATTTTCTTTGTTCTTCATTATTTCCTGCATCTAAGGTCTTCCATCTGGGACCATTTTTGTTTAGTACAGGTTTCCAAATGACAAATTCTTTCAGTTTTTGTTTGTGTAAAAGGATAAAAGTACTCTTATCCTTGAAGGACATTTTCGTCAAATATTCTTCATGTTATATAATTCTAGGTTGTCAGTTTCTTTCAGCAATGCAAAAATTTAAAAAGATTTCATTGTCTGCTGGCTTCTGTGGTTTCTGTTGAGAAGTCAGTTGCCATTCCTAATTGTTATTCTTTTGAAGCCAATTAGTCTTTATTCTCTAGCTGCTTTTACAATTTTTCTTCATTTTTGGTTTTCAGCTATTTAATCATGATGTGTGGTTTTTTAAAAATAGTTAATCTTCTTGGTGTCCTTAAAACATTTTGGATCTGCGGTTTAATGCCAGTATCTCTTCAATTATTGTTTCTTTTCCAATTACACACATATTAGATCTTCTCACTGTATCTTTTTTTTCAGTTCTACATTTCATTTTATCTTTTCCCAGCTTTACTGAGGTATGATTTATAAGAATTGTGTATATTTAAGGTGTATAATGCGATTTTTGATATAGGTACGCATTATGAAATGATTTACCCCAATTAAACTAGTTAATATATTCATCACCTCACATAGTTACCTTTTTGGGAGGGGAGGTTGGTGAGATCATTTAAGATCTACTCTCTTAGGAAATGTCAAGATTATAATACAATGTTATTAACTGTAGTCACCATAGGTCTCCAGAACTTATTCATCCTGCATAACTGAAGTTTTGTACCCTTTGACCAACATCACCCCATTCATCACCCCTTGGCAAACACCATTCTACTCTTTGCTTCTATGAATTCAATTTTTTTAGATTCCACATATGATTGAGATCACAAAGTATTTGTCTTTCTGTGTCTGGCTTATTTCACTTAGCACAATGTTCTTCTGGTTCAAACGTGTCAAAAATGGCAGGATTTCCTTCCTTTTTAAGTCTCAATATTATTCCATTACACCCCCACACATTTCCTTTATCCATTCATCTCTTGATAGACACTTAGGTAGGTTCCATTTTTTGGCTGTTGTGAATGATGCTGCAATGAACTTGGGAGTGCAGATATTTCTTTGAGATACTGGTTATATTTCCTTTGATATATGCCTTGAAGTGCAATTGCTGGATTATATGGTAGTCCTAATTTTAATTTTTTGGAGAGATCTCCATTGCTTTTCATAATGCCTATACCAAGTTACATTTCCACTAACAGCGTATAAGGATTCCCTTTTCTTCATATCTTTTCCAACACTTTTGTCTTTTCGAAAAAAGCCATTCTAAAAAACAACACTTTTGTCTTTTTGATAATACCCATTCTAAAAGATAAGATGTGAGGTGGTATCTCATTGTGGTTTTGATTTACATTTCTTCAATGACTAGCGATGTTGAGCATTTTTTTCATATGCGTGTTAGCCATTTGTATCTCTTCTTTTGAGAAATGTCTATTCAGGTCCTTTGCCCATTTTTTAATTGAGTTATTTGTTTTCTTGCTATTGTTTGAGTTCCTTATATATTTTGCATATTAATCCCTTATCAGATGTATTGTTTGCAAATATTTTCTACCATTCTGTAGGTTGTTTCTATACTTTATGTTTCCACTGCTGTGTAGAAGCTTTTTAGTCTGATCTCATTTTAGATTAATCCCATTCCTCTATTTTTGCTTTTGTTGCCTGCACTTTTGGGGTCATATCAGAAAAATCATTGCCCAGACTATCAAGAAGCTTTATGTTTTCTTCTAGCAGATGTACAGTTTCAAGTCTTATGCTTAAGTCTTTAATGGATTTTGAGTTGATTTTTATAGATGGTATGAGATAAGGGCATGTGGATATATAGTTTTCCCAGTACCATTCATTGAGGAGACTATCTTTTCCCCATTGTACATTCTGGGCAACTTTGTTGATGATCAATGGACAATAAATGAGTGGATTTATTTCTGGACTTTCTATTTTATTCCATTAGTCTATGTGTCTGTTTTTATGCCAGTAACATACTGTTTTCATTACTATAGTTTTGTAGTGTATTTTAAAATCAGGGAGTGTCATGCCTCCAGCTTTGTTCTTCTTGCTCAAGATTGCTTTTGTTTATTCTGGGTCTCTTGTGGTTCCTTCTCACTGCATCTTCTACGTGTCATACTCTTTCATATTTTTCATCCTTTTGCTTCACCATGTCTCATTCTGGATATTTTCTTTTGTCAGTTTTTATTTCATAAATTATCTCTTTATCTGTGTCTATACCATTGTTAAAGATTGAGTAGGCTTTTAATTTTACTCATTGTTCTGAAAGACAATAATAGAAGGATTTTTAGAATTTCTATTTGAGTCTTTAAAAAATAACCTTTTATTTTTGAATAGTTTTAGTTTTGAACAGATTTGTAGAAAAATTGTGAAGATAGTGTAGAGTTTCCATATATCCCACACTCAGTTTCCCTGTTGTTAACATATCATATTAATATGGTACATCTGTTATAGTTATTACAGTTCATACTTTATTCAGATTTCCTTTGCTTTACCTCAGATTCTTTTTCTGTCCCAGGATCCCATCCAGGATACCACATTACGTTTAGTTATCATGCCTCTTTAGGATCATTTTTACTGTGGTTGTTTCTCAGATTTTGTGTTTGATAACTTAGAGTATGAGGAGTAGTGGCCAGCTATTTCATATAAGTTTCTTCAATTGAAATTTGCCTTATGTTTTTCTCATGTCTAGATTGTGATTATGAGTTTTGGGAAGAAGATTTTAAAGGTTAAGTACTGTTCTCATCACACCATCCCAAGGGAATACTATTAACATGACCATTAGGGACTGAATGTTTGTGTCCCAACAAAATTCATATGTTGAGGCCCAACCCTTAATGTGGCGGCATTTGGAGATGATTCCTTTGGGAGATAATTAGGGTTAGATGAGATCTGATGAGGCTCACATACGTTCACATATGTTAAGGTTCACTCTTTGTGCTGTAAAGTTCCATGTGCTTTGACAAATGCAGATTGGAATTGATGGACTCTGTATAGCTTCAGAATCTTTGAGAAAAGAAAAAGACTGACTCTCATCTCAAGGCACACTGTAAAAGCCTGAAAATTCCCATGGAAGCATTTAAAGCAGTGCTATCCCATGGAAATGTAATGTGAACCACATATGTAATTTTACATTTTATAGTAGCCACAAATTAAAAAGTAAAAATGATACAGGTGTGATTGATTTCAATATGTAACAAATATAAAGACTTATTAATAAACTATTTACATTTTTTTGGTATTAAGTTTTCAAGACCAGTTAGTATTTTATACTTCTAGCATATCTCAGTTTGGAGTAGTCACATTTCAAGTTCTCATTAGACACATATAGCTAGTGGCTACCATATTGGATAGGTAAAGATTTAAAGAAATTCAGCCATCTTATTTCAGACTGTGCTGAAAATGAGGCCCAGAATTTAATTTTAAGGTATTAGAGCTAGCAGAATGAGTACATAGGCTTGATCAGTCTCCTGTGTCCAAGTTAGCGTGTTAGGGAAAGAGTGGTACCCTAATATTTGAGATGAAGACATTTGGGTGGATGAGTCTGATGATATTTAACCTGAGATTATCCTGCACTTTCCAGGCCAGCAGAAGGATCTCCCTTCCCCATGCAGGAAGAGAACAGCATCTCTTTAAAAACCTTGGAGACCCTGCAAAATCCTCACTCAACGCAGGTGTATCACAAGATGATGCTTGTTCTCAACCTTTAGGTGCCTGTGGCTCCCACTGCTTAGCATTTCCCACCATGTTATTGCAGATTGCTGAGCCCCCACCTTGCAGGCAGCCCTCTCATTTGCAGAGGTGAGAGCCTGAAGGTGTCAACATTCATCTTTCCTAGTTATTGTACCTGCTAAATGACCTTATTAGCTGTTTTCAGGGAATTTATTAAATTTGGCAACTCTTCTTTCTTTATTTGAATGGAATATGGTTTGATTCTATCATTTTCTTTTACACTTAGAAGGAGATTTAATAGTGGCCTTTATAAGGTGGCTGTTTGTCACTAAAGACTGAACGCTTCACCTGCCCATTAAGACCCTGTGGCCACACAAAAGAAAGAGCAACCACTTCTTTTTAACAGAGCTGCTGGGTGTCATTTTTCCTGCTCTTAAAGTATTCCATGATTTTAAAAAAGTAGGTTCAAACGATTTATCTTTTTGAAGACACATATTTTTTTCCCAACTATTATTCTGAAAACTGTGATTATATCTTCTAGAACCCGTGCTGTTCAGACATTGAGACAATCCTGAGACAGAGGTGAGGCTGGCCACAAATGCTAAGAATTATTTTGAGAAGAAGCTGAAAAGAGAGCTCAGCTGGCACTGACGCAGCCACCACAAGGGCGTTCTGGCTCCCAGCTCTGTCCCTGGTGCAAGGCTAGGCTCCAGAACAATCTTTATGAAAACCTTTTGGATAAACTTCCTTTCCATTTGTGGGTACAAAGAGGTTCCTGGTTGTAAACTTTCGGAAGTTAATCTGTCTAGCTCTGAAAAAACAGTAAATCCAACCCTGCCAATCACAACCAATAAATTCCTGATAATCGTGAATCATTCATTAACGCACAATGGAAATGATCACACTCTAGGTCACAGCTTGGAGTCAGACAGACTGATGTGGGCTTGGATTTTGGCTTCCTCTCTAAATGTGTTGGCTCTGAAAACGTGGCCTAATTATTTACTGTCTCTGGGCTTTAGCTTTCTTTCCCCTGAAACGGGTATAAAGATATTTACTGGATGGGGGTTGTTGAAAAGAGAGTGCGATATTGCATTGAAAGAGCTCATTGTGGGTGGCATGCATTGCAGGGAGCACTGAGAAGAGAGTAAACCCTGTCTGGCTTTACTTTTCAGGCTTCAGTGTTCAGACCGCGGTGGGTTCTATTCACTCAGGGGAGCCACAGTGCAACACTTTTTGTCTCTCAGTCACACAATTGCCTGCTGGTTCTTTGGAGCCTGGTATTTTTGAGTTGCTTTTCCCAAGTGGGTTGGGTCACTGTGCTATTGGTCAGTTCTTAAGCTGAGCGATGATCTGTTTTTGTTTTTCCAGGAGGCTTTTGAGGTTGGCCTGTATTCCACCTGTGTTCCAAGGACAACTTACTGTGTACCTGAACTTGGAATCTCTGCACTCTGCAACCTGCTCATTTCTCTCTCCTTGTAGAGACGGATGATTGTGGTGTTAACCCAAAGATCTAAATTTGGAGCGGGAAGTGGGAGACCCATGCAGGCCTCAAGCTTAAGCCATCTTTTTCTTTAATCCAGTTTCTATTAAAGGCTTACTATGAGGTGCCTAGTGTTTGCACAGACTGATGTTGTGTTATGTGGGTACACCACCATTCAGAAACTTGGGTGAAGGGAAAGGTGAACAGTATCCCAAACCCCAGGGATATACAGTCATTGTTCGAAGCATTACATATGTGTGCGCGTGTAAAACATATAACCCTGGGTGAAGCTGGACCTCAAGATTTTTGGGGGGAGAGTTGAATAAGAAATTTGAATGAGCTCAGAGCAGTCGGATCTGGATTGGGTAGTTGATGAGGTACTATTTCAAAATGAGTAACTCAGACTTTGAGAAATAGATTGATATTAGGCTATGATATGATTGTCTTGCTGGGATTATAGGGTGTTATGGGTTAAATTGTGTTTCCCCAAAAAAGGTATGTTGAAGTCCTAATCCCCAGCACCTCAGACTGTTATCTTATTTGGAAATAGGGTATTTACAGGAGTAATCAAATTAAAATGAAGTCATTAGGGTGGGTCGCAATCCAATAAGACTGGTGCTTATAAGAAGGAGAAATTTGGACACAGAGACAGACACACATGGAGGAAAGATAATTTGAAGATAGCTGTGTGGGAATGCAGTCAGGTTTGGAGTGATGTATTTATAAGACAAGCCAAGGAATGCCAAAGATTGCTGGCAAACCACAGGAATCCAGGACAGGGCTGAAATAGGTTCTCCCTCACAACCCTCAGAAGGAAGCAACCCTGCCCATACCTTGATCTTGGACTTCAAGCCTCCAGAATTGTATGATAATAAATTTCTGCTTTTTAAGCCACTCAGTTTGTGCCACTTTGTTATGGCAGCGCTAGCAAAGTGAAACAGATGGCACTGCTGAGGGTCAGAATGGGGCCTCCTTAAAAGAAATGGAATTCCTAGGATGCGTAGGTCTTGGAGCAGAAAGTGAGGTAGGCCTCAGACTGAGCTGAAGGTGGGGCCTCCGGCCTTCTCTGCTGCCGGAGGTCCACTGGGCTGAGACTCCAAGGCTCGAGGGAGCCTGGAGTGTGCCCGCTTGTGACAGGGCCCATAGCCCCTCTGAGCAAGGTGAGGCAGGCTGCGGCTGGGCAGGCCTTGGGTAGCTGTGGGAAGGGTCAGAGTGGTGTCTTCTGTGTTGCGTTTCACTTCTATTGTTCCTGAACCTTCAGGAAAGTCTCGCTAAAAGTTTATAGCCAGCATCTGCTGTACGCTGAAGAATGATGTCCCACATTTGGGATGAAGTACACAAGAGGTTAACAGAAGGTACCAGAAGAGGCCCAGGTGGTATTTGAACGGAAAAGTCTGAGGGGCATGTTTCTGGCCCCTTGGGGGTGGACTTTCTGAAATGTTCAGAAAAATCTGGGGGAATCTGTACTCATACTGGGAGTGGCCAATTGGTTAATTCCTGGCAATCAATCTTGCTGTTTTTAAAATGTACGTAACCTGAGACTTCTTACTCAATAAGAGAGGCAGGAGGTTCCTCGGATGACATCTAAGGACCATTCCAGGCTTAAAATTCTATTATTCTAATTAAGCAAAAATGTCATCAAGCAGTGAATAGCGGTCACCGAGTCATGTGCTTTCTTCTGCAGGTGAGGGAAAGCCATCTCCAGACCTGCAGGCTAGGCAGCCGTCCCCAGTGTGGGGCTGCTGTGCAGCTGCAGGAAGATACTGACAGCTGTAAGAAATGACAGCTCACAGCACATGGAGGAGGTGCGGTTTTCTCATCTGAAAAACCCATGGGGACTGGTGGTGGTGGGGAGCTCGGTAATGTCTAAGCTTGTCTCTAGCGCTGTGATTCCATGATTCATGGGTAGAAGGATTTTACTAGTCCTGCACTTACCGTATCAGGCCAGCACTCTGGGACTATTTAATTTTAGGATAAACCACCCCACACATCTCCAGAGCCCAAAGGAGCATGAAGTACTAAAGCACAATTCACAGAACTAAGCCAGCCTCTGTGAGACCGGTGCTATCTAGGTATAGGGTGAGGAATGATACGGACGTGGTTCTGACCTCCTGCCTCTTATGGTCTAGCAGGAGAGACATATTTGACACAGGTAAACACACCAATAAATAATGACAAACTGTGAAAGAGGAGATAGCAGGAGGAACCTGCTTTGGATTGAGTGATACCCGTTTCGACGGCTTGCCGCTGCAAGTTACCATAAACAGGGCAGCTTAAACGACGGAAGTTTACTCTCTCCCCGCCCCACAGGCTGGAAGTCTAAAATCAAGGTGTCAGCGCGGTTGGTTCCTTCGGAGGATTGTGAGGGGCAGTCTGTTCCACACCTCTCCCTGGCTTCTGGCGATTGCTGCAGTCTTCAGCGTTCCTCCGCTAGCAGACGCATCGCCCTGATTTCTGCCTTTATCTTCACACATGGTGTTCTTCCTGTGTGTGTGTCTGTCTGTCAGGATTTCCACTTTCAGGGAAACAGCCACATTGGTTTAGGGCCCACCTTAATGACCTCGTCTTAACTTGAGCATCTGCAAAGACCCTAATTCCAAATGAGGTCACATTCAGACACCAGGGCTTAGGACTTCAGCATATCCTTTCAGGGGACACAATCAGCCCACCACAGGGGTCATGGATGTTTTCCCCAAGGAGGTGGGACTTACATTGAGATCTGAAGGAAGAAAGGGATCACTGGGCAGAGAGTCAAGAGAAGAACATTCCAGGAAAAGAACGAAACCTGTACTAGGGAGTTGCGGTGGGAAGGAGCTTGCCCATGAGAGAGCCCAAAAGAGCCCAGCCCGCAAAGGGGAAGAATAGCAAGGGAGCGGCAGGGACGAGAGGAGGTGGCACAGAGCCAGGGCTTGCCCTCTGTCTCAAGGAGTTTCAAGTTGATTCTAAGAGCAATGGGAAGCCATTGAAGGTTTTCAAAGGAGGGCAGAGACAGGTGGCAGGTGAGAAAGCATGGTGGTGGCTGTGGAACTGGAAAGAAGTAGATGGATTCCTGAGACATTAGGAGACTGAATCAACAGGACTGATTGGGACTGATTCTGAGTCTTGGTCCCAAGGCACCAAGTGGAAGTTGCGGGGCTTGTGCATGTTTTACTCAGTTGATTGGTTTCACCTTGGGTCCAATGCCTTTTACTAGTTGTTGACAAAAGACGGACCTCGGTTCACCTTTGACCTGAGATAGCTTTTATTTATTCTGCATAGTATTTTAATAACAGGAACACATCGTATAAAAATCTAGATTCCCCACTGCCCTTGTAAAGTGAGACAAGCTGGCAACAGTGGAGCCTGCAAGACTGCTTGGCCCGGATGAGCTGGAGTTGAGGAGCAGATTCCCCCTTTAGACAGACACTGTGCTCCCTAGTTCCTCACAGTCTGTAGTGCTCCCTCTTGCTCTTCCCACAAACACTTCCCGTACTTATTTTACTTTATCTGCCTGGTTCCTCTATGGGCTTGAGTTTGCTCCTCTGCCTAGTTTGATAAGCAGGGTGGTTTTCCTTGGTGTGGCTCCTCTGCGTGTTCCTTTGCAAGCATGTGTGGCAGCGGATGGGTCCTTGAGTATACAGGATTTGGAATAAATGTCTTTCTTCCCAGAGACTTCATAAACTTGAGTGAGAAGGAGGACGACAAATCCCAGAGGTGGTCTGTGTGATTCCCATGGAAGGATTCAAGTTTCGAATGCAGTAGGTCTCTTGCTTCCTTCTAGTCCTTCCCCCTGGAACTGTCTGCGGTAAGTCTTGGCAGCCTTCCCAACAACCCAGGATAGTATTACATTCCTATTATATTCTGTTTAAGAAAGCAGGCAAATGTGTAGTACATTTTTGGGGGATCTTCACAAACATGATGGAATCCTAAAAAATGAAGCTCGTATTGAACTCCAATGTTCAGGAGTTGAACTTAGGAGTTCAGGGGCTCCAAATTTAATCTTTGTAGGAAACAAGGTATTTCCTAGTATTGTTTGGAAGACAAGGCATGTCAGTACTTATAAGTGCATTAGAAAATTGATTTGGATGTTTTCTCCATGCACTGGTCTCTAAATTATGAAACCATGAGGAACTGTGAATTGCAGAAAACTTCAGCTATAAGAACAAATGTCTTAGCAAAGGCTTCCCAAAGTCTAACATTTATCTCTTTAGATATATATCTATTTAACAAGTTAAAGCAAAATAATCTCTTGCCTGGTCTTTTAGAAGCACACTGGCTGCATGTCTCAGTGAGGTTTTCTTCGTAGGCAAGCAACTGAAAGGAAATTCTTGTTTCTGCCTTTGAAGAAGTGACTACCACTACTAGGACTGTCACAGGAAGGAGATTGCTATTTCCACTTACATATTCTCTAAACAGCAATAACATATTTATTAGCAGCAAAATAAAAGGACAGATGACTGTGTAGATTCCCAGAACTTTATGGACATTTATTCCCTGTACCCTTATGCTTAATTGTTTTGTATTAAGCCACAAAACAGAATAATATGCACCAAAAGCTTGTTGTAGATTGTTCCTAGTTATAGTCTGCCTTGAACAGAGCCTAGTGTTGAGGTGACATATCTAGTCCCCTTCAGTGATGGTGACAATGATGTTTTAATGGAAAAGTAGGAAAGTAGTTTTATTAATGTACATATTTCATTGTCCTTTAAAGTGGAACTCCTTAATAATATTGGTACTGGAAATCAGGATCTGTCTTACCGGAGTCCTTATGTTTCTCAAGGAATAAAATAGGGAGAAGGTAGGGGTGATATAATTTGACCAGTAGTTTATCCAAGTTTCTGTCATTTTGTGGAATCCAACAAATTGTTGCTGATGTTTTATCAGCCTGACCTTGGTTATAATAAAACATCTTTCTTTCCTTTCTTCCTTGAATATAATGCTTGAGTTTTTATCATGTTAAATACACACATATGTAGATAAATAAATAAATATCAGCTATTAGGAAAACTGGTTGCATTGCAGAAACGTATCTTAAGCAATATGTCATAAAATTGGGTATCCACGAAACAATTTTATTATGGAACTTATCAACCAGCAGAACCAGAGGTTCTGCTTCAGTTGGCGGGGTGAGAGAACATTTTTGTTCTCATTGGCATGAAGCCAGGGTGAACTTGACATCTAAATCAAGAGACCCATTTTGGGTCACCATGCATCCCCTTCTCCACGTGTGGCATTCCTGTCTGGAGTCCAGGCATTTACTACAGTACATTTCACTGGTCTTTTTCAATTTTCACCACTCCAATTGCACTGTCTGAAGGGCCCAAAGATATGATTTTGCAGCAGTGTGCTCCCCGACTGCCAGGAATTTGCTGCCCTAAAGGAGCTGCTACGGCTGTGGTTTCAGGGTGAATTTCCTGCTGTCTGATGTTCTGTGTTACAATGAACTTAACTGATCAAGAGATGTGGTGGATTTTTCTCTTGATTATATAACAGTGTTGAAAATTACTAACTCAAGCCAACTAGTGTAGTGTTGGAGCAGCAGGTGAGGGGTGGAGGGAGGAAAGTGATGGTGAGCGTAATGAGCATTATTCTTTACACAGCTGAAGACAAACTGTTTACCTCCACCTGGCAATGTAGGTATATCTTGTGTTGGGCTGTTAAGTGATGGTTTGGGATGTTGGGGAAGCCTGGTAAATGAGACTCCAGTTCACTCTTCTCTCCATTAATCAAAAATAGAAAAGTTTGCCTGCTTGCCTGAAAGTATTGACATTATGCTATTGCCCCACTACTGAGTGTTTGCTCAAAGGCCATTGCAAAATAATTGGAAAATGGGTGCACATCCCATGGTCTGGGGGAACAAGATTGCTCAGACGATATGTATTTATTGTGCTCCTTTTTTTTTTGTATCTCCCATGCTTCCCAGTATTGTGAGAGATATAAAAGAATGATGTTCCTTTTTGATGATATAAAAGATTGATGTTTGCCTTATTTTTTTACTCTTTGTCAACACTCTAGAAAAAAATAGCAAATGACATGAGATATAATGTAATTTAGTTAGTAACAGCTGATATAGGGTGTTCAATTCAGAAAAGAGAAAGTCTACTCTAGCTAGGCCTGTGAAGGTGGAAAGACTTTTTCTTCTCCCGACTTTTTCTCCTCTCTCTTGACACCCACTGGGTGAGACGCTTATTCTCTGGGCCTTAGTGATGTCCTGGACATACCTCATCCTCTATTTAACACACTTTATTATGATTACAACTTGGGTGACTGGACATCGTAGTTTTTCCAACACCGTCCTGGTATGTCTGTTACCTCAGAATAATTATTAATATAATGGTTCTCCCTTTTCCTCTCAAAAGTGTCCCAGTTTAGATGACAAATATAATTATAACACAAATATAAACTGACGACCACATAGCCCAGGTTTTTTATGCTGTTGCATTCAAATAAGCACAAGGTAGTAGGCAAATGTAATCAGAAATGTTTCCTATGGCTCAAGAACATTAAAGGGGATCTAATTTTTGACCTACAGTGATACTCTTCAGAAGTCTCTTTCTTCCCTGTGATCCCTGTTAGTTCTGGCTGCTCAAAAGCCTCTCAAACATAATACCCCTAACTTTCCTTACACCCAACCCAGATCTTTTATTTTGTCTCTTTTGCCTCTCTTAATTCTCTCTCTCTCTTTCTTTCTTTCTTTTTCTCCATATGCGTCTTCTCTTTCCTCTGTCCATTCTCTTAATTCTCCTTCATACAGTCTCAGAAGCCAGACTGGGAAAGACTCTTGTGGAGGATGAGTGAGGAGAAGAATCTGAACCGTGCTCTGAGTGGGCTGGAAGTGGGAGGAGGGAAGGCTGGGGACCCTGGTTGATGACCAAGTTTCATCCCTGTCACAAGTCATCTGAGAGGTGGGCTAGGAGTTCTGCATCTCAGTGTGCAGCACCATGCTTGGCACAAACAGGTACTGGCAAATGCGACTGAGTGGAAGCGAATTAAGAAGGATTGCAGTCTGGCTTTGCAGGAGGAGCAAGATTCGAGTGGGTGTATAAACGGTAAGAGCACACTCCAGAGAAAGAAGGATCAGGGTGTGTGTAGTTGTGGGTTTATCTGTCTGTGGTGGGATGGGCGTGAGGGTGGGGGACAGTGAAGAGATAAGCAGACGGCACTGGAGCCTCTCAGTGGGGAAAAGTGGAGAATCTATTTTCCATTCAATCGTAGCTTAATAGTGGAAGCCCTCTATTGGCTCCCAAAAGTGGAGACAACTCAAGAAGGGCTCTGAAGGCCTAGAAGAGAACTGCGTAGTAGAGAGCCAGGGTAGATTCATGAAGTAGGGAGTGACTTTGTGGAAGTGATACTTTAGATAGATTATTTTGCCAACTTTCTTTGGGGTAGCTGGTATGCTAGGTACGTTGGATTGCATTGTGATGGATGAAGAACATATAGCACATAGAAGGAACTCAATACATGGTGGCTAATGTCACATCACCACAGTCACCACCATCATAATCATCACCTACCTCACCATCGCTACCATCATCAACACCACCATCATCATTACCATCATTGTCACCACCACCACCATCATCATCACCACCACCAGCAGCATGGCCATTATCATCACCATCACCACCACTATCATAATCATCACCAGCAGCATAGCCATCATCATCATCACCATCCCCACCACCATCATTATCATCATCATCATCTCCACCACCACCATCATCATTATCCTCACTGCCATCATGATTTTCATTATTGGGAAAGTCCTGAAACAGAGAGATAAACTAGAGGGTTGTTTATGGTAGTTAACAACCATAAAGAGAGAAGCTTCTCTGGGAAGAAAGGAGACTCCAAATATTAGAAGGGCTGTGTGGTAAAAGAGGGAGGTGACACCTCCTACAGAGTTTGCTTTGGATAGTTAGGATGAGAGGGGAATTCATAAGGAAGCTGATTTCAGCTCAGCATTAATGAATTTTCTCATATTCAAAATGTCTAACCAAGAAATAGATTATCTCACAAGAAAGTGAGCTCCCAACATCAGTTGGGACAGCCCAGCAGAATCTGGGTAATCACCTGCCAAGGATGTTAGAGATGTTTTAATGAACAAGTGGGAGAGAGGATGTATTTCCTTTCAGATTCTTCTAACTGAAAGATGCAACGACTCATAGGCCTTCAAGTCACGGACTAAGTGGTAGCGGTTGGAATGGCAAAAGAGGGTCATGGTCTATACCAGTGGTTCTCAACTGAGGGTGATTTTGCCCTGAAGGGAACATTTGGCAATGTCTGGAGATGGTTTTGGTTGTCACAACTGGGGGGAGGGTGCTATTGGCGTCTAGTGGGTAGAAGCCAAGGAGCTGCTAAATATCCTACAATGCACAGGACAGCCCCAACAACAAAGAATTACCCGGCCCAAAATGTCAATAGTGGCAAAGTTGAGAAACTCTGGTCTATACTTTAACAAGTCCATTGTCTTCTGTTGAAAAATGGGGAGTTGCTGTATGAATAAATGCCGACTCACATTCACCAGGTCATATATTCCTAAGCAATGAGCCAGAAATACTGCCAAACATGCTCTTTACATGTGGTTTTCACACACACCTTAAAGATTCCTCTTTTTTCTTCAATTCTTCCTGGAAGTCAATAAAACTGGTTAAGAAATACAGTAGATGATAAGGACAAACTCACTCTTCAAACTTGTTTGCAACCTAATTTTGGCTGCTATGCAGTAGGCTATGTGGAGTGCAGTCTTGTATTTATCCTACTTCCTGGAGGGTAACTGACTTCCTCGAAGGCTGAAGACGAATAAAAAGGATTCAGTTTTCACAGATTTTTCTTGCTAACCTATCCAGTTTCCTCATTTTGTACACAGTTCATGAGTAGTTAGGGGAACCACATGTCCAGGTGTGCCTGAAACAGTCGTGGTTTACCCATATTGTGTTAGGGGGATTATCAATAGTGCCCCTTTTACCATCAAAAGTGACCCTGGCTTAGAAAAGAAATTATATGGCCACCCACCCTACTGTTAGTTGGCTAATGAGTATTTTGATGATATAGTCATACCATTTTAAAGAACAGCTCTAACTAACTTAAGTGGTATCAGATTAAAACAACTCACCTATGCTAGCTAATGTGATTTAATATCATCACCATCATCATAAAAGCTCACTTGAAATAACTTCTTCAAAATAGCAATGCCTTCTGTCCCTCGAGCCATGCTTTGGCCAATTTCCTCTTGTGATCTACAAGCCGCATGTATGACTTGTTTATGTACCATGGGATTGAATCTGTGGCCACAGATAAAAATACATAATTTGCACTGGGACATATCAACCTTACTCTCATCCGTCCCCAACCCAGAAACACACTTCTATGGCACTCAGCCCTTCTCTAACTCTCAGGCAACTTCTTTCCACACCATGACCAGTTCTATATTAATTTTTACGTCCTATTTTATCTTTTCTATGCACTCTTCAACTCCCTTTCCGAAACCACTGCCATTTTTTTCAGCTTTGATTCCCAAAGAGATGATTTCAAAACATGGGTTCATTGGTTTCCTGAAGCACATAAAAATGATAGATCTGATTAGATGAATCCACATTTTACAAATACAATGTACAGGGTCTCATTATGGAATACTTTAAACACAGAATGATATCTGTTCTATGAAGCTTTCTGGCCATAAAGACCACAAAGTATCTTCTATTTGTCTAGATTATGGTTTCCTGCATTGTATTGTTCTATATTGTACTCTTCTCAGCTCCTTGGGGGAGGGAGCTGTTTGCTCAGCAGGTGCTATGTATAGTAAATTGCCACATGCATTTACTTTGCTATATAAATAATGAACAACTCTGCACTCACAGACACTTTGATAGCCACAGTGATAATATATAACCCTTATTTTAGAGAAAAAATATACATAAGTGTTTTACCTTGCTTCAGCAGATGAGACATATCAGGTTGGCACATGACTTTATTTTTCTTCTTTGTCAAAACCATAGTGTAGCAGTTCATGAGACTGCTCATAAAATACACCAATTGCTTAGAATACAAAAACAGCATGATGTTTGCTGTACTCAATCAATCCTAGAAATCATCCCATTTTCTCTTCCCAGTTAACTCCCCAGATTTGGAATTTAGAGGTTAAATAATTAGAAAGAGTTCTTTCTCTATTTCTTCTCTCTGCCTTCCCAGCTTAATATGCCATGGCACATGTGTAGTCTGAAGCATGGGCTTGGGAATTAGTCATGAGTTAGAAAATTGGACCTGTCACTTACTAGCGGTGTGACCTCGGGCAAGTTACCTAATCTTCCTGGGCCTCATTTGTCTCATATGCAAATAGGGGGTAATAGAGCTCATCTGATAGGGTCATTGTGGCAATGAAATTAGATAAGTGTATATACAGAGTAACCCCAAATAAGGCAACGGTTCTTCTTTGCAGGTCCTCCTCTACCATTACACATGCCATAACTCAACTGTCACCATCTGTTCAAATGCCTGTCCTCATCACTAGATGGTGAGCAACTTAAGGGCAGGCACAAGGCTTATTCATCCATATAGCTCCAAAGTCTAGACTACCAAATATTAGGCATTCAATACATATTTTCTACATCAATAAACCAATGGATAAATTTGACAGTTTCCAAGGTTGGCAATTTATTGTTACTCTCTTTTCCTACACTCAAAAAATATCCTCTGAAAATTCCAAATTCTGAGGTGTTCAGGATCTTTCATTGTCCTGAGTACATGCTTGCTTTGGCTTTGGGGAAAACTGTCCCCCTATTCCCCTAGCTCCAGAGGCAGTCTTAAGCTACAGCTGTGGAGTAGTAGATGTTGCTGGTGCCTGCCCACCTCACCTTCCCTGGGCTGGTGCCTGCAATCCACAGCCGCCAGGCTGGAGTGCGGTCTGCTAGACTGCACGGCTGTAGCTTTGTGGAGATTTCCCCTCCATTAACAGGAGCCTCTTTCTCACCAACAGTAAAAGGTTATACTGACCCTCCAAGCCAGGTAATCTGTAGCCAACGACTGACTGATATAGGAATACAAAAGCCTGCCTTCTTTGGGGCCACAGGTACACTAAAACTAAATCAGATTTATAGTATTGTGGATCTGATCAATCATGAAGCTGTCAATATTGGCACCGTATGTCTCAGCCTTCAATCAAAGCACACATATGGGTCCAAATCAAGGCCTTTCTAGAGTTTTTCTTATAAGGGTCACACCCTACCTGAGTCTTCAGACCCATGGTAACCTCTGGCATGTAACCCCCCTTTTTTGTACTTTCCTCACATTAGGAAAAGATAGGTTATATTTCAGTATTTCACATGTGAGTGTTGTAAGACTTACCGGTTTATAGCAAAGGATCAAAATAAGTTTCTTATGAATATTTAATAATTCTTGACATTTGACTAAGGAAAAGAATATAAACAAAAGGTAGTCTGAAAAACATCAGGCCAGAGTGCCAGAATATTCTAATTGTATCACTGACAGAAGTACAGCTTAACTTATTTGTGGTAAACTATTTTCCAGAATGGTTGGACTATAATGTTCTGATCAGGGAGAGATGACAGAACCAATGTTCCAAAGACTATATTCAAGTCTATCAAAACTAAACTGAATACATTTTTCTCTCTGACAATATTTGACAAGATTTTGCAGTGCTTCAAGTTGGAAATTATGAACATCTGTTAACACAGCATTAGGGATATATAGCAAAAAAATTCTAATAATGTTTTTCACTTGTTGTAGAGTGTTACAATAGAGAGCTTGGATTCAATGTCTAAAGTGGAGTTGACGTGATCAGTCTGCACGACGTCCATTAGGTTTCCAGAAATGGGTCCTCACACACACGGTGTCACCACTCGCATCCTGTTGTACGGTTGGTGCTGGGAAGCTATTAAAGACCATATATTCTAATTCCCTGTTTTATTTCTCAGATGGGAAATGGAGTGGCCAAAACTACACTTTGTAAAAAATGTGTAATAGTTCCTGTCCCGTGCCCTTGAGGTGGAAAGGCTTCAAGTGGCTCTTGCCGCATGTCCTACGCCAGCTGGCATGTGAATGAGCCAGGGTGGACAGCACAGGGAGGAGGGATGTGGAATGGGTGTTTCTTTCATCCTCTGCAGTTTAAAGAGATACGTCATTCTATGCTACCACGGCCCAGGAGATGAGAGGGGAGGTGTGTTGTGAGGACTGGTATCCTCGCCCACACCCCTGCACTCTGGGTTGGTCCCAGATATTCTAGCATCAGCTGCAGCAACCCTGGGGCTGATAAGAGTCTGAGTGGTCAGCACGCAACTGGAAGTAGCCTGGGATAGAGGGAGAGGGGTGTGTTTTGGGTCCTGTTATGAACACATCTGGGGACTGGGGGCTGTTGACTTTAGATTTTCCATCCCTTTCAGTTCCGGGGGGATCCCAGTGTATTTTAGAAGTAAGGAAGTGTGGAAGAGGTTCAGAGTTTGGATTTTTATCAGTCTGTTCGTGAGGGGCTGGATATCTTAAAGTGGCTCCATATGGATGCCAAAACAGACCATCTGGAGGGTATGGGGACTCAAGCTGGCTGGGTTGCGTATGACCCAACGTGGATGGGGAGCACTGCTGTGGGGTGGGGGCTGAGCTGTGAGGCATGGTGCCCCCTTGAATACGAGATTACGAGACTATGACTCTCAGGTGGCACTTCGGCTTGTTCCCAGCCCACAGCAGTGAGCGAAATATTTTCAAGCATTCACACACCATTAAAAGAATTGCTGAGCCAGGCAAGGCGGGGAAGACTGAAGAAGAGAAAAGGAAGTCTGGTATGGTTCTGCGTGTAGATCGAATCCTGAACATGGAGGTCCCTCACTGTGTTTGTCGTCAGGTGCTGCTGTTTGGAGTCCACGGACCCACAGAGGACAGGCTGTTCCGTACACATAAAACTCGTGTGTCAAAGGGGAGCTAAGAGAAAGTACAGAAGAGCCACCAATAAATAAGTGGCCCCCAAACAAACAGAATCCCTCAGCATCACTGCTTGAAATGGCCTCATTTTTGAAAAACAACAAACACAGAAATAAAAAACAAAACAAAATATATTCTCCTGTGCCAGTCTCTCTCAGGAGTCATAAGCAGCTGGTGAAGACGGCAAATAGATTACGTTGGTAACAAAACAATGGTCCATGACATTTTCAGAAGGAATGGAATGTTAGCTGAGAAGAGATACAGCTGTGAGAAAACAAGGCTTAATGTGTTAAGTTTATTTCATGAGCTTATTTTTAATACTGGCAGGCAGAAATTTTTAAAAATGACGTTGTCTCTTCCTAAACTCTCGAGTCACATTACTTATTATTTGTGGTAATTTCTCATCGCAACAATAATTGTCATCACTGTGGGTATTCAGACAGGTGACAAATGGTATCAGATTGGAGCGTGAAACAGCCATGGAGCATTTTCTACAATATCTGTAGGGAGCTGTGCTCCATCAACAGAATCCTGACTAAGGTCAGGTCAAGGTCACGACCCTTCTTTCACTCTGTAGTTATCTCATGTGTCTTTTATTTGAGGACCTTTAAAGTAAGTGCTTTGGTCTAGCGCCATTGGCATTACAACTGTGTTCCAATAGAAAGGAGCTGGAGGATTTCAGCTTCACAGAACCCAGCAACGGAGTGGGCACTAAGGCTGCGTGAGATGCCAGCTGTGGGGCTCTGACCTCTGTTTGTTAAACCAGCAGATGTTCTCAACTTGTCCCTCCCTCCTGCTTCTATACGCATGAGGGCTGATGTTCACATGCACCACACATTGCCATACATACTTCTGAATTTTGATGAATCCCCACAAAATGTTGCAGGGAAGTAAAGCAAATAACATTACAATTTTTATGGTATTCGTAAAACATATTTTGTAAACATATGAGTAAAGAATCAGCCTTTGGAGATCTCAAAACCTGTCCTTTTACAAAGAAAATAGGGCTTATCCAATTCCAAAAAAAATGATTGAACTCATAAAAAGAGACTTGATGCTTCTAGACTGTCACTCCATAAGTAAAATTAACAAGCTAGAAA
>NW_012148097.1:1204142-1205900 GCF_000956105.1 Propithecus coquereli | reverse complement strand
TCTCACCAACAGTGTACAATGGTTCTCCTTTCTTCATATCCTTGCCAGCATCTGGTATTGCCTGTCTTTTTGATATAAGCCATTTTAAATTTAAATTGTAGTTTTGATTTGCATTTCTCTGGTGATTAGTGATGTTGAGTATCTTTTCATATACCTACTGGCCATTTGTATGTCTTCTTTTGAGAAATATCTGTTCAGATCTTTTGCTCATTTTTAATTGGATTTTTTTGTTACTGAGTTGTTTGAACTCTCATAGATTCTGGTTTTTAATCCCTTGTCAGATGCATAGTTTGCAAATCTTTTTTCTCATTCTGTGGGTTGTCTATTTACTTTGTTGATTGTTTCCTTTGCTGCACAGAAGATTTTCTGCTTGATGTAATCCCAATTGTCTAATTTTGCTTTGGTTATCTGTGCTTTTGAGGTCTTACACAAAAAATCTTTGCCCAGACCAATGTCCTGGAGCATTTCCCAATGTTATCTTCTAGTAATTTCATAGTTTCAGGTCTCACATTTAATTTAAGTCTTTAATCCATTTTGATTTGATTTTTGCATATGGTGTGAGAGAAGGGTCTAGTTTCATTCTTTTATATATAGTTACCCAGTTTTCCCAGAACCATTTAATAAAGTACCATTCTTTCCCCATCATATGTTCTTGGCACCTTTGTTGAAGATGAGTTGGTTATAAATGCGTGGATTTATATCTGGGTCCTCTATTCTGTTCCATTGGTCTATGTGTATGTTTTTCTGCCAGTACCATGCTGTTTTGGCTACTATAGCTTTGTAGTAAATTTTGAAGTCAAATAGTATGATGCCTCCTTCAGCTTTGTTCTTTTTGCTAAGGATTTATTTGCTATTTGGGGTCTTTTGTGGTTTCATATAAATTTTAGGATTTTTTCCATTTCTGTGAAGAATGTCATTGGTATTTTTATAGAGATCATATTGGATTGTATTGAATCTGTATATTGCTTGGTATAGTATTGTCATTTTAACAATATTAATTTTTCCAATCCATCAGCATGGAATGTTTTTCCATTTTTTTGTGTCTTCTTCAGTTTCTTGCATCACAGTTTTATATTTTTCCTTGTATGGGTCTTTCATGTCTTTGATTAGATTGATTCCTAGGTATTTTATATTTTTTGGACCTATTATAAACAGATCGCTTTCTTGATTCTTTTTAGATTGTCCACTGTTGTCATATGTAAATGCTACTGATTTTTGTATATTGATTTTGTATCCTACAGGTTTACTGAGTTTGTTTGTCAGTTCTAACAGCTTTTTGGTGGAGTCTTTAGGTTTTTTCAGGTGTAAGATCACGTTGTCTGCAAACATGGCTAATTTGAAAAATTCTTTTCCAATTTGGATGCCCTTCATTTCTTTCTCTTGCCTAATTGCTCTGGCCAGGACTTCTAGTGTTACCCTGAGTAATAGTGGTGAAGGTGGGCATCCTTGTCTTACTTCAGTCCTTAGATGAAAGGCCTTCACTTTTTCCCCATTCAGTATGTTAGCCATGGGTCATTTATGATCTTTATTATTTTGAGGTATGTTCCTTCTATACATATTTTGATGAGGGTCTTTTTTTTTTTATCATAAAGGGATGTTGAATTTTATCAAATGCTTTCTCAGTATCTATCAAAACAATCATATGATTTTTATTCTTGACTCAGTTAATGTGATGCATCACGTTTATTGATTTGCATATGTTGAGCCATCCTCGTATCCGTGGGATGACTCCCACTTGATCATGGTGAATAATCTTTT
>NW_012148097.1:1184915-1202312 GCF_000956105.1 Propithecus coquereli | reverse complement strand
AAAAAAAAAAACCACAAAAAAATTCTACACTCTCACTGAGTCCCCCCACATTTTGACTCTTAGTTTTATAAATTTACATGTTTTTATATTACCTATCTCTTAACAGGTTGCTGTAGCTATTATTGTTTTTAATAGATTTGTCTTTTGGGCTGCATACTGGAGTTATGAATGGATTGCACACCACAAATATAGTAATAGAGTACTCTGGATTTGTCCATGTACTTAATTTTACCAGTGTGTTTTATACCTTGAAAAGTTCTCTTTTGCATGTTAATGCTTTTTTTTTTTCTTTGAGATTGAAGAACTCCCTTTAGCATTTCTTGCAAGATGGGTCCTGTGGTGGTGAATTCTCTCAGCTTTTGTTTGTTTGAGAAAGACTTTGTTCTTCGTATTTGAATGATAATTTTGCTGGATGAAATATTCTTGGATGACATTTTTTTTTCTTTGAGTACTTTGAAAATGTCATTACACTCCCTCCTGGCCTGCATGGTTTCCATTGAGAAGTCTGTTGCCAGACCAATCAGAGCTTCTTTATATGTCATTTGCTTCTTTTCTCTTGCTTCTTTTAGGATCTTTTCTCTGTCCTTGACCTTTGAGAGTTTGATTATATGCCTTGGGTTTGTCTTATTGGGTTGAATCTGTTTGATGCTCTAAGACTTTCCTATAACTGGATATCTATATCTTTCTCAAGTTTTGGAAACTTTTCTGTTATTATTTCTTTGAATAAGCTCTCTAACCTTTGCTGTTGCTCAGCTCCCTCTTGAACACCAATAATCCTTAGATTTGGTCCTTTGAAGCAATTTTCTATGTTTTGTAGGTGGTCTTCATTACTTTTCATTCTTTTTTCTTTTCTAATCATGTATTTTGAAATAGCTGGTCTTTGAACTCATTGATTCTTTCTTCTGCTTGGTTCATTCTGCTGTTGAGAGCCTCTAAAGAGTTCTTTGGTTCAGCAAATGTATTTCTCAGTTCTAAGATTTGTGGGGTTTTTTTAAAATTATTTCAATCTCTTTGTTTAATTTCTCTGATAAATTTTGAATTGCTTTTCTGTGTTATCTTGGTGATCACTGAGTTTCCTTAAAACTGCTATTTTGAATTCTTGGTCAGAGAGCTCATAAATCACTGTCTCCTTAGGGTCAGTCATTGGATTTTTGCTTTGTCCTTCTGTGGAGGCCACGGTTCCATGTTTGCTGATGTTTCTTGTGGGTATACATTGATGCCTTTGCATTGAATGATTAGTTATTTATTCCAGTTTTTTTCTATCCAGCTTGTTTTGGTTTTTATTGAATAAATTTGCTTAGTGAATCTTTACTAGGTCATTGTATCCTTTTCAGCTTTAGGTGGTGACTTAAGCCCAGGTTCACCTCAGGTCTAGTAAATGGTCAGAGCACTGCCTTTCCAGAATGGGGGAGATTTCAAAGGCATTATCCTGGCAGTGTGGGAAGGCTGGTTAGGTGTTCATGCCCAGGGGACCTGTGGAATGACCCTCCTACAGTGTGGTGCTACTGAACAGCCACTCTGATTTGGCATCTCCTTTGGTTGAGTTACAGAGCAGAGTTTCCAAGGCCGGGGATGGTAGTCCCACCTCCCCTCTTTGCCTCTGCTTGTCCTCAGGGACAATTCTCCTTTGAGGCAGTCATGATGCTTTCTGTGGGTTAAGGCACAGACAGGTCTCCTTCCAGAGAACCCAAGAAGGTGGGGAGGCTGGTTGACCATCTCAATTTCACTCTTTCCAGTGTAGAAACCATGAGTTGGTGGGGAGGGGATATTCTACATGCTTGGTGCCAGGAAGAATGGAGGGAAAGGGCATCATGGATGTGGAAGTCTGATTTTCCTCTCATCTGATCACACTTTTTCTACTTCTCTGTGGCCTCAGGACTATCTCATCCCCATACTAGAACTCTGGGTTGTTGCTGGTGAAAATCTCACCATTGCATTTGTTTTTGGTTTTATGTGCGGGGAGTGAAGCCAGCTTGCTTCTAAACTGCCATTTTGGAACCAGAAGTCCTCAAGCTCTGTAACCTATTTTTAAAACTTAACAATACAGCATGGATAACTCTCCATGTCTGTACATACAGATCTACTACAGTCCTTTAACCATTGCCAAACAGAGTAGTTTCACAAAAAGACACTAAGGCAGGCCGGGGCCAACTAGTGTAGGGCCCAGCGATGAGTCTGGACTCACTGTAAGAGCAATGGGAAGCCACTGGAGGACTTTAGTCAGAGGAGTGACATGACCACATTTGCATTCAAAAAGATTATCATGGATGCAGTGTGAAGAATGAATTGAAAGGGGTGAAGAACAAGTCTGGGGAACAATATGAGGCTGTCGCTATTGCCCTTTCCATTGTAGAGATGATGGTGGTTTAGACCAGGGAGGTGGTGGTAGAGGTGGAGAGAAGTGGATGGATTCGAGACATATTTAAAAAGTAGAATAGAAACCACCTATTGATTAGTCACGGGTTTTAGGAAGAGAAAGGTGTGGAGAATTACTTGGAGGTTTCTAGCAGGCATCATTGGCTAAAGGGGGATTTGTTTGCAGAGTGAGGGAACATTGGAGGATCGTGTTGGGGGAAGCAGTAACATCGTGAGTTCATTTTGGCTCTGTTGAATTAGCAACACCTGTGGAGGGTCTGAGTGAATACAAGCCAGCCTGGAGCACAGACGAGTGGTGTATCAGACGTAATTTGTTGATGGAGGCTAAGGCAGTGGTGTAAGGGACATTCATTTGTATAGGTAATAAGTTTCTTAGGCCAAACTAAAATGATTGCCAGCGTGTCTTCTGCTGGCCTTCCGGGGAGGCATGAGTCAGCACACTTATCTAACCAAAGTGTTATCTCCTATGTGAACTCCTGTGATCATGCTTTCCCATGGCATGTTGCCACTATTGTTTTGAGCCATATAGAAGTGCTCGCCATGTTCTCGCCGCCGCTGCATCCCCCCACAATAAAGAGCATGTCTCACCTGCCCGCTGCTGCATCTCTTCTTTCAACTCCCAGAAGCCTGCTCCGGTGCAGCTTCTGTTTCACTTGTATCTCACCAACATTAGGTAGTACCAAGCCTGCTGATTTGGAAGGCAAAAATATCTGTTATTTGACTTTGAATTTCTCTAAGGCTTTGAGCATTTTGGGGTTGCTTTTTGGGGTTGCTTTTTGGTTTGCTTTTTTGGGGGGGTGGGGGTAAATTATTTACTTTTGTATTTTGTTTGCTTTTCTATCCAAGTGATTTATTTTTTCCCTTTCTTTAATTTAAAGAGCTTTATGTGTATTAAGGAGTTTAACTCATTCAAGTGGCAAACTTTTCCCTCTACTCTGATTTTTCAATTCAATTTGTTTATAGTGTCTGTTATAGTGAAAATATTCCAACTTTTTATATGAGAAATACATTCACATAATTAAAAAATAAAAAACAACAACAACAAAGTCGTAGAGTGAAAAATCTCTTTTCTACCCCTGCACCCATCCAGCCAGTTTCTGTGCTCCCAGCCAGCCATGACAGGTCCTACAATTATAGTGTCACATGTATTTTTTCAGAGTTTACTTTTGTGTATAGAAACAAATACAAATATAGATGTCTATTTTTCCTCCTTTATATACACAAAAGGTAGGAAATTATGCACATATTCTGTACCTTTTTTCATTTAACAGTATGTTTTGGAGTGCTTTCCATATCAGTATGTTGTGCACTTTACCACTCTTTTTAAAACTGTAGAGTGCCTCAATAAGAAAGCTCTTCAACTTTTAAAATAATAAAAACATTTTCTCATATTTTTATATTCAGTTGGTTTTAATTTTTACATTTATATACTTAATCAGTCTGGAAAGTATTTTTGTGAGGTTCGAATCTAACATTTTTTCTTTTTTAAATGGAGATTCAGTTGTCCCAACAGTGCTTATTGAATAATCCATCTTTTCTCCATTGATTAGAAATGTCACTTTGCCCTATAATAAATTCTTATAAACACCCATGGCTGTCTCCAGAAGTCTCTATTCTGTTTCACTGATTAATTTGTCTGGGCCAGAACAGTTCTGTATTATTTTAATTTCCCCGGCATTGTAATGTATTTTGTTAACTGGTTAGGCAAATACTCTCTCTTCTTAATGTGTTTCAAAAATTTCTTTATTATTTTCTTGTCTTTTGTTTTATGGGCAAACTTTCTGACTAATCAATCAAGTTCAAAAATATCATGTTAAAATGTTGATGGACATTGCATTAAATGTATAGAGAAATTTGTAAATAAATGACATCTTCAAATGTTGGCTTTCCATTTGGAGCATCAGATATCTCTTTATTGATTAATCTCTTTTATGTATTTCAGTCAAATTTTGTAATTTCATTTTTCTTCCTTTACATCTTTTATATTTCTGAGGTTAATTTCTAGGCATTTTATGTATTTTTTGTTGCTATTAAGAATGGTGCCTCCCTCTTGTCATTATATTATCTCATGAATTATTTGTGGAATAAAGTTTGCTACTGATTTTATAAATTTATCTATTTATGTTTTAGTTTTTATTATAGAAAATTCCAAACCCACACAGAATTAAATGAACACACAATAAATCCCTGGCACCCAGCCCAACATCCGTCACTCTGCTGCCAGTCCCATGCCATCTGTACCCCTTGCATATTCCCCGCCAACTCTGGGCTATTTTGAAGTGATTACCAGACATCATGTACATTTCAGTATACATTTCTAAAAGACAGGGACTCTTGCTTAAAAAGCAAAACTACAATACCATTATCGTACCTAAATAATACTAGCAACAATCCCTTAATATCATTAAATATCCAGCATTCGCATTTCCCCAATTATCTTTAAATTATTTTTAAACAATTCCTTTGACTCGGGACAAAAATGAATTCTATACATTGTAATTATCTGATGTCTCATAAATGTTTTTTAACCTGTAGGTTCATCCTCCCTTTTTTTTGCTGCTTCTTGTTGAAGAATTCGGTCTTTTTTCCTCTAGAGTTCCCCACCTTCTGAAATTTTCTGTTTGAATCAAGTGGTGTCATTTAACATGTTCCTCTGTCGCCTGTATTCCTTCCAATCTTATTACAAGACCTCCTAGTCATTTTGGTTGATGGTCTTGTTCTTTCTTTCCAGCAAGGGTGCACGGGAACATATTTTCTGAGTTCTTGCATGTCCATAACGGCTTCTCTGCAGACTTTGTGTTTGAAGGTCAGTGTGCCTGAACGTGACGTTCTTGGCGATTGCGGGGCTCTTCTGTTCTCAGGGCTGACAGACACCCCTGCTGCCTCCCTCTGCTCCCATCTGCAGGGCTGTGGACACCACAGGGGTCCCCACCTGCTCCTCTTGGAGGTTCTTGGGAATATCACTTCCTCTCACTTTGTTGTAGATTTTATCCGTGGTTCTCTGGTTTTGTGATCCTATTTTTTGTTTTTATGGGGGATTCAGGAAGATTAACAAAACTCTATAATTATCTCTTAACTCAACAACTTACCAAAATGTATAGTTTAAAAAAGTTGTATAGTTTAAAAGAGTTGTATAGTTTAAAAGTTGTATAGTTTAAAAGAGTTGTATAGTTTAAAAAATTTATAGTTTAAAAGAGGCTAACTCTTACGAATTTTTCTAGGTGGAAAAATCCTATCATCTGTTTTTTATTTTACTTTTTATTCCCAAGAATTCTTTCTTGCACTCATATTGTTCCTTTGCTGATTCTGTTTTGTCTTCCCAAACTTCTCAGACCTCACTGAGGCTTCAAAGTGGAGTATTTCAGAAGTTCTGTCCTTTTCTGCTTTAATTCACTTTTACCAGGAGCCAATTGTTTACATTACTCAGATATTTCATTTTGTGTTTGTATTCTTAAAATTAACATCTAGGTTGGTCAGTTTTGGAAGATTTGCGTAGTTCCTGCCAATGCTTATGTGGGTAACTGGCTTCCTGGGAGGCTTCTCTCCCTTCCATCTGCTCGGCAGGGCCCCGTAGCTTCCCTAGCCCACGGCCTGACTCTTCCTCACAGGCGTGGGCTGTAAGAACAACTCCACGGCTGGCTTTCCTTTGGCACATGCGGGCTGGGAACACCGTGAATGAAATGGATAGTCAGGGGAGTCCTTTTATTTTTAATTTATTTATTTTTTTCTTTTTCATTTCAGCACATTATGGGGGTACAAATGCTTAGGTTACGTATATTGCCCTTGCCCCACCCGAGTCAGAGCTTCAAGCGTGTCCATCTCCCAGACAGTGCGCATCACACTCATTATGTACGTGTATACTCATCCCCTGCTCCCCCCTCCCGCCTGCCTGAAGCCCAATGAATGTTATTCCTATATGTGCACTTAGGTGTTGATCAGTAGTCCTTCTAAGTGTAATTACTGATGGCACTTTTTACAGTGGTTGCTTACCTTTGGTTGTGCATAGTTTTGACTTAATAATCGTTTCCCTGCTATCACCTACCTCTCTCTCTCTCTCTCTTTCTCTTGTTTTCTCTCTGTCTTCCCCCACCTCTCTCAAAAGAACAATTCAGATGGTTTGTAAATGAGAGTCATGGTGTATTAGGAATAACCCTGAATCTGATTAACACGCACGTATGGCAATTTATGTGGCCAAAATAAAAGGAAAATTATTTAAAAACTCAAGTACTTTAATAATTAAGTGAAATAAATTATTTGTGATGTACCTCAGAATTGATATTGACAGGCCAGGTGTCTCAAAGCCATAGCATCTTGGGAGAAAATCAATGATTTTGTGTAACATAATCCATTGCACGTAACACATTGTATATTGTGTGTCATAATGACAGAAATGCTGTCCGTTAAAGAGCCTCTGAGATTCTTCGGTTGAACCTGGGTCTCGTGTGAACATTAAATAAAAGTTACACATTACAGTGTTTTTGTTGACTTATTTAACAAAACTAGTTGGCTGATCTACTTTGAGTTTGATCAAACACAGTGACCATCACATCCTCTTCTCCATTCACGCTGTGTCTACAGAGTTGAACTGGGAGAAAATATTTTCATACACCTCCTTTGATGACTTTTGTGGTGAGGACACTGGTAAGGACACAGCTTGTTTAAGTGAACATGCTACATACAATTGATGATCATGAAGTTTGCTCACTGTTGGATTAGGAAGGTCGTAGGCAAGGCTACTGGTTGTAAAAATTCTGTTTTGACTTAGTGTTGTATCCTGAAATATATGATTCACGTTATTTAGAGTATTTGCATATCATGATAGAAATGGGATTTAAAAATATCTCAGTGGATGTTCTCAAAGCAAAGCAGGAAATTCTTTCCCAGGCAAAGCTAAAGGAGAGGAGTGTGCCCGTGGTCCTCCCAGGTGACACACTGATACTCAAACCGTACATGAGCAGGACGTATTTTGACCATTATCCCTTTCTCTCCAGTTTTTCAAACTCTCCTTCTCTGGAAAGGCTGATGAAACGAGGACATTTTATTTGCCTTTAAAGCAGGTAGCACGCCAAGTGTCGTTAAAGATGGCTCTGCTCCTGAATCATTAAAGGCCAGTGGAGGAGGGACAGTGAAACATGCCATTTTTTGACATTCCACAGCGTCGCCCTTCACTGCAGCTGCCAAAGTGAGCAGCTGCTTCTGGCATTCCCCTGCCACTTCCTAGCGTGGCTGAAAGAGGTCGGCTCTGTTTTCTCATTACCGGTCTTCCCAGAGTCGTCTTATATCCTAATTCAATGTTTTCTTCACCTCATAAATGACATAATGGTCAGATTGGGCAACCTATAGCAATAGCGTTTTTTTAGTGTGGCCCCAGTGGCTCAGTCCCAGCAGTATACCCAGAGAGCCAAACCACGTGACACAGGAATCATTGTATTTTTCCACTGAGCCAGGACGTAGGGGTGCTGTTGAGGATACAGAGAGGGGAGGGGAAAGAGAACAGAGATCCCCCATCTGGTCTGTTCCTGCTCCCCGGCACCCCCCCATCTTGCCCACATCTGACAGAAGTAACGCACCCAAAGACGAGGACTAAACAGAGGGCTCTTCTGCCTGCAGCCACAGCAGAATCTGATGTTCTAGAGGGGTTAGAAGATTTCACTTAGAGGGGTTTTCTACCTCCATCCATTGCCTCTGTGAACATGAGCAAATCAATTTGAGATTAGAAATTTTCATTTAGATAATTTGAGTTATAAAAAGGAATGTAATACCAACAGCGCATCAGATATCTTCATAAAACCAGTCCTGAGATGTTGGCTAGGGGCCTGCTTAAACTGTGGTAGCCCCAAGGAAGGTTTAGGACCACTCTGGGGATAGAGGTTCCTTCTCGGGGGGTCTGTGGGACCCCAGGCCACAGGAGCATCTGGAAGCTGTGGTTATTTACATGGGCATGAACTGGGCAGTTTCCCTCCTGAAAGAATGTGTCTAGGGGCAGGGGGATTGGAGAACAGGATTGAGAAGCACTTGATTTGGATGAAGGTGGGAAGTGGGGTTGAGGGAGGGAGTGCGGAAAGGAGAACGGGCACCATGAAATGGGAAAAGCACGCAGAACATGAGCGAAATCAGCACTACAGATAAAGCCCCGTCGTCGCCAGTTTGCTTAGGAGTACCCTTGGAGAGGATCCAAAACAGGTTCACCGGGACAATTGTGTAAGAAACTGTGATGGTCTGTAACCCACATATAGGGGTCTAAGCGACACGGGGTGCAAAGAAAGAGAACCACACATCTCAGATATTCTGGACTGACTCACCATCTCAATTTTTCTGGCTTGATGTCTCCGTTACCATTGAAACCTCTTAGAAACACTGAAGTTTTAGTTTCTGAATGTGGTCTAGGCCCTTGGGACTCAAAATGTGATCTGCAGACCCTCAGCGGTGCCGTCACCTGGGAGCTTGTTGGAGATATGCAATCCCAGTCCCCTCCCCAGGCCTAATGCCTGCAAGCTAATGAGGTCTCCAGTTTGTGAATCGTTGTTCTGGACCACCTCTTACGATTGGCTGCACACACATCATTTGTCAGAGCAGGACACAGTGACCTTTGTAGAGAAGTCCAGAGGAGGCTGTGTTTTCTCGTTGCCAGAGCTGCCTGGGCCTGCGTGGGACCTGCTAATGTTCATTTAGTCTACAGCTGGCTTCACTGGTAAAAAAGGATTAAGGGCTTTGAAAGGGAAACAGCATCACAAAATACCTGCTCCTGAGACTCTTTAGTCCTCGGATAAAGATATTTCACTCTGAACCCTGGAGCAGTACCAAATACGTGTGTAATTTGTGATTTTTTTTTTTTTTGGTTCATGAACAGAAAAATGACTGAGCCCATGTGGTGGCTGGAAGGTCCTAGGCACTCTTCCAGCCCAGCGAGGATGCAGCCTCACCAGCCGAGGGGAGCAGGAGCAGACCCATCCCTCCCACTGGCTCCTTAAATTAATTTTAGGAGTCAGACTCTCGTGATGCTATTGATAATACGAGATGAGCACTGTTAGATCCCCAAGATAATATAGCCTATTGTAGAACTCTGATTAATATAAAAGGCAGATACTTCTCAAAAACATATAAGATATTCTTTGCACTTAAAAAAATGACAGACCTTGTGTCTCCAAGATCATGTAGAAGCTCAATCCCTGTTATCATCTATTATTGAAGAATTAAAAAAAATAAGATTGATTAAGCAAGTCACATTATGATCAGTATCACCAACCATCTACTGAAGGATTCCATTCTTCCTTTCAAGAAGCTGCTATTTTTTTTAAATCAAGAAAATGCCTAGGAGAACCTTTCTTTGTGAAGAGAAAAGAACGTGAAGACAACAGTGCGTCTGAGTCTTGCCCCAAAGTATTTCTACCTATGGTATTTGGCTGCTAAAGTGGGTAAAGCCCTTAAGATGAAGACTTTCTCACCAAGAGGAGGAAGACATGAGTCAAGGACTTCGCCATGTGGGCACTCCATGCTAGGGCCCCAGGCAGCCCATCTCGGTGCCTCTGCCCCTGCTACAATTGCTACTAGCCCTGGCTTCTCCTCCCCCTGTGCTCCCCATGCCCACTTTATTTGGACCTTAAATGATTAAATGTATAAAACTGCTAACTTTGTACGTTATAAAAAGTCATTATATGGTCATTTACACATGATTTATAAGATAAATCCCCACTCACTACTGTGGTCCGTGTGGTCTTTAACCATTTGACCTCACCTCCCATTCCAGTCTGATTTCCAACAGTTCTCCAATGAACTCTATGCTCCAACTCTGCTGAGCTGTTGGGTTCCTAGGACATGACCTGTTTGATTTCTCTGTGTTTTGTAGAGGGCAGTTCTCTCTGCTGATGGGAATCCATTTTCCCCACACTCTGCTCGGTCAACTCTTCCGCTTTCTCCCAGACTCTTCTCCTACCAGCCCGTACTGAAGCCTCACTGAGAAGCCTCCGTTCTTTGTGCTTCACAGCACTCTGATGCCCTGCTGCCTGCGTATGGACTCCACCATCGAGCCCAGAGAGCAGAATACACAGTGCACACTCAATACAAGCCTGTGCAAGGGAAAGAGGGAGGACAGGAGGGAGGAAAAAGAAAGCAAGAAAAGAAGGAAGAAAAGAAAGAAGTAGAAAAGGAATAAAACAGGTATTGTCATTGTGGAGTCAATGGCTGCTGAAAGGAAAACTGGATTTTGGGAGTAACTTCTGTATGAGACTGTGAGATTTCACTCTAGTTCTATGTCCATATTTATTTTCCTCTTGTTTTTTCCCTCATCACTTTTAATAAAGCTTCAAGGGAAACCTAAACTGTCTTGTGCTCTTTCTGAGACAGGATGGACAGGTGGGGGAAGCAATGAGACTGCATATTCTGCAGTGCCGCAGGGAGAAGATTCTGCTCAGGAAGAACAGGGGAAGGCCATTTTAAGAAAGGAGCAGAAAATCCGATTTCTGGACAAAATACAAAAGCATGGCAGGGGGCTAGCCTGGGACTATGAAATGTCCCGGGGGTGTCTACATTGGCAGGAAGTCCTGTATACTGTCATCTGGTTGAATTTCAGAGTAACAGCTACACGCATTATAATACCGTTTAGGTAAGGACAGAAATCAGTACAAAGGAGTTTTTATTCCACGAGGATCTCATTAAAAGATGGATGTTCATGAAGCGAAGGTCTGAAGATGTCAGTGTGTTTGGCTAAATATAAATTTCTTCACTTCCTCAGGCAGCGTTTCTAACATGTGTCCCGTGGATCACCCGCACCAGGTGACTCCGGTGGCTTGTTACAATGCAGATTCTTGGGCCCTTCCCTAGAGCTGCTGAATCAGAGGCTCAGGGAGCGGCCGTGGACTCTAGATCTTTCACAGCCCACAGGGGTTCCTATATTCGCTGTGGTGTGAGAGCCAGTGCCCAGGGAGGCTTTGGTGGCCTTTCCTCACTGTCTTCTACCTTGGACAGGAGTGAGCTCTGTAGAACAGGCAACACTTCCATAGGATGGTTGAATTGTAGAGCTAAAGTGCCCATACGCTGCCCAAGCCTTGCCGGGGAAGCCCAGGTATGTGGGAGGGCGAACCCCGCCTCCCGCCACGTTTCTTCTCCCAGGAATGATGCATAGGTTTCATGTTACTGATAGGGATGGCTGAGAAGCTCTAGAAATTTCTCTCCCATGTTTCTTTGCAGCAGAAGTGGGATGGGATTTCAATCAGCCTGACATCTTCTTTTTGAATTTCCTGCGTGAAGGAGACAGGTATCCTATTTCCCAGCTGGCGTATGTTAGCTGTGCTGTGAATGCCGGTGACAAACTCTGTCCAGCTTCTGAACATTTGTGGAAGGCGAACTTAGTGGATCTTTGCACTTAGTGGCCAAGAGACTAGATGCAGGTCAGGCAAGGGGAAGAGAAGACTAAGACTCAGGAGAAGGAAACGCTGATGTTTTCATTGCCATGGTAGAGAAGGCTCTTGCAGTGCAATGGTGGCCCAGTACTGACTGTCAGCTGTCCAGCTGTCCCTCGGTGTCACATACACATCGAATTGTAGTGTGTGGGGTTTTGGAAACTATTCCTATTTTAAAATTGCTTTTCCTATCATTTTAAATCATTTTCTATACCACAGAGTCCCTAATGGCATTATTATTCCCCAATTTTAAGAATCCACATAAGAGCTTTTATTGCCAACTTCTTTGGGAGCAGATGTGTATTTTCTATGGGGACTTTGTGTTACTTAAGAACAAATTATTCAGGATGATGATTTCTGTATTATTTAAGTCATCTCTATAATGTTGCTTTTAAATCAATACCTCCCAATTTGCATAATGTCTTGAATTGTCCAACTTTTTGAACATGGGTACTGTGTTAGAATCCCTGTCTGTTTTTCAAAATTACATCTTATTAGTTTAAATAGCACACAATAAAGGAAGTTTGTTTTCAGTTTGGCAATTACAGAGTCTGGATTATTGCTTAGATAGCTCAAATAAATTAATCAGTCAAGTTTCCTTTTACTTTGTGTTGTGCACTGTCTTCCAAAGATCACAGAGAGCAGCACAAGAGAGCTTGTGGAGTCAATTTGAATAACAATCCTTTTGAACATGAATGATCAGAAAACAAGGCATAGTGGGCAAGCATCATCAAGACAAATTACGTGTGCGGGGGCATTTTGCTTGTTTCTAGTATAAGCCAGAGAAGAATCACCTGACATGAAGAATTATCTGGCATTAAAGTTTATATTCTGGGGATGGTAGGCACTTGGAGGAATGCTAAATTAACTATTTCAAGGGAGAGGTTAATCAAGTTCAATTTGATCCAGTAGAGGGCACTGTACCTCTGTTCTTATGTATATATTTATCTGCATATTACATAGTATTAAATATGCCCTAGATTACAACAGCATATCTCAATATAATGCAATATAGCACTTTTGTCTATTTAACACTCCTTTAAGAATTTCCTTTTTCTTCCCCAAAGGATGAGAGATTGTTTACGTGTGAAAACATGGCTTGCAGAAGCATACATGACACTGCATTCAACTGTAAAGCCAGTACATATTACATATTTACTCAACATATGTGAAGTAATCAAAGTAGGGCTTTTTTGCTTTTTTTTAAAAGCAACATTGTTTTTCACGATTCTGGCTTTTAAGGGTAGGAATTACTGCTTTTTTTCCTTTGCAGGGAGAATATGAATTTTTTGAAAAAGGCTTTGGTAGCTCAAGTGCCAGAAGAAAGAATTCCGATTTTAAGTTATTTTCTGTCCTGCCTGTCCCCAGCGCGCGGAGGAGCTGGCGTGGCCGGGGAAGGTCAGCTGTCGCGCCGCCTCCCCAGGGCGCCGTCTGCGCACAGCGCGGAGAAAGCTGCTCCGGCTCCCAGTTTCCCCACGCGTTCGGTTGATTCCAAACGGCCCCCTGGAAAACATCACCGTAAGATGTTGCTGCGGGAAGACCGTTTCCCGCCCTGGCTCGCGCTCATTGTCCTGGTAATTGTTGTTCTCGGCTCCTCCTTCCCAATCCTTCGTGTTCAAATGCACCGGCTGGCAAGCAGGTTGGAGCAACCGCAGTATTAAACACAGCGAAGCAGCTCGTTAGAGTTGAGAAATTCAGCTTTTAAACCTAACACGGAGCAATGAGGCTTTGCAGTGCAGGGACAATTTAGCTGCAGTGACTACCGAAGGGAACATCCTTTCTGTCCAATTAGCCTGGAACAGGCATTACTCTCCTGATGGTAAACATCATGACTTCTGGAGCCTGGGATCTAATTATTGAAGTCTTCAGAATTTCAGCCCAGTTGGAAAGTGAGTGTGTCTTTCTCAGTCTTTATTATAGGGGAGCTTGCTTTTTAATTCTTCTGGAAGAGCTTATTAATTCCTATTCGAGAATCTTCTGCTGCACGAAGGGCTTTCAGCCATGACACTTTCTGGAAGGGTAACTAGGTAAAGGAAAACGTAGAATATCATTGGTCTCCACAGAGTTCTAAAATTCTGGTAATCAGAGTGCAGTGAGGAAGTTCTGGAAGAAAGGGGAAAATGCAGGGACAATATTCCAGATATTCCATAATGTCTGCAGAAGAGTAATTTTCACACCTGGGAAAACTGCTAACTTTAAAGCCATGCCCCTTCATGTCTTCTTACTTCGTCTGGAAGAAAGGATCAGTTAGCTACTAACATATCTTTAACTGCTAATCCCGTTAATATCTATTTCCATATAGAGGCTCTGGGCAAAAAATAATTATTAAATGAATGAATTCTGGTAATACGGAACTGAAGAAATCAGATGGCTTCCCACCTCTGTGCCTTTGCAGAGCCTGTTTCTACTTCCTTGAACATCCTTTCCCCTGGTTGGGCCAAGCTGAACCCTGTCTGTCTTTCTGCACTGCACTTACAAATGTGTTTTGTTTTTTTTTTTTTGAAAATGGCAACCCAATGTTGGCAAAGGTTGGCAAAAAGGGCACCTTGCCTATCACTGGATGGAATGTACTTGGTTTTACCTTTGCGAAAAACAATCAATAGGACTCAGGAATTACCTTCAATAAATTTATCATAATAAGAAAGGTGAGAAAAAATTTAAGGTACCAGTGTGTTTATTGAAATGCTATTTTTGTAATGGGTCTTGGCTGGGTTAGACCTAGACTTGGAAATGAATGGAACTTAAACTAGGTAAGTAAGCCTCGTTCTTGTTCCTGTTACATCTATTAAATGGAAATTGAGATGCTTCCTGAAGGAGAAATGGGAGTGGAATTAAAGAAAATTATTATGAAAAATTTCAAACACATACAAAAATAGAGTGATAGAATAAACCTTCATATACCTATCACCTGGACTTAACAAGTATCAACATTTTGCAACATTTGCTTCTATGCCTTTATTTTCCTTGCTGAAGTATTTTATAACAAATTCCATTTTTCATGCCATTTCATCTCCGCATACTTCAGTATTCATCTCCAAAAAATATTAATACTTTCCTATGTCTACATTGCCATTTTCACACCTAACAAAATCGATGTTTTCTTGGTATCATGTACTATCTAATTTTTAATCAAAAGTTTAATTTGGGAGATGGGTGGTCAGGATCCAAACAAGGTCCATTCATTACATTTGGCTGTTGGGGATGGAACTTTTAACTGTATTTTTATTTTTTATTTTTTTATGAACCTGACATTGCGAACATAATAATGGTATTTTTAGTTGAAATTCAGACATATACAGATTTTTCAGCTAAGCAAAGTGGGTGAAGGGCAATGGAAATGATGCTGATGAAAGGAATGGTGAAGTTACTGAGAGAACAGAGCAAATCCAGTGGGGTGTGTATGCCATGGGAGGAGAGAGTGGATCTGTGAGATGCAGAAAGCTTGCTTACTCTATACACCTTCAGCAGACCTGATATGGGATACCCCCCCCCCGCCCCCGGCTTTCTCCCTCGCACTCTGTCTCCCAGGTAAGCACAGAAGGAAAGAATGTTTTATGGCTTATTTCACAAGAGACTGTGCAGTCGCGGCACTGCATGACCTAGACTGTCAGTGTTGGGGGCATAGCAAGGACTCCAGTCTAAGCTGGCGGTGTGGTAAAGCTCAGAGGGGGCAAAGCCAGGGAATGGGGTGAGTCAGTGGCTTTGTTTGTCTGAAAAAGTCTTTACTTTTTCTTCACTTTTCAAGGTTAATTTCACTAGACTCAGAATTCTAACTTGGTGTCTTTTTCTTTGAACACTTTACATGTTTCACTCCACTTTCTTCTTGCTTGCATGGTTTCTAGAGAGGAGTCTGTTGTTATTCTTGCCTTATCCTATTAATCTCTGATTGATTCTCTATATCCACCTGTCTCTTTAGTTTTTGTGGCAGCAGTTTTCCCTGTGACTGCAATTCTCTGATAAATCTAAGAAGAATTGTTGATTTTTCAATTCTTTTGGCGTCTTCCTTATTGTGAAGGTGGAAATGATGACTTCCAAACTCTTTACATGTCAGGCTGGTAAGGATAGTGGGTTTGATATAGCAGAGTTTGGGGCAGTGAAGACCCATGGAAGCAGGATATAAGATATTTTTATAGATCATTCGTAGATCACCTATGGACCTTTCCATGGATGAAGAAGGGATAATTATGGGTTTTGAGTAGGTTTGGACAGAAGGAGTTCAAAATTATCTTTATTTTCATGATCACCAATTGCAACGAACATTTATTAAATGCTAAGTTGGGATATAAAAACCAATCAGGAATGATTCTTGTCTTCAGTGGGCTTAAAGTCTAGGTGGGGATTCAAGGCTAAAGCATAGGAAGAAAAATGACAAAAGAAGGGCTATATCTAGGTGTCTGATTTGTCTGTGTGTCTATGTGTCTAAAGCTACAGGGATTCTTAGAAAGGATTTAGGGTTTAGAACTCTGCTTTAATACAGGTATTTTAAGACCAAGTTTATGAGAAGAGACCCCCAAAATGAAGGCATATTTGGGGAGGGAGTTAAGCAAAAAAGCCTTCTTAGTCATGTTGCATCTTTATTAACCTTAGAATTTTCCCTCTAATTTTAAATGGGACAATGAATGTTTGTGAAAGGTTGAAAATCATGCATAAACTTAATGTAGATCATACATACTCCAAATCCCTCCAATTGAACAATTTGGAAATAAGTTTGTGCTGTATAGATTTTAAGGAGCCAAAAGTCAAATCATAGTAAACATTTTTGAAATATTTTATTTGTGGAGTAAAGTTTGAGTATTCTTAAATCACTTGTATTATTATGTTGTGCTAGTTCATATGTAGTAGTTTAAAACACTACCTTAGTTTTGCACAGTACCTTAGACAATAAATTATTTTTTAAAACATGGAGTTATTCTTACAAATGTTATGATTTCCTTTGGTAAGGTCTGTTGGTAGTAAACCATCTCAGTTTATATTTATCTGAAAGATGTCTTTATATCACTCTTATTCTTGAAAGACAGTTTCAATGGGTGTGTAATTTTAAGTTTACACATTGAGTTTTAGGTTGGCTCATTAAAGATACTATTCCATTGTGTTCTATCATGCATTAGTCTAACTATCTTGCTTCATAGGTAAACTCTCTTTTCTTTCCAGCTGCTTCTAAGATCTTCTCTTTGTCTTTGATGTTCTGTAGCTTCACAACAATGTGCTTAGCTATCCATTCCTTTTTATTTATCCTGCTTAAGATTCTTTAATCATTCTAGATATGCAACTTGGAGTCTTTCAACTGTTCTGGAAAATTCACAGTCATAATCTCTATGAACATTAGTTTTCTCAGTAATATCAATCTATTATCTCTTCTGGAATTTCAACTGAATGTAAGATAGGTCTTATCATTTTATCCTCCACACCTCTTAGTATCTATATTTTTATCTGTGAGTCTCCCTAGAGTGCATTCTGGAAGTGGTTCTTTGGACCATTTCTAGGTCATTAGCTCTATTTTCAGCTGTGTCTATACTTCTATTTAAGTCATCCCTGAGTTTTATATTGCTAATGGTTCTATTATGTTCTTTTTCAAGTTTTTTGATTATTATTAAGATCTTATTTTTTCATATTGTAAGCCTCA
>NW_012148097.1:1175238-1184222 GCF_000956105.1 Propithecus coquereli | reverse complement strand
TATTTCAGCATATTACAGGGGTATAAATATTTAGGTTACATATATTGCCTTTGCCCCATCTGAGTCAGAGCTTTAAGCAGGACCCAAAATTTTATGAGAACTAACTTGTTAAAAATTCTCGGGCAATTTGTTTTGCCTTCTATCAAGTACCAGAATCTAGAGAAGAAAGTTTCCAATTGAAAGTTTATTTCCTGTTCACCCTTATAGAGAATCCCTAGGCCTTTGAAGGTCCCCCCTTTATGTGGGAATTTTCTATGTGATTCCTACTTTGGTTGGACCCTGGGTTTACCCGTGGTCCATGTAGCTCTAAAAGTGGAGTTACAAGATCGCAGAGTTTGTGGGTCAGTGTCAGGACCAAAGTCAATTTGGATGCTTTTTTAATCTAAGGTTTTCACTTTTACTCTTTTTTTCCTTTGAAGATTCCTTCCTTTTTGGAGAGCTAGCTTAGCAATGGATTTAATAAGATATTTCCCATATTTTACAGAGCTTTCATATTATTTACCTTTATATGGCCTCATTATAAACCATATGGCAATATATATCAAAACAAAAATTCATATGTCCTTTGAATTAGTAACTCTACTTCTAGAAATTTCTTTGACAGAAATACCCACGTGCAAAAACATATTCATCTCTTTTTGTTCACTGTAGCATTATTTGTAGTAATAAAGAACTAGAAGTGCTCATTAATGATCACTTCATATTATGGAGTAATGCTAAGCAGTCATCGAAAAGAATGAACAATCTATATGCACTAGCATAGGATATCTCCAGGATTTACAGTTAGGTGGAAAAAAGAAAGAGCTTTTTAGCTCCTCAGTATAACTTCTTATTTTTAAATTTTATTTTTGGTGTCTCAAAACATTCTTAGCAGAAGTGGTCATAGCAGCATTGCATGCAAAAAAATAATAAAATATAATAAAAATTTGTTCTGTGGAATGCCTTTCATCTCTAGATTTCAAAGAGCATATATTATCATAACATTGAACCGTTAATAGACTAAATTATTTAAAAATTTCAAGATAGGATATTAACTTTATAGAAGGCTTTTGAAGTAAAAGCAATCTAATGTTTTAGGATTTTTTGAGAGGTAATTTCATCCATTGTGATATTTTCTCTTCTAATACTCACAGACAACATACGTTTTAGAAAAGACTTTAGTTCTGCCTAGCATTGGTGAATTACTTATAAGTCAACAGAATGGAGTTATTTCTTATGATAGACATTTTAAGGTTATTTTTACACTGAAGCACTAATGCCATGTTTTACCTTCTAGGTGCAAATAATGTTTGAGTTAGACAAAAGATATTGTGAAAGAAGACAATCTCCATTCTCCAGGCAATTGTTATATAACTAAAGTAAATCATTACCTAGTGCATAGGAAATTTTATAAAGCAATTTGATTTTAAAAAAGAGAAAGAAATGGAAGTAGACTCAATAATCTCAATTAATCATTCTTGAATAGATTAAACTGAATATTTTAACTAGATACCCAGAACTTCTGAAAACAAGAAAGAAAAAATAGTCACTGGATTTTTACTATTATAGGAGAGAAGGCATAGAAAGTTTCTAGAATGAATATAAGTTTGAACCTATTTATCTTTCATTGGAGGCCATATTTTAACGATCTTTCTCGGTGAGCTACATGACACATTATTAGCCTGCAAAGAATAGAATATCTTTAAAAGCCAAGTTTATATCTGAGTAGTACTCAGTCCTCAAGAGTGAGGGCCAGGCTATTAAAAAGAGTTTAAAAAACTTCCAACCTAATAGATAAAATAGGATTTTGAGGGACTAAATCTATGACGTTTTTATGAGCAATTTGTATAGAATAATAGTGACAGCCTATACATAAGGACAACAATGATGCAGTCCACGTTCAAAGTTTACCTCTTTATAACCTCAACTCTCTTGCTTTGGAAACCTTTTGGATTATCCTCTCCTTCATTTTCCAGGCTTTGAAAGTGTTTATATAGGTTCAGAATTCTATTTCTTAAAATTTTAAGGAACTTATTTGTAAAACATTCTAAACTTGGAGCCCTTGAGGGAGATACTTCCTTTTCGCATATTTTTCCAAAGTTAGTAATCTATGCTAGTTTCAACTTCTTCATGAGCAATTTTGGCAACTTCTACTTTTGCATAAAATGGTCTATTTTATTGTGATTTTAATTTTTTTAAACATAGTACGTTGTGTTCTATTATAATTTTTAATCTCTTCCATACCTGTGCTATGCATTTACTTGTTCATAATTTTGTGTATTTAGGTTTATTTAAATAATTAAGGGATAGGAAATAAATCTGGGAAGACAGAAACCCAAACATTAACAGCAGGTACCCCTGGTTTGTTGGATTATAAATGATTTCTTCTTTGTTAGTATTTTCGATGCACTGTGAATGCATTAATTTTTAATTAGGGAAACATAAAATTTTTTAACATAAGTAATATATCCTGGTTATCAAACTTTTTTTTCTGATGGTACTTTCGTTGCATGTTGTTCTGTCTCCCAGTTAAAGGGCACTACCACAGAGAGTGGAGAGAGGACACCACCAGTCACTGCGTGGAAGTTTAAATTAACACAGATTTCTGGAGGCCAACTAGGTGATGAATTAAAAATGTAATATTTGTTTGCTCCTTGTCTAGAAATTGCACTTCTAGGCATTTTTCTGATGAAATAATAGAATATTTGCACAGAAATGTATTTGTAAAAAATGTATGTCTACATATGGGTGTTTAGAGCTGCTGTTTTAATAGTAACTGGGATTTGTTTTAATCAGGTATGAAGAGACAGGCAGACACGAACATGACTGTCATGAAGGAAGAAGTTTTTTATTATATTTAGTGTCCTCTGGAAACAGGAAGCATGGCACATTATGCAGAGCCTCCTGGGGAAGCACTGAGGTGGCATGAGCTGGTGAGGAGGGGACCGCTGGTGGGACACCCTATTGTAGTTTTCATGGGAACGAATGGGCGAGACAAGGTGAACAGGCTGAACAGGTTTAGGGTGGAACTGTTTAAAAATTTTCTGTGGGCTCTGGGCTGTAGGGGCTGTCCCTAGTTGTCAGGTACCTGGTCTTGGAGTGATTAGGGCAGAGGGATTAGTGGTCCAAGTGTGAGAGCCACAAAAGTTGGGGATACGGGCTCTGGATTGCTTGGTTTGCATCTGACTAACAGGTGTGCTCACTGGCAAGTCCTTTATTTTCTCTAGGAATTAGCTAATCCTGGGATGGGAAGTCCCTCCAGAGTCAGCAAGGTCTCAGACACCAGAACATACAAAAAACACAAAAAATAGTCAAAAATAGACACACCCCGCTGCGATAGAAAACAATAACACATAAAACCTACACAAAACTATATCTATACACACAAAAAAAAACCTCTCCACACCCCCCCCTCCCCCACACTCTCTACACACTCGAAAAAACAACACTACAATACACAAAAACGTACAACTATTATGCATCAATAAAAAATACAGAAAATAAGAAAACATGGTTAATACAGCTGCAACCATTTAGTATGACAGTCGTTAGTCATATGAAACTATCGAGTACAAATGGTCCCCGACTTACAATGGTTTGACTTAATAATTTTTTGACTTTACGATGGTGCAAGTGATGTGCTCTCAGTAGAAAATGTACTTCGAGTACACATACAACCATCCTGTTTTTCACTTTCAGTCCAATATTCAATAAATTACATGAGACATTCAACTTTATCATACAATAGGATTTTTGTTAGATGATTTTGTCCAATTGTAGGCTAATCTAAGTGTTCTGAGCACGTTTAAGGTAGGCTAGGCTAACCTATGATGTTCGGTAGGTTAGGTGTATTAAATACATTTTCGACTTACGATATTTTCAGCTTACAATGGATTTATCAAAACCTAACCCCACTGCAAGTTGAGGAGCATCTGTACTTGAAATGTGGCTAGTATGAATTGTGATGTGCTGTTAGTGCAAAATATAGACGATATTTCAAGGACTTAGCACAGAAAAATATTGTAAAATATTTCATAAATACATCTTATATTGAGTACACATTGAAAGGCTAATAGTTTGAATATATTGGATTAAATATAGTATTCAAATTAATTTCACCTGTTTCTTTTCACTTTTTTAATGTGGCTCCTAGAAAATTGAGACTTGCATGTGTGGCTCACATTATATTGCTCATGCACAGTGCTCGTTTGAGGCTTCGCAGAGATCTGACCTTAGGGACCCTACATCACCATAATGCTTTCTCAGCACTGAAGTAAAGTTTAGGTGGTCTGTGTGGAATAAAATATCCTTTCTTCTTGTTTCATTTTTCTTATGAAAATCTGTGATTTTAGTAGATGATTGGGGAATTTCAAAGAAAGATGTAGTCCCATTGGCTGTATTTTCACATGGAAAGGTAAAGGATCATCTGTTCAAACCACTGGGAAGTCACCTTGAATACCTCCGCATGAAGACAACAGCCATGCTTTCTCACTTCTGTATCTTCCAGTTACTGAAACTATTGTTTGCTCCACCGCTAATTCACAACTGGTATTGAAAACATTGTTTCCCTCAAAGGTGTTTTTATTTTATTTTATTTTACTTATTTTACTTTTGTAGAGATGGGTCTTGCTATGTTGCCTAGGCTACTCTCAAACTCCTGGCTTCAAATGATCCTCCTGCCTTGGCCTCCCAAAGTGCTGGGATTATAGGCCTGAGCCCCTGCACCTGGCCCACCTTCAAAGGTATTTTTGCTCATTTTATTTCTTCCTTAGGAACTTTGGGAAGTTTGTCTCAAATGATCACTCCTACTAGTAGTCCCAAAAGCTCTCTATCATTTAGTATTAATATGGAACATACCTATTGCTTCCCAACAAAGTTTGTCGGATTTTACTGAAAATAAGCAATGACTGGTAGGGAAGTATGAATGAGAAAGTTTGTTACATAGCTATTGTCTGGGTTATTCCCAACTTTCCTATGATACTGTTTTAGAGATGGTTGAACCTAAGAAGACACACGCATGAGGGGCTTCTGTCTCTGGCAATAGGATGAACCAAGGCAACCTGAAGCCTTTTTGTTCCAAGTACCTAGGAGAAGTCGACAAAACAGTAATAAATAAATCTTTTAAATACAGATGTTCCTCAACTTATGATGGGGTTACATCCTGATAAACGCATTATAAGTTGAAAATATTGTAAGTTGAAATTCATTTAATTCACCTAACTTCCCGAACATCATAGCTTAGTCTAGCCTACTTTAAACATGCTCAGAACACTTATATTAGCCTATAGTTTGGCAAAATCATCTACCTTAAAGCCTTTTTTGTAATCAAGTATTGAATATCTCATTTAATTTATTGAATACTGCACTAAAAGTGCAAAATGGAGTGGCTGTCTGGGTACTCACCATTAACAAACACAGCTGAAAACACACTGGGCCTGAAGGATGTTTGAAGCATTAATCCAAAATTAATTGCTAGGGCCGGGTGTGGTGGTTCACGCCTGTAATCCCAGCACTTTGGGAGGCTGAGGCAGGAGTGTTGCTTGAGGCCAGGAGTTTGAGACTGGCCTGAACAGCAGCAAGATACTGTCTCTACAAAAAATAGAAAAATTATCTGGGCATGGTGGTACACCTGTAGTCCCAGCAACTTGGGAGGCTGAGGCAGGAGGATCGCTTGAGCCCAGGAGCTTGAGGTTGCAGTGAGCTATGATGACACCACTGCACTCTATCCCAGGATGACAGAGTGAGATCTTGTCTCAAAATAAAATTAATTAATTAATTGCTGGATGATGGGGATGCTATGGTGACAGGGTCATCAATTTTTCCCTCTTCTGATGAGGCTCAAGAACAGCTGGAGGAAGGCCCTGGGGCACAGCACCTGTTGATGGTTCAGTAGGCACAGTGTTCTTGAGGAAGACAGCAAGTGTGGGTTGTTTACCCTTGTGAGCGTGTGGCTGACGGGGAGCTGTGGCTTGCTCACTGCCTAACATCACCAGAGAATATCAAACCATATGTTGCTAGCCCTGGCAAAGATCCAAATTCAAAATTCGAGGTGTAGTTTCTATTGAATGTGTATTGCTTTCACACCATCATAAAGTTGAAAAATCATAAGTTGAACCATTGTAAGTTGGGGACTGTCTGTGTATGTGTAGAGTTAATATCTCAAAAAAAAAAAAAAAGAAAAGAGAAAGAAAGAAAGAAAGAAAGAAAGAAAGAAAGAAAGCTCTAGTGGCAGAGAAGAGAGCAAATTGAAAACTCAGAGTGAAAGGGGTGTGGGTATCCTGGGGAGGGAGTGTATGTGGGCCTTGTTGACTTAGGTGGCCGGGTGCTGTTGTGCATGTGGGAGCAGAAGACGAAGCCCTGGGTCTGTGTGAGGCAGGAATCCGGAATTAAGGAGCCCTGATATAGTGGAAGACCTTGTGAAGGGCTGCACCCTCAGTAAAAGAGTGAATCAGAACAGGAAAATAAAGCTTGTTTGTATCTACTGGGTTTTGAGTGGAAAAAATAGGACTCCCCTGAGGTTTCTAAAACCCAAGTTTGAACATCACAGAAGTTTGGAATTCCAATTTCACTACTCCTGTAGTCATAACCTCAAGCTAACCCAAGAAATATTAATATGAACTTCAACCTGGGATGCTAACACCGTGTGGTTGTGTGAGAGCCAAACCATAATCCCTCTGGAAGGGCGCATTCAAAACCCAGACCACAGAGCATTCTCACAGAAAAAAAAAGAAGTCTAAATTAAAATGAGCCCACATGGAAGTTACAAAATTGATGAGGAAATAATTCACCATGGGCAAGAGCAGACACAGATAGTAGGGGTAGACACCCCCCCTCCACCAAGAACTTAAAACAGTAGATCACCTGGGAGAGAATACAAATTAATGTTTAAAATAATAAAAGACATGAGAAGCAATTGGTGCCCTAAGATAACAAGAGCATGAGAAAAAAACAGGCAGATTTGAAAAGGTACAAGTTTAAGTTCTAGAATTGAAAGATACAGTCATCTAATATAAGTAACAATTATGAAGAGAGAAGTAATGAAATGAATGATATTGTAATAGTAATAAAAATTACCCAGAATACAACAAACAGAGATAAAAAGTTGGAAGTCATGAAGACAAAGTTAATAGCATGGAGAATAAAATAGGCAGGTATAGTTTATTTAATAGGAATTCCAGAAGAGAAGAATACATAGAATGAGGCATACACTGTAATAATGGTAGAAGATTTTACCAGAATTGAAGAGCAGTGATCCTCAGATTGAAGAAATCCAGAGTCATACGTAGGCTGAGTAAAAATGAACCTGCACACAGAAACATTATAGTGAGATTGAGTAGTAGTACTAAAATCAAAGAGACAATCCAAGCATCAGAGAGAAACTTTCCTACAAAAGAACAATAGCAGACTTTGAACAGACTTTCTAACAGGAACTATAAAGCCCGAAGTCAATGGAATAATAGGTTCAAAGGGCCAAGGGAAAATAAAATTAACCCAGAATTCTATACATAGAGAAACAACCACCAAAATGTGTAGATAAAATGAAGGCATTTTCAGACTAAAACTGAGAGATTGACACCATAAAGTGAACTAATTCAGGGAAAAGAAACTGAGCCCCAAAGTAAGGTGTGGTATGTCAGAGCAATGATGCCTAAAGAAATCGGAAAACAGGAGGTTAGACAACCCATCTCCACCTCAATGTCAATAAAAGCAATAACAATAATATCATGACAACTTAGGGGAATAAAAACAAGGTGAAACTAAAAATTTAAACAGTAATAATAGGAAAGGTGGAATGGGATGATCTCAATCAGAGTAAAAATGGTCCAAGGTCCTGCTCTTGTTCAGGAGGAAGGTAGAAATAGTAACTCTAGTCCCCCACTTTTTTCTAAATAATTACATATTTAAAATAAAACCACTAAAATAGTAAAAATAGAATACAGAACTTCCAGCTCAGTAGAGGGAGAAAATAGGCAATTAAAAAATGTAATTAATGAAGAAAAGGAAGACTAGAAGAGGAAAATAAGCAAAAAAAAAACATGGTTAAATAGAAAACACAAAATAAGGTAAAAGGAAATAAGTTAAAACTAAGCAATAATTACAAACATGTGGAACTAAAAAAAAATCTATTAAAATCAGATATTCTTAGATTAGATTAAGAAAATCCACCAAATCCAGCTATATACTGTTTACAAGATACACACACACAAAACTTAATGACAGACAAATTTTGAAAAATAAAGGATGGAAACTATCTCAGACAACTGCTAGCCAAAAAAAAGCTGGTTCAATAATATTATCAGACAAAAAGGACTTTTAAGACCAAAGCATTATTTAAGATAAGGATAGCCATTACTCAAAGACAAGAGGAATAATTCACCAGAAAGTAGACTAATCCTGAACTTGTATGCAGTTAACAAAGTACCACCAAAATATATAAAGCAAATACTGACATAATTACAGGTGGAAATAAACAAATTCACATATTTGTGGAAGATTCTAACACTCTCTTTTAGAAACTGGCAGATCAGGTTCATAACTAATGAATAAATATGTGAAAGATTTGGATTACATATACAGACTGGTGTAGCCAACATTTAGAGATTCAAATTCTTTTGAAGCACACACGAAACATTTAAAATAAAACTGGGTATTTAAGAAGTCATAAAGCAAGTCTCAAAAATGCTAAGAAATTGATATCATACAGATATCTGTTGATGTCAGCATTCTGTCATCTCAATGCAATAAAATTAGAAATCAGTCAAAGAAAGATACTAACCACCCTATGAATTTAGACAATGAAACCACACTTCTAAATGATTTGGGTCAATAGAAGTCACAATGAAAACTACAAAATCTTTAGAAATGAACGACAACATGGTTTCTATATATCAAAACTTTGAGGTTATAGATAAAGTAGTATTTAGAAAAAAAATCATATCCTTAAACGCATATAGCTTAAGAAAGAAAGAATAAAAAAATTCATAAGTATACAACTCAAGGAGTTA
>NW_012148097.1:1173467-1173863 GCF_000956105.1 Propithecus coquereli | reverse complement strand
AAGAAATCTGTCAAAACTAATAAACATTCGGTAGCTATAGGTCAATATACAGAATTAATAGCATACTTAAATAGCAGTACTATGATTGATGATGTTATGTTAAAAAAACATAACATGTACAATGTTATCCCAAACTGTAAGGTTATCAGAATTATAATTACAAAAAGAATGACACCATCAAGGAGAAAATTAAAAATCTTTACTGTAAGACCTAAAGAAAGGTGCAAATAAATGTTGAAACAGACTGCATTCCTGGATGAGAAGACCATATTGCAATGGTTTCAACTGTCTTCCAAATAATTTGTAAAATCAATGTGATTCCAATAAAAATCCCACTCAACAAAAAATTGTCAGAAAATTTTTTGTGGAACTCAGTATGCTTATCCTAAAATTCGC
>NW_012148097.1:1168361-1172871 GCF_000956105.1 Propithecus coquereli | reverse complement strand
ATAAGTGAACTGATGTTTGGGTGAATTATACTAATGGGGGCAGTTTCAGAAAATCTAAGAGGTAAAATAGTTATGATAACAGCAAACCAATTTCTCACGGTTAAAATGGCGCTGGAGGCCAAATTACAAAGGTACAAGACTCTAAAGAACATTACTTGGCTTCACTAAGTCATTATAAAAGTGAGGAAAATAAAACCTACTTTGTACAGTTGTATCTTTTATGATCTTTATGTATTTGTGTATGGTCGGGTCATTTGTGGCAAGGTGCAGGAACCCGACCCAGATTTGCTTATGTAACTGGGAAGTTCGGGGCAATGATAATAAACGTGTGTAGCGCCAGGCTGTAGTCCAAGCGCTTTGCATCCATCCACCGATTTAATCTTCACAAAGACCTTAATGAGTTGGGTTCTGCTATTATTCTCATCTTGCCCATGAGCAAACCCACACAGAGAGGTAAACAGAGCACCAGGAGTAAGAAACATGCCGAGGTCACTTGGCTGGTAAGTGGCCTAAGCTGGCTCATAACCACTGTACGTTGTACGTCAGCAGAGCTGTCTTGCTCTGCATAAAGAGCAGGAGGTGGTGAGTTGAGAATGGGATACAGGCCTGGGAGACTGAGTATTGGGTGGGAAAGAGTCAGATAGGGAACAACAACAACAAAAACCAACCCTAATGGCTCCATGGCGAAGAAAGGACTTAAGCAACAGAGGTGTTGAGTGTAGATTTCTACCGTGTTTGCTTAGAGGTGTGCAATGTGAACTCCTATTCCACATCTCCTATGAAATCTTCAAGGTCTGAATTGGTCACTAACACTCTGCAATGTTCAGTGTATTTGTGGAAACCCAAAGAGGGGCTAAGCTCTTTATCCAGTTTAATGTGGGGAAAAAAATAGAGACACTGTGTGTGGAAGGAGGAACCCAAGGATAAAGGGCCAGTTGGCCTCTGGGTGACACTAAACTGTTTGGAACTTACTCTGAAATTAGGGAACTCTACACGAGATTTTAAGCAGGAGCTAATATGGTGGAAAATAGTGCTATGGGCATTTCAAGTGATAATGCACTTAAAATGAAAGGCGGAAAACTCAAAGGCAGGGAGACCAGTTAGAATACTGCTTGTTGCATTCATATAATGCTAAAGTTAAATTAAATTAGAAGAATAGGGCTGTGGCCAGACAAACAAAGAAACAAAAAAGACAAAGGAGGAAGGCATTATCTTGGAAAACCTGACAGTAGCTGTGCTCCAATGGAAGTTCGGGGAGAGAGAACGGAGAAAGTTAAAGATAACTCTGAAGTTACAGCCTGGGTGACTGGGAGAGTAATGTCACTGGAAAGAAATGGAAAGTTATAACAAATAACAGATTTTAGAGAAAAAGACAGAATTCAATTTTAGACAAGTTGCATTGGAGATGATGGATAAGAAACTGCATCAGTTAGGATTCTTAGTTGGAAGTGACCAACACCAACTCTGATTTAAGAGGCAAAGGAACATTTTAAAGGGAGATGGAATCATTTGCAGATCTTCAGGAGATGTATGGAGAACCAGGCTTAGAGCTTCCCATCCTGAAATAGCGCCTCAAGTCAGGAGTTCAGCCCTGGTTGCTGCAGCAGGCCCTTCAGAACTCCTGACACTCGCGGCCACTGTAGCAGTCACCACCACTGCCAGGTTTCTGGATCCCTGATTCCTTGGGTCATTAGCTCCTGATACGAAGGACAGGGGCACCTGAGTGGCACATGCCATGCGGCCATGCCTAGCTGCAAGTGCAGCTGGGAAAGTATGTGTTTTTTTCAGCTCATTTATAGTGGGGTGCAACCTCTATATCCCACCAAAGCTAATTGGTTCTTGTATGTCCCCCCCAGATAGGAAAGGGGGCCCTATGCCAGGCATCCAAAAGAACCTTCAAGTACAAGTACCTATCAGGGGCTTAGAAAATTTGGACTGGAGCTCAGGTGAGAGGTTGGAGTTGGTAATATAGCTCTGGAAAAGGATGGAGTAGAGGGTCTAGGGCATGATGGGGTGAGAAGACAGCAGAGAATGGAAATTTGGAGAAAATGTTATTATACTTAGGTGGCTGGGGGAGCCAAAGAAAGGGCATCAAACCAGTTAGTCAAGAGGGAAGAGAGTTTCCATGGGGTGGAGCGGGGCCAGTGAGTATGGGAGAAGGTCATAGCCCTGGGAAAATGCCAAACTCTTTGAATGAAGAGGTCAGGGCTGGCTATTCCAGGCATTCAAAGCAATTACAAGTAAGTAGTGAGTGGGTGGTAAATGAGTAGATGCAGGAGGTATGGTCAACCCACTTATAAGCACTACAGAGAATATACACTATACAATTGGAAGCAATTTTCTTTGTGCTGTAAAATTATTCACATGCTCCATTTACTGGCCCCTTAAGGAGAGTCCAACTCTGGAGTGCTGTTTAGCAATTAGCTTTATGCGTTTTCCTGAATACTTAATGTTTTTTGGCCAGGGCCTGGGCACTGAGGGGCAAGCTTTATCAATATTTGAAATCTCTGGTTAAGTATAGCAGTTCTGCATTAGTTCCTGCGGCTGTCTGCTTGATGGTGGATCACAGAATCACCTCACATTAGAGATGGGTCTGTAGGTGAGACACCCAAAGTGAAGATGGGAAGATGAACTTCTTCAGGGCCTGCAGAGCCAGGTTCTTCTGAATTCTGGTCAAGCAGACGTTTTATTTGAACTTAATCAATAAGAGGCCATTAGCTGTGCTCTTTGGGACCTTTTGGATGAGACAGGAAAGAGGCGAGGTCTTGGGAACAGATTTAAATCCCCAGGTGTGTCTTAGTCCTTTTGTGCCGTTATAACTAAATATAATAGACTGGGTAATTTAAAAAAAGGAGAAATTTATTGCCCAAAGTTCCGGAGGCTGGGAAGTCCCAAATCAAGGCACCGGCAGGTTAATTGTCTGGTGAGGGTCCAGTCTCTGCTTCTAAGATGACGCCTGGAAGACTGCATCCTCCGGAGAGGAGGGACACCAGGCTCCCACATGGCAGAAGGTGGGAGGGCAAAAGGGACGAACTTCTTTGGTCAAGCCCTTTCATAAGGGCATCTGATCCCATTCACGAGGGCTCGATCCTCATGACTTAATCACGTCCCGAAGGGCCTGGAGAAATGTCCTGCAGGAGAAGGTGACTAAGCCCAGCCTTCCTTACCGACTTCCTGTTTGAAGCAAGGCAGAGCTGGAGGGAAGGAGAAAATACGAGTGTGGAGTTAGGTGATTTTGACACTCAACTAGATAAATTAAAATGGACCAAAACCTTTTTATTATTTTGGAGGGTCTGGAGAAATGATGAGTCCTGCAGGAGATTTCATCCAGCACGCAAGACCATGCTAGCCCACGGTTGGGTTTGAGCTGTCTTTGAAGGGACAGTGGGAGTGAAGAATAGCGTTTCTTATTGAACCCCGTAAGTGCCACTAGTTGGAAGAAATGGTTGCCAATGGCTGCTTGAGTGCAGGGGCTATGTCAGATGCACGTTTTCATCCCTGTAGTGCTAAGAATGTGTAGTTCCTGAGTGGTAGATTTCCCAGCTGAAACCCGGCCTTTGCCCAAGGCAGAGGCTCTCAAAGTTTGAGTGTGCGTCAGGGTCACAGGCGGGACTTGGTAAAACACAGATCGCTGGGCTTCACCCCCAAAGTTTTGGGGAGGGAAACTTTCCTTATGAACGAGTTCCCAGGGGATGCCAGCGCGGCTGGTCAGGGGACCACACTTGCAAAGTACTGGCCTAAAAGAAATAAAGGACGGGGCTGTCGTCAACTAATCTATTCATTCATTTGTTCATTCATTAAGTCACCAAATACTTCCCTAGGACCTATGATGCGTGTGCTCTGTGCTGGTTGGGCCTGGGATCACTCATCTAATTTGCCCAATGAGCTGCCGCATTTTCAACAGGAAGGCGGGACGAACAAGCTCAGAGCAGCCTTCCTTCCGTCCCTCTCACACCAGTCTCCCGCGGTGGCTTCTGTTCCCTCGTTCGGCCGGGTTCTGGCTGGAATTGAAGCCCTGCTTCATATTTAATAGAGGCTCTTGTTCTCCCTTCACACAATATATTGATTCTTATAATTGGGCCTTTCTGCTCTTTCCCAAACTACATTACCCACATTAACAGCTAGCTTAAAATGCCATTATGAAACCGTACGGTCTTAGTGAAAGAGAAAAAAAGGAAATGAGCCTCTCCGAGCTCCGTCTCTTCCCGTAAGGCGCTCCAGGGACGGGGCAGTCTGGCAGCGCCCGCTTCCCGCCCTCCTCGGCTGCAGTCCCCCAGGGGCTCTGCCGGCAGGTCAGCTGCTTGCTCAGCTCTGCCCAGCAGGTCAGGAGTGTCGGGGTGTGGTGGGGTGGGGGTCCCTGTTTCCTCACTCCCCTCTCTGCAGGTGAGGCCTCTGTCCGGCAAGCCTGGATGTGTGTGGCGGTGCGTGGTCCTGGGCCTCACCTGCCCATGGGGACGTGCGCACATGGCGGTGCGCGGTCCTGGGCCTCACCTGCCCATGGGGACGTGCG
>NW_012148097.1:1164199-1167787 GCF_000956105.1 Propithecus coquereli | reverse complement strand
TTATGCTACCTATAGGCAAGTGCAGTGAGGAGAGAGGAGAAAGCCACAAAGGCAAGAGAAGTTCTGCAGGACAGCACCTCACATACCTAGTCTGGTGAGAGAATCTGGACTTTCTGACACGGTCAGGGCAGCTGTGTGTGCTTTGCCCAGGGCTCCGAGGGCCTGCCTCGGGTAACCCTCCTGGAGTGCTGGGCACGGGACAGTGCGCATGCAATCAAGGGAAAGCTACAGTCTTTGCCCTCTAGGTGCTCAAAGAGGTTGTGGTGGTTAATTTTATGTGTCAACTAGGTTGGGCCATGGTGCCCAGATATTTGGTTAAACATCCTGAATGTTTCTGGAAAGGTGTATTTTAGACGAGATTAACATTTAAATCCGGGGACTTTGAGTAAAGCAGAGTGCCCTCTGTAATGCGGGTGCGCTTCCGCTTCCTGCAGTCAGCTGAAGGCCTGAATACAACAAAAGATTGCCCTCCCAGGAAGAAAAGAGAATTCTGCCAGTAGACAGCCTTTGAACTTGAACTGTCGACATTGGTGTAAGGCAGATACCTGGACTGACCACCTTGAGGAAGTAGGAGGAGACCGAGAGCAGGAAACTGAGTCAAGAGTGACTGAGCCCTGCTTCTGTGTGAGAAAGTACAATGTATACCCAACATGGATGCTGGGGCAACATAAAATTATAGGAATTCACTACAGGGGCTTCAATAGTCACTTCTTGAGGGACCGTGATAGGACAGAAACTGCCAGTCCCTGCTGTATTAGGGTGTATAGGTCATTTCTTACCCTTGAACACACCAGTGAATACTTTGAAAGAAAAATGGGGAGAAGTTGATTCATCGACAAAAAGAACCTAAAAATATACCGGCTTTCTCTTTTGCCATAACATGATGTTTTCTTCCAAAGGAAAAAACCTAGAGTGCTGCAGAGATTGTAACACACTTCTTTCAAGATCAATATTAATGATTCTGGGAATATTTGGAGAGTCTGATACCAATATTTGGAGCTATTTTGTGAGCCAAAAGGGCTTTTGTTCTACAACTGAAAAATGCCTAAAACCAATCCCAACAATGTGTAATGTTCATAGTGCAAAATTCCTGTTCCAGTGTGAGTGAGGAGCTCAGACGGTGGCATCAACTTTGCCAGGTTCAGCCCTTGGGGACCCCCCTGCAGATAGGCGGAAACCGGGAAAAGAGAAACCTCACCGTTTCCGGTTTGAACGTTTCTCCGCTCAATCCCCGATGACGCTGAGTGAAACAACGAAGGGAGGTGAGAGTGTTTCCTGCATCTTCTTCGCAGCCTCATACCAGCATCCAACACATTTAATGCTACTTTATACTTCTGCCCAACCCCAGTAATCCACTTACGATAGATTTTTCAACCGCTGTTGGTGGACGTGCCCTGCTCAAGCACCAGCTGTGACAGACACGTGCTCCCTGGATAATGAAGGAAAGACAGTTGTCGGGACTGTCTTCTTAGAAGCTCGTGTAAAGAGCCGCCACCATGCCAGTTGCAGGAAATTCTCCTGTGCCTAAAGCTCCCTGCAATAACGGAACTGTTTCTCCTTGTTCATTTCATGTGAGGTCACAGCCATGGAACTATGAGGGTACCCTCTGCGCTTTAATTCCCCAAGGCTCAAGATCCAACCAGGAGGAGCCCCTCACAGTAATAATTTGAGGCTGAAAACCTTTCCAGCGTTTTTATATGTTCCCTGCCTTGTCACTAATGATCCATACTTCTAGGTCGGCTTCCTAACGAGATCAAGTCACAGGATTTCCTTTTACCCTTCGACACCCCTCTAGAAATTTCTGTCCCATTTTATCACGCACCTTTCCTAGCTCCCTTGCCTCCTTCTTAGGAAACTTGTCCTTCCTTTTTAATTCACAGATACATCGAAGTGCAGCAGGAGTCCCATCAAGTCACAGAATCATTCCTTCACCTCCAACATCAGTCACGTCTGCAGAGAAAAGTGCCATGAGTTTAGGTGAGTGCATAGAGCTAGGCTAAAAACAGAGAGAAAGAAAGGTGAAGGAGAATAATTCTTGATGTGTTTTCTCTCTACTTACCCTTCAAAATATTTATAACTTGTTGCCAAGAAATTAGGTAGACTTGTTTTGAATGGCTTTACTCTCTCCTTTCCCCTGACAATGCTTTCACTTGGATGTATGAGCTTAAGGACCAGAGGCTGGGGCAAAGAAATCTCTAGTCGAAGCTCATTGTGTGTAATGTGGACTTCACTGGTCTTCCTACTGGTCTTCCTTCCTTCACTGGTCTTCCCTTGACCTCCTTTGGTCATTGTCAACAGAGCCGATGGAGTGTGACTTCTCTGCTCCAAAGCTCCAGTGGCTTCCCACCTCAAAGTGAAAGCAAGGCCCCTGGAATGGCTCCAGGGCCCTATGTGATCAGGTCAACAGTCACACTTTTGGCCTCAGCTTCTAGACTGTCCCTCTCACTCACTCTGTTCTGGCCACCTGGTTTCCTTGCTAGTCTTTGCATATGACAGATACTGTCCTGCCTCAAAACTTGGCTCTCGCTATTCCTCAGCTTGGATGCATTTACCGGAGAGAAGTGAATGGCTCACACCCTCTTCTTCTTCAGGTATTTATTCAAATGTCACTCTTCATTGAAGAAGCCTTCCTTGGCTAGTCCATCTAAAATTGCAAAACCCACCACATCGCTGGGCTCCAGCCCTCCTTCTCCTGCCTCTCTGCTTTAACTTTCTCCTTGCACTTACCTCTGACATAATATGCAGTTTATTTAAGCAAATTGTTTATCATCTGTCTCCCTCAACCAGAATATATACTCCACGAGGACAGAGATTGTGTCTGTTTTGATCACTACTCTGTGCCCAGGGCCCTGGCACATGGGAAGTGCTGATTCAACGTGTTGAGCAAGCAAATGAATCACATCACCCCATTGGGAGGACAGTCAAGTCATGAGACGGGAAGTAGTAAATTGTTCTCTCCACTGCACTCTGCTTTAACAGATGCTTTGTGCCTATGACTATAGCATTTGTTAAAGTTGACCTTGATAGCTTGTGAATAAAATTGATTTGTCACTAATAGCATTGAAAGTCACTGATGGGCAGTAAAATGGTCCACAGAGTGAAGAAAGAGAATCAAAGCATCTTAATAACTATCGTTAACCAGGAGTAATGTCAAAGCAGCTCATTGCATCACAGGAAATGAAAGTGTAGGAATGGCAGCATCTACCTCCCTGCGCTAAAATTCACTGTCACTGAGAAGTTGTCTTTCTGGGTACATTTGAAATAATCCCATCTGGTACATGATCAGGACCTGCTAAGAGATGAAGCTTGATTTCAAGCCTGGATTCTCTTACCCCATCACACGTGGATCAGGGGAAAACACCGCATTAGTACCAGACCTTGTCTATCCTTAATGAACACCATGCTCATGTACCATTTTCATTCTCACCTTCCAACTTGTGTAGAATATATAAGCAAAATGATTTTGGGGGCTTACTTGTTTGTTTTTGGCAGGATAGCTCACAAAATGTTTGAACCAGCCATGCAACCTCATCCTATTGCGTATTCAGCAGAGAACTGACTTGTGCGGCCTGTGAGCAAACTGAGATC
>NW_012148097.1:1161420-1162860 GCF_000956105.1 Propithecus coquereli | reverse complement strand
TTTACTAATATTTTGTTAAGGTTTTTTGTATTTATGTTTATGAGAGATATTGGTCTACAATCTTATTTTCTTAAAATATCTTTGTCTGGTTTTGGTGTCAGGGTATTGCTGGCCTAATAAAATAAGTTGAGAAGGGTTCCGTTTTCTTCTACTTTCTAAGTTTGTGTAGAATTTATGAATGTTTGATAAAATTCACCAGTGAAGTCAACTGGATTGGATTTGTGTGTGTGTGTGCGTGTGTGTTGGGAATACTTTTACTTACAAATTAAATTTCTTGAGAAAATATAGGGTGCTTTAGATTTTCTGTTTCTTCTTAAGTCAGTTTTGATAATTTGTGTCTTTTAATGTGTTTGTCCATTTCATCTAAGTTATTGAATTTATTGTCATAAAGTCACTATTCCTTTATTATCCTTTCAATATCTGTAGGATCTATAGCAATGTCTCATTTCTGTTGCTAACAATGTGTGTCTTCTCTCCTTTTTCCTTCACCAATCTACCTAAGGATTTTTCTATTTTATTAATATTTTCTTAGAACCATCATTTGGTCTTATTGATTTTTAAAAATTGTCCATTTTCTATTTAAATAATTTCCTTTTTAAAATCTTTATTGTTTCCTTTCTTCCACTTACTTTAGGTTTACTCTTTTTTTCTAGCTTAGTAAAGTTGAAGTTTAGATAATTAATTTTAAGCCTTTTTGTTTTCTAATAAAATATTTAGAGCTATATCACTTCTCTAAGCACTTTTTAAAGCTATATTCCACAAGTTCTGGTATGTAGTATTTTCATTATCATGCAGTTTAAAATATTTTCTAACTTTTAATTTCTTCTTTTACCCTTGGGTTATTTAGAGAAGCAGATTTGATGTCCAAGTATTTGAGGCATGCCTGATACTGTTTATTATTGATTTCTAATTTAATTCCATTGTGAGTAGAAAATATACTTTGTATTATGTCTATTATTTTAAATTTATTGAGACTTGTTTTGTGGCCCAGAATATGGTATATCTTGGTTAATTGTCAATAAATACTTGAAAATAATGTAACTTCTACTTTTGTTGGTTGTGATGGTCTCTAAATGTTAATTAAGTCAAGTTGGTTGATAGTGTTGGTCAATTTTTCTTTATCTTTGTTGATTTTTTGTCTACATGTTCTTTAAATAATAAAAGAGTTGCGTTGAAATCTCCAAATATAATTTGGATTTGTTTATTTGTTCTTTCACTTCTATCCATTTTTGCTTCATGTGTTTTTAATGAATGTATTAAATCATACATATTTAAGATTATTGTTTCCCTGATGTATTGACTCATCATTATGAATTATCCACCATTTAATCTCTGATAACACTCCTTGCCTTTCTGTTTACCTTATCTTATATTAACATAGTCACTCCAGCATTTTTATGATTAGTGTTTGTATTATTTACAGTTTTTTCATCTTTTTAT
>NW_012148097.1:1158942-1160170 GCF_000956105.1 Propithecus coquereli | reverse complement strand
GTTTAACCTACTGTTAAACACATCCAGTGAATTTTTTCATTTTAAATATGCCTTTTTGTTCTAGAATTTCCATTTAATTGTTTTATATTTTCTAATTCTCTATTAAAATCCCCTATTTGTTCCATTATTATGTAGATGCTTTCTTAAAAATCTTTGCCCATGTTTATAGTAGCTCTTATAATGTTCTTGTCTGCTAATTCCATCATCTCTGTCATTTCTGGGTTTGTTTATATTGACTAATTTTTCTCCTGGTTATGAGTCACATTTTCCTGCTACTTTCCATGGCTGGTGAATTTAATTGTGTGCTGATGCTGCATTATTATAGATACTGTATTTTTGAGTGTCTGGAGTATGTTGTGTGAATTAATAGAATGTTAATATTTGTCCTTAGAGGACAAATAATAATGATCAAGTGAGCACTAACTTGATCCTTCTGAGCCTAGTTTTGAAGTGTTGTTAGGGTGAGTCAAGAGTAGCCTCTATTTCAGGACTAGATTAGCCCTATTTCTAAGGCATGGCCTTTCTGGGATCTCTCCTGAGAGCTATTGGTTATAAACTATTTCTTAGCCCTTGGTAACCTCTGGTAATTGTTCAGTTTACAGGGCTTAGTAGTTCTTCTCCTGGTCATTGTTCTTTGCTTGACCTTTCGGAATCTCACCTTGTGCAAACACAGCTTCCCATTTAAGTAAGACCTCGTGAGGACCCTTCTGCTGATCTCTGGAGCCCCTTCTCTTCACAGCTCTCTTCAATGTCATACTCTGTCCTACAAAATGTTGACACTTAGTAGCCCTGAATTCAGATCTCTGTATCCTTGGAGCTCAGCAGAACTGCTGCGTTTTATTTGGGCTGAACCGTCCTGCCTTCCTACAACCTGAAAGCACGTCCAGGCAGAAAACTAGAGAGATAACACAGCTTATTTTGCTTTTCCCTTTTTTCACGCATCACCGTTCTACACTGTTGATAGTCCACATCTTGAAACACTTGTTTCTTACGTTTTATTTAGATTAAGAACCAGTCTCATACCATTGTTTGGTCATGATTACAAGTTGAAGTACCATATTAATGTTTTTGAAAAAGAACTTGGAGTCCTTTGTTCTCACCATTTGTAACAGCTTCATTGTTAACTGACAGAACACAAATGTTCAGTGGCAAATTATAATCCTCCAGATCTTGTTTCAGTTTGTTTAATAAATTCACAGATACATGATTTTCACTTGGCAAAATACTA
>NW_012148097.1:1095611-1157782 GCF_000956105.1 Propithecus coquereli | reverse complement strand
ACTGGCTTTGAACTCAAGAAACCTTCCAGCCTAGGCCTCCCAAAGTGCTGGGATTACAGGTGTGAGCCACCACACCTGACCCTATTTCTTATTATAATAAGTCATAAGGAAAGATCATAGTACAAATTGAAATCAACGAATTCATCAAATGAAGCTGCTGTTGACTTTCATGCATGCTTTGTTGATTGTACAACTGTGTGAATTATTAACTGTTACTTTCATCTTTTTTCTTGCTTTTTATTTATATTAAGTTTTAAATTTTTGTTTCCTGTTCGGGAGTGTACCAGTTCTCATAATCTTCTTTATTTCTTCTGTTGTCATTTTTATTGTCTATCTTTCCTTGACTACCCTGATTCTTTTCTTTATATTTCTAATATTGACTATCATAGGTTTTAGTTTCCATTGTAATAACATAAAACAAGTTTTGACATTTTTCTTTTTCTTTTGATATTTTTCTTTTTATTTTGACATAATTTCACACTTAAAGAAAATCTGAAAGTGCCATGCAAAAACCTTTTACCCATAACTACTTCAGCATAAGTTGCTGACATGACACCCCCTCACTGCCTGAATAGTTAGAGAACATTTCCTTCAAATGAAACTGTCCATCTACGTAACTACAACTGAACCATCAATATCTGAAAATTGATATTGATATATCATACCATCCAATCTGTAGGCCCCATTCACATCTCAACAGTGGTCCCAGCAGTGTTCTGTGTGACAAAATGATAATGTCTTTAGAGTCCTTTAACCTGGAACAGTTCCTCAGTCTCTCCTGGGCTTTCATAATCTTGATGCTTTTGAAAATCATAAGATAGCTATTTTGTGAAGTGCTTCTTAATTTAGGTTTTCCTGGTATTTCTTCATGATTCTGTTCAGGTTATGCCTCTGTGGCAGGAGTATCACAGGAGTGTTATTTTCTTATTGTATTATATTAGGTGACACAGGATTTTGATTTGTTCCATTATTGGTGATATTAACTTTGATCATTTGGTAAAGGTGAAGTCTGCCTGGTTTCTCTACTATTAAGTTACTTTTTTTCCTTCTGTAATTAATATCCTTTTTGTGGGAAAATTTTTGGAGACTATTTAAATATCCCATTTGTCATCAGACTTTCACATACTGGTTTTAGTATTCATTGGTGTTTCTTTACTAAATTAGTTATTATGATGGTTGCCAAAACCATGGTTATTTTATAATTCAATTATTTCTTCTACATTCATTAGTTGGTGTAAGGCAAACACTGTTTGTTTGTGTATGTATGTGTAGTATCAAGGATTCCTGGCTTACTCAATGGCTTATAATCTCTTGCTGTTATTAGTAGATGCTAAACTGTGCCAGGGTTAGTCTCTGCTTGTCCCCTCAAGCTGGCTTCTGTGTTCTTTTCACATATCCCTATCATTCTTTGAGTACTTTCTCACTTTCCCATAAAATAATCCAGGCTCATCTTGTATTTTCCCTTCCCCAACGCTGGAATTAGCTTTTTATCCAAGGTGTGTTGTTTTTTTTTCTCTTCTGGGAAATGGTATTTAGAAACCACAGTGTGTATGACAGGTGTGCTCACAGCTATCGGATGTCAATAACAATGGACAGAATGAGGGAGTTAGGTATGTATGTACATAGATAAATGTACATATTTATACTTACTTCTATATTTATCTATTGATATGTGGAAAGCTTTGAGTTTACATCAATACTTCCAATTCTAATTCAATACCACAGAGGTCATTTTTGTTTTTACTCTTTTCCTATTTGTAACTATCTGCAATATATTTACTTACCAGTCTCCAGTCACCAGGACTGGCCCCCACCCACCCTTGTCCCCACCACAGAGATAGTTTCCTCACCTACCTTGGGCTCAATTATGCTGCCCTGGGCTGCCGCCACCATGCTGTCCAATGGGGATGCCTTTCTCACTTGTCCTGGGGCTTCCACACCCCATGTCATGCCACCCTCCCCACCCACCATGGATTCCACTGGCCCATGCCCAGGTTGCTGGTGTCCCATTACAAGGGCACCTTCATCATCTTGTTCTGGCTCCAATAGTCTGTGCCTGGCTAACATTATTCTCTTCTAAAGATCCCTTCTCATCCTGTGTGAAGCATGTTTTTATATTTTGAAACTTCTACAAGTCTTTTTTCTTTTAGTTTCTATTTTGGCTCCTACTAGGATTCTTCCTTTGAGTCACATTTGAACTTTAGCATGATCTAGGATTTTGAAAATATCTCAAAATTAACTGGTATTAAGTCATGAACAAGAGCAACTCCAGTGCATTTTAAAATTACTGTTATGCTATGCTTAGTTGTGTAATTGTGTAATCAAATTACTATTACATCACACATTTGACGGATTGATGAATATGTGCAGGAGTTTGTTACTGGAATGCTTGGTTCTTTAGCCCGTTTCACAGCACCAGTGGGAAGTTTCATGATGTTTCATCTGGAACTACCAGACTTTATTTGGATTAGGTGCATCAAACTGCTAAGATGTGATCTGATATTTTGGAATGCATAAAACATATGAGTTCACATGCTGATGTAATTGCTTATGTGTTTAAACATGAGAGTTTTCATAATTGTATTCTACATTATTTCCATAAAAAACAGTCACTGGGTGTGTTTAAAACTACATATGCAATATTATTTAGTGTATATCTGACAACAGAGTTCTTTCATTGTGACTTGGTATTGATAAGAACTGAATCCTTATTTACAAGTTTACGCAGACTAGCTTCCAGCTGTCTACGTTTTGAACCTTGTTTCTCCCATACACATCCAGTGCTGGCCACTGCAGGTCACATTCACATGTACCATGGTGGATCACTGGCCCTGCACTGTTTCCAGTAAGAGCTGGCAGCATTCCTGGACGTTATTCTTAGGTTGAGACAGCCAGCAGTAGCCTCACTACATACCAGAGGGGTGGGTGATACATCACGTAAGTGTCCTCAGCTAAGCACTAAGTGAATCTATTCCTAATTCGCCCTTCCCTTATCCGGACCCCAAAATGCCTGTAAATAGTCTAATGCCACCTGATGCAAAGGGAGGTGGGCTGGGGAAAAACTGATAATTTAACTGATTATGGTTAAAATATCTTCCTTTTACAAATTTTACAAATATTTATGACCATATGAAAACAATGCCAGGACCCCTCCAAGGCTTTGGAAGTGGGCTGTGCAAGTGACAGGCCCTGGAACATGAGCCTGTTAGCTTCATGGTTCGTCGTCCTGGGTGGTGGCTGCAGTGGGGTCTCTGTCCCTGCACACGTCATTGGAACTTGGAGAGCCTTTGACCCTCATCTGATATTCCTGGGCCCTGTCATTTTGTGACAGCTTGGGAATCTGACCTTAAAAAGTTTTCATTCTCAACAAGTCCATGGCCTTTGGGAAAACTGCAAAGAAATAGTAAAAACTAAAAAGTCATGATTTTAGTTTAGTGTAAAGGAGGAGAGTTTAAGCAGTTTTTTCCATGTGGATTATGAATCTTTCCAATAATTGAAAGTGAAATTAAATTCCACTTACACTTAGTTGAGAACTTACTACATGTAAAGAATTACCTAGATGGTATGGAAAAACAGAAGTTAGACATATTATGTGGATTAGCTAATCTTACCTGGATGGCCTTACAAAATGGTTAATTAAGCCTGGTTTAGGTGATCCAATAAGAAAAATAACTTATTTTACAAAATCAGGAAGTATAACCTTGAATTTGTAAGCCTTGGTCTAATGGCTATTTTCTTGATGTGAATACTGACCAAAGCCTAGATAATGAGTTGCCATTTTAAGACTAAAATGATCCCGCCTTCCAACAGCTAATGTGTAATGAAATCATCATTGTTGGTTCATAGACTACCTAGGTCATCAAGAGATGGATCATGAAAAAACAGATCTCTTGTCATTTAATTTTGAAATTGCTTTTCACTCATCTTTTACTTTTCTTTCCTTTCTTTTCATATATAAGAAAGAGACTTAAATGTAATAGAATTAAAAGAAAATTGTCATGAAAGTCAATGAAAATAGATCCTGCTAAGAGTGACTGCATCTTTAAAGAGAAAGGCTATTGTCTTTATCTTATGCTCTCTTACTATCCAAATCTAGAGTCCTTTTGGTGAGCTCCGCAGTTGATATTGTTTTTGTGCTCAGCACTGCCCAGATTTTAATTTGGGTCCAGGTAGGGATTAGCCAGAGCCAGACCACGCATCTGCTATCATTGTCCTTCCTGGAATTGTAAAATCTAACATTTTCCACAGGCACATGCAAAGGAGCCAAAATGGAGAGGAGATGCGGGCGGCAGGAGAAGATGCCGGGAGCCACCCCGAGGGCCAGGAGAAGGCAGAGGAGAAAGCTACCGCGCATCTGAGGAGTCTGTGAGAGGAGACGGCGTGGAGTGCCAGGCCAGCTTGTCTGGACAGGCCACCTAACCAGCTCCTAGTCCCTCAGCCCACCCCACCCTTTCCTAGGACTTAGTGCAATGCATCGAATGTATGGAGAGATGGTATCAGGACTAGTCTGTGGAGAAACAAGATAATTTTCTTTTTTTATGTTATCAATTCTTTTAATTCATATTTCCCTGAGACCATAGTTATTACACATTTAAAGCCCTAAGAATTTAGAAATAATAGACATCCATATTTCATCCTAAATGAGACATCTGCGTATCTGGAATGACAGGCTTTCTCTTTCCCAGAGAACTACTTCCGGGGAGGCAAAGAGATTCAAAAATGAAATCTGAACATGCACTCTTTCCGTTCAGGGCTGGTATTGCCTGTGCTCTGCGAAGATGAAGGGCACAGAAAGGGGTAATTATATCATCAGCCCTTAATGCTTTATTCTTTGCAGAACAGACAACCCCATTTTCTCTGACCTTTAGTAGGGTCATGGGCTGTGTGGGCTGAATCGTCAGGGAAGAGCTCAGCAGTGCCCTGCAGGAGACTCTTTACTGCCTCCTGGTGGAGAAGTCAAGAGAAATGTGTTCCCCAAGGACCAACGCCAAAGAACCTGCTAATTGGTTTTAAGTATTTCTTCCAGACGAAAGAAAAAAGGTGGAGTAATATGAAATGAATGCAGGGCTGTAAAGTAGGGGACACTTTGGTACTTCTATTCAATGCCCTTTCTCTCTATTGTGCAATGTCCTTTGTTGGGCCTGGGCCCTTCATTCTTCTGGTCATTCTGACCTACTTTTCCCAGCCAGGGTCCTGACACTTCCCCTGTTTAAAGGAGGGGCTCCCCTCTCAGCTAACGTGGATGCAGGAGGAGCCTCCGTTTCATTACACATCCTTCACCTGTCTTGCTCCTGGCAGCATTTCCTCCCAGCCCCGTCTTCTCAGTCTTCTCACCCCTGGCTGTCTCGAAGCTCGTCCACATTCTGGATGGTGCTTAGCTAGGAACGGGTGTATGCAACACACAGTACCCCATGTTTGCCTATACATTTATGCTTCCAATACATATGCAGTGCTTCTTGCAAATTCTACCTTCTGCAAGCAACTAATGTAATCAACAGTCATCTTCCGAGCCTGGATTATTATTAGTTGCCAAGTCTTCAACATTTCTTTGCTTCCAGACCTTTATTTTCCCTGCTTTTACCAACATCCTGTGATTGTTAGTTGGAAGGCAATTGTCATTAAAAATCAGGCCTCAGGTATCATGGAAAAAGTCTGTGAATGCAGCCAATAAACTGGGAAGTCTCTCTCTCTTTTTGTTACTTCTACTGTCTTTCGTTATTGGCACTCCAAGGCCACGTTGTCTTTACCTGATCAAGACAGCTGGCTAGAAGTGTACACTGATGAGGCTCAAGTTGTGTGTCAAATTCTTACTGGGGTAAGGAAACAAAATTATTGTTTATGGACACACACTGCAAACACAACCCACAACAGCCATCTCAGCCACAAGAAAGACTGAGTGACACAGTGACTGTTTCAGCTCAGAGTGTTGATGGGGTCCCCATAAGGTCAGCACATGAGGCCTGGCATTGAGACAGAAAATGAAAACTTGACTTCTCTCTTTTTCTGTATCTTCATCTCTAAATTTCCTAAACCTAGCTCCATCCTGAACCCCAATCCCAGCAACAAAAGGAGCTCTGAGTGACTGAGTGTTTTCTGGAGAGTTTCTGTTTGAAGCTACTTTGGCAGCAGTATGGGGGAGAGAAAAGGGCTGGTTTTGATTTTCTGATTATTGTCTTGTGTATGGGAAAACGGGAGGTAGGTTGTTAGGAAAACCTGGTTAGGAGAATTCAAGTTAGGATGATTCAGGGTGTTTCATTTCTAGGGCGAGCCGTTAAACAACGGGATATATTCAAATAAGCTATGCTCAATAGTGAAGTTCTGGTTCTCATCCTATCTTGACTTGGTTTTGATACTTGGGTCACCTCTAGAAGGTAGAATGGCAAAGAAGGAAATAAACTTCCTGAAGACAAAAGGCTTTGGGATTTTGGTGGCAGCAATGCTTGAATGGGAGTAACCAAGATGACAGGAGCAGCCTGAACTATGAAGTACAGGGAGAGGAACATTCCTTCCCCACTCCATTGTGTGGCCATTAGGATAATTCATTCATTCGACAAACGCTCATTCTGCACTAGGTACATGGCAATGTGTGCGCCAGAACAACAGAGCCCCCTTTCCATATTAAAAAGTGATGCTTGCCTGAACGAGCCATATTCTAGCCATTTGGGACTGTTGGACATTTTTGGCAAAGGAAATCATTGTGATGGGTCAGGCAGACACTACAACTTCTTTCAACATTTGGTAGAAATTATCAGGGAAGTTATGCCAAGGCACAACAGGGATGAAAGAGATAATCAACTTTAAGCTGAAAGGGTATTATTCTCCATGTGTTAACATATGGTCTGCCATACATTCTCTGCTGCATTTACTTGTTTTTATGTACAATGAAGCAAATCTCTACTGAGGTGGCCCAAACATTGATAGTGAAGAGTGTTAGTTTTGCAGGTCTTTTCCCAAGCTGTGTCTATCATGCGGTACTGAAGTGAGAACAGCAGTGCCTCCCTCCCTGGCATCCAGACATCGCCTTTCTATCTAGAGAACTTGAGCCTCTAACTAGCAGGTCAAAGCGGCTCATTTGTGTCTGGTCTGATGGTGCTCTGTTAAGAAGTAAATCCTGAAGCTTGATGTCTTCTGTTACGGAGAAAAAATCCCCTATAAATGAATTAGAACTCAATAAGTATTCATGGACAGCTTCTTAAACCAAGGAAGAAAGACAACACGCAACTAAAAAAATTGTGTAACCAGATGCTGTGACTTCCTCTTGGCGAGTCTAAGAATTATTTTTTCCCCTCACTGTTATTGAGGTATAACTAAGATGGTCTCCAATGATCCCGGCCCCCTAATATGCCCCTGTGTAATTCCCTCCCCTTGACAGTGGGCTGGACCCAATGACTCACTTTCAGTAGAATATGACGAAAATGATGGGATGCCATTCTGAGATTAGTTTACAAGAACATTCTGCCTTCCGTCTTGCTTGCCCTCTCTTGTTCTTTTGTTTTCTCACCATGGTGGAAGCCAGATGTCAAGTTGTGAGCTTCCCTGAGGAGAGATCTGCATGACAAGGAACTGTGCGAACCTCCAGCCAACAGCCACCGAGGAGCTGAGGCCTAGATCCACCTAGACAGCGAGGAACCCACAAATGAGCTCAAAAGCAGACCATCACCCATTCGGTCCTTTGGATGAGACCTCAGCTCTGGCTAACCTTCATGGCAGCCTTGTGAACAACCTCAAGCCAGGGGACCTGGGTCTGCCATGCCTGGATTCCTGACCTACAAAAACTGTGAAGCAGCTAAGTTTTGGGGTACTTCATCACAGCAGCAATAATAATAAACACAACCATAAATGTATATTTCAATGAAGTTGTACAACATCCAGATCAAGAAACAGAACATGGCCAGTATCTCAGATGCTGTCTTGTGTCCCTTTATAGTCCTTTTTTCTCTTCTAAGGAAATCACCATCCTGACTTCTAGACCTATAGATTATTTTTGCCTATTTTTGAACTGTAAATGAATAGAGTCATATTACAGCAGGTACTTTTTTGTGTCTGGTTTCTTTCTCTCAATGTCAGGCTGCAGCTTCTTTGTATTATAATATTTTATATCATTTTGTATTTGATGAATATGTTTATTTTATTATTTATATATATTTAATTCTTATTGCTGTATATTATTCAATTGTATGCATATGTCACAATTCCATTGCAGCATATTTCTGTTGGAAATATACCTAGGAGTGCAATTACTGGGTCACAGTGTTCAGATTTAGTAGATAATGCCAAATAGTTTTCCAAAGGGGTTGCACCAACTTACACTTCACCAGCAGAGTCCAAGACCGACTTTTATTTCACAATTTCATCAGAATTCTTCGCTGCTTCTCAATTTAGCAGAGGACCAAGTATGCCAGCGGACTCTTTCAGATACCTAATTATCTGATGTATTAATTTTTAAAGAGCAAGATACAGTCAGTACTTCATTATGTTTTGTTATTTTATGCTTATTGAGCACTAACAGAACAAAATACTAGACACTAGTTAGCACACAGAGGTACTATGGTTATCCATAGTATGGTTATCCATCCATACTATGGTTATCCATAGTATGGTTAAATTAGACTTTCAGGAGATAACTAGGATTGAAAAAAAAGACATGGTTAAAATAGAATGCTTTCATATTATATTTCCAATATTTAGGTTATTCAGGTGAGCTCAGGCTTTTTATTAAGCTTAAATTTCCCAGATAATGGTCTTCTTTTTCTGGTTAACATTGCTAGTGAAGATATCACTGAAGCTTATTATTTTTCATTATAGAGAGAGGTTTTATTGTATTTTACCTATTTTTCAACTTTGTGTCAGTAATAATACTTTGTTGATCTACATGAGTTTTTAGCATTGTACACTCAATAAAGCTAATTGGGATATTATTGAAGATACCCAGCATTTCTTTTTAGTGATCAGCATAAAAGGAAGATTCCTTTATTGGAGCCATAATTTTTGAATTCATAGTTATAGCCAAGACAAAAGAATAATACTCATGAGCCCGGCCTTGTGTCTACAATAAAAGTAATGCACAAAGAAGCAAGTTTGGCAGTAGCAGGCCGATGCCATGGTGCTTCAGCCTCAATGGGCATGATTTGGGTAGGGGAATGAACGATGGGGTGTGTACTTGTCACCTAAAAGTCCTTGGAAGATGTAAATGCTCAAATTTGAAATATGGGCAATATTAGCCATAAGTGGCTAGCACCAGAAATAGTAAAGAAAAAGTGAATGATAAAATGTCATTAAGAGTAAAAGAATAAAAATGGCATCATGGTAAGGGAAACATTCAAAATCTGCATTAAATGCTATGGTTCATAATACAAGGACATCCTCTGCTAAGTTTAAGAATCTTCGTTATGTGGAAAAAGGTGTAGAATGGGAAGCCAGCTGCTCCGGCCCCGTCTGAGTGCGGTGATGAGCACAGGAGAGCAGCGAGGCTGTGCCAGAGGGGTGCGCTCCCAGTATGTCCGTCAGGGCCCTGGGAGACCACCTGGACACAGGCCTTCTGTGGGGTCTGGGCTGTGCTCTGACAAAAGGGTCTGCAGAAGACGTGGGGTCCCAGTTGTGGCATAAAGGCCCTTGAAGACAGAGGCTAAGCGGAGGATGGCTGGCCATTGTGACTCCCAGTGAGGGCTGAGGACACATTTCTAGAAGGTAAGACTGTTCTTGGGTCACTGGCATCAAAAGCATGCCAAAGTGTGACTGACTTCCTACGTCCACGGCTAGTTTCTGACTTCTCTTTCCCAGAAACTCCTGGTTTGGGGCCATTATTGGGTTTACTTATTCTAGTGGCTGCAAATTTTAGGTTTAGGTACAGCTAACATGAAAATAAATTAATTTATTCTGTTTCATGCAATAGAACTACATCGGTGTAGACTGTGTACAAATCAAGACATTATTGAATGTCCAAGGGGAAAAACCAGAATGGGAGTTCATGACCAGCCTGGCCGTCCCGAGTACTTCAGCCCATGGAGGCAGGGGCTGGGTTCGCGGGGTGGTCGAGCATCTGACTGTCTCCTTGTGCTTCTCGGTGGGAAGGCTCATTTCCCAAGTTTCTGTGAAACAGGAATGTCATCCTTCATCACTGTGCCCTCCGTCTCATCTTCAAGTTATCCCCAAAGTCATCGAACCAAACCCTGATGGAGATGAGGGTGGTGTAAGGCCCTGAAAACAAGTTTAACAGGAAGAGTTAAAGGAACTGGCAGTATTCGAACGATCCCACTGGAGCTTGCACATTAGGTCTCTTGAAGTACGTGGAGGCTGCTGAGAAACAATAAACTACATATTGTATAAATTCTTCAGAAAGGAAAGATGAAGTTCAAAAACACCGAGTATCTCCTTGAAGCAAAGAATAGCATTAATCGGTAAATTGCCGTCTTTTCTGAGATTGTAAGGCTAAGTGTTCTGGTAACGTCTTGCTGCGTTACAAATGACCTCAAATCGAGCGGCTCGACATGACATCTAACAATAACATATCGTACATTTCAAAGTAGCCTGATGTGAGGACTTGAAATGTTCTCCACGCACAGAAATGACAGACACTCGGGGTAATGGGCACCCCTAAATACCCTGACTTGGTCCTTACACATTCCGTGTGTATAACAAAGTATCACCTGTACCACATAAATGTATATAAATATTATATATCAATAAAAAATAATTTTAAAAGCCAACTGTTTAATCATGTCTCATGATTTGGTGGGACAGGAATTTGGACAAGGCTGGGCAGGGTGATTCTTAAGTGATGTCAATTGAAGTCACTCGGTGGTATTCAGCCAGCAGATGGGCTGGTCTAGAGGGCCCCAGATGGCCTCCTTAGCGAGTCTGGTGCCCGGCGGAGGTAGCTGGAAGGCTGAGCTCAGCTAGGACGGTTGGAGCGTCTCCATGTGGCTTCTCCAGAAATGGTGGTGTTCTAGTAGTTGAGCTTTTACATAGAAGCTCAGGGCTTCTATGAAGATGATTTCAAGAGACAAGAAGTAGAAGCTGCCAGTTTCCCAAAGCTTGGGCCTGAGAACTGGCAGCATAGTTTCTGTCACATTCTGTCCATCAAAACGATCACTGACCCTGCCTAGAATCAAGGAGAAGAGAGGAAATGTGGACCCCACTTCTCGATGGAAAGGGTGATAATCATTTTATGGTAATTTAAATTTGCCATCTTCAGATAACAAAATCTAAATCTTAGTGTATTTTTTTTTTTATTTTCTTGCTGTATCTACTCACTGTCCAAATTTGCTCACACCGGAGAGAAGCGGAAAGAATCCTCTTTGTGCAGAGGTGTACACTTTTTACTAATAGAGAATACTAATTAGGAGCCCTTATGTTAGTTTCAGGGCTGGTGAAACAGTGCTTAGATAATTCCTTAAGTCCTAGAATAATGACTAGTGTGAAAATTAATGGACGTTCATGAATTGTATCAGCAGCAAGTTTAACAAGTATCTTTTAAAAATGTGCATTGTCTTTAGAGCTAGATAATGCTTAGTATAATTCCTGGCAATTGAGGGGAGCACAATTTCCTTGTTCCTTTTCCTAGCAAAACTGGGGTGCTTTGTTTCTCATCTATTTATGTGTTTGTTTTATAAGGTGATTTCTTAGAGACAGCTTTTGTTTGTGTGTTTGTTTGGCTTGTTTTCATTCATGTGTAGAAAGGCAGGTGCTTATGAGTCTGAATGAGCGGAGGTGCTGAGAACAGGGGGACTGAACCGAGGTGGGAAGGGATGTCTCCAGAAGCAGCTGTTCTCTAGGGTACTGAGGCAGAGAACTTTGCCTTGGGTACAGAAGTGAGCATGACCTTTGGGGCAAGATCCTGGGTCTTGAGTGGTCCCTACCCAGGGCGAGTATGTGGGTGCCCCAGTGTTAGCTTCTGGGGACTTGTCTGTCCACACTTCTATTAGTGTTTGACATGGACAGCACCCCACATGCTAGCTCTCCCACTGATCCACTTGGGCCTATGCCAGAGCCCAGCTGTGGCCACATCTGTCATCTAACCGCACTCCATCCTCTGCTTGCTTGACTCTGTCGCTCCTTGACTCATCGATAGCTTTTATTATAGTCCCAGATCCAGTTTGTGGCAAGCAGTCTCTGTTAGCCGCACTCCACAATACAGCCCAGAAGGAACAAATTCTCACTCCAGGAAGTACTCCAACTAGGACCCACGCCTGCGTTTGTGGCCCTGCCTCTCCGCGCTGGGTACTCACCATCTCTCCACACCAAGCTGACTGGGGGCTGGGCTCATGTTCTCTCCAGGTTGTTACGTGAGCTCCTCTCTGTTAAATGGTCTCCTACTTACATCCTATTCTTTTTTTCATGATTCAATCTAAACCTTTCCTTCTTTATTTCTGGTGACATTGGGGAAATCTTCTTCAGGCATCCTTTTGTCTTTATTCCCACGGTACGCTGGGCATTCCTCTATTATTATACCTATCCCCTAGTTCTTTATCTGTTTATAGATCTTGCATCTCCTCTGCCTTATGAACTCTTTCTGTGTGGGGACTATGGAATTTTCATCTTTGAATTCCTAGCTCTAGAATGATAACTGATGCACGCATGGATGGATGGTTGGAATAGAGAATGGATAAATGGTGGAAGGTTGGATGGTTGGATGAGTGGTAGGGGAATGGCTAGATGGAAGAAGAGGTGAATGGATGGATAGTTTGGATTGGTTGAACTATTTATTAACCTTATAACAACATTGGATAGATATTCACAAACAATGACCCTCCACCTGGGATTTTGTGACTTTTAATTGCCAATGAGTCTAGCACAAACTCCATTTCCCTTGACATTCTTAATATAAATTGGTATATACTTTTATTTGTTGTTATACTGCAGCTGTTCAAAGAGTCTCAAAGTTGGTCTTATGTCAGCATTCTTAAAACTCCAAGGAGATAACAAGAGCAAGTGGTGATTCTGAAACCAGAGTTTGTTTTCCCTACTCCCACCCCCAGCTTGATTTGCCATGACACAAGGCTCTTCAGGCTGTATGGGGTTCTTCCTCAACAGGTTGGAAATAAATATATTTACTTCTTTCACAAGGTTGATGAGGTGAAATTATTTGAACAAAACACAACTATCTATCTATCATCTTATGTGTATTGTTGTTAGGGTGTGTTTGATATATCCCCCATAAGAACCTTGTGGAAATATAAATATTATTACTCTTCTTTTGTCACTGAAGCTCTAAACACAAACAAGGATTTGTTTAATAGCACTGAGGACCAGCACAGGCAGAAACTAGAGCTCATAGTCTCTGCCGCTATCTGAGACACATTGCTTGTTACCATTGCTAGAATATGATTCCTAGAGCCACAGCATTCTCACACCGTGTGGAATCCCAGCTATCAAAGAGGATGGGCTAGCTCTAATGTAGGCGTAACAAATAGGTTTCATCTTGTGTGCCGACTCCAAATCAGTTGGTAGTTGCTATGGGGACTTCAGAAGGACTCTGAGGCCCTATCTGAGCTGCAATTGTGCAGTTATGTCTGCCGTGATTATACATATTCGTCATATATTTTCCATTCTTGTTCTAAAACTGTATCAGGCATTCATGATGATAGATCTCCATGTCGGCTGTCCACTAATTCACCATAATGGTTCATGAGACAGTTCATAAGAAAATATCTGCAGAGATTTTCAAGTTTCTGGAAGCTGGTTTTTGAACTAAATATGCAACTTGCTCTTTCAGTGAATGTGGTTAATAAAATGGAGAGAGAGAGTGAAGAAAGCTAACTGTGATGTTAACACCGATTAGAGTAACTTTCTTTAAAGGACAAATGCGTGTCTTCCCATCCGGGGTGGAGGAGGGTGATTTCTCAAGCAGGTCTAGTTAATAGTGTGTTGTATTGAAAATTAAAAACATTCACGTCTGTGCAGATGCAAATATAATCAGATTAACTTTATTTTAAGCTTCTATTACATTCTAATTAATAAGAATATACTAAGTTAAGCCAGTTTAACAGGCTAGAAAATGCATTTCATGTTAAAATTGGGTATTGGAAGACTTGGCAAATGCTAGGAGACGACTTAATGGAGTTATGTATGATGCATCCATAGAGGGGACCAGCTAACCCTCACAGGTTAGTGTTGAAGGCTCAGGAACCACGTCAAAAGCTTAGAAATGCAGTTATATAAACCAGGGTATTTCATTCTGGCTTTCCCCGTAGTGTGCTTCTTCCCACTGTTCATTTTTTGCTAAGAATCACAGTCTGCTGACTTAAATCACACCCTAGGCACATCAGTGGGAAATTCTGACCATAAATCAGCCTTGCAAATAAATACCATGGAGACTTGTCTTTTGGTGCTTTGGAACGTAATACAAAGATGTCAGTGTCCTTTTTCGTTGGGTCAGAACTACCACTGGCTATTTGCAAAGCTGAGTCTATATTACCTCTCAGCACCTGAGTGCCAAGCTGAGGTCCCAACATGGGCGATGGGACGGACCAGAGAGAGTCAGTGGCTGCCGTCCTTCCACATGTCTGGCCACTAGATCTGCCAGCTTCTCCAACCTGTTGGGCCTGAGCCTGCATCAGTGTGTGAAGGAGAAGATCCCAGAGAGACAGGTGACGTATAATCCCCAGTTAAGGAGACTAATTCCTCACTCCTCCAGTATCAAACCAGCCTCTTTACTTTCTAGTGCTGCATCCCAGAAAGAGTTAAACTAGGGGATACTGCTTCCTGCCGATCAGGCCACAGTGTGACACCTTCTATAAAATGCACCATAAACTACATTATTTAATAGACCCGAGTATTGCACCTGCTTTCTTAGCTCCTCTTAGGTGATTAAGTTTCCCACAAATGCAATTTGTTAATGTGGGGCCACATCTTCTCACAAGGTAAATCTGTGAAATTTGGCAGGCAGCCGGTTGGCTTCAAGTGCAAGATCAAAGACCTTTCCCTGGCTATGCCAAGAAGAAAAATGATGTTGCTCTCAAGTCCTGGGAAAAATATTCTGACATGAGAGTAGAACCCAATTCCAAGAAAGGGGAATAGAATTCTAGAGCCCAAATCACTGCTCCCTTTTAGGAAATGTGTTGCCCCGAAAGACTGGGTGGGGAACGACAAGTCTCAGGTATAGATCAAATCCTCCTGCTAGAGGCCTTTGATATTTGGAGCTGTAGCCGTTCATGATGATAAATGATGACTTTTACTCTTATGCGCTATGAGAGCTTAATTAGAGTTTAAAGCTAATGCTCAGAATCCTTTGGAAGGTGGAGACATTAAAAACTAACTTCCATCCTGAATAGCCTGGGTTTTGAAAAGTAAATCTTTGAAATACATGGCGTCAGCACTCTGGGGCCCTCTCTGGTCCTGTCTGGGTCTTGACACCTAGGTTAAAGCAAGAGCTGACTATGTTTGCATTAGAGTTTCCTTAGCCGCAGCTACAGGAGGCCCAGAGCCCGGGTCCACCTCAGCCTCCTGTGCATTTACATGGAAGGTCGTCTTTGAATGTGCAAGTCCAGCTCGCCGTACACATGTCTCAAGGAGTCACTGGTCATGCTGGCTATCAGCTTTCGAGGGCCAGAGACCCAAGGCCGACACACTTCTTCCCATTGCACGGTGGCGTTGGGCCGGATTTCACTGAAAGGATGGAAAAGAGAGGAGAGGTTGGCAAATCAAACTTCCCACCTTGATCAGGAAGCAGTGAGAACCCTTGCCCGGATCTCTTACTTTCTTTCTCTCAGTTGATGGTACTTAGTGGACTGAGGGGCCTGGCTGGCTGATTCAGTAGGTTACAATCCGAATGAGGTCCCTATATGATGCTCTGCACAGCCTGTCACCGACAGTCCCCCTGGGTCATGTTCCTTCCACTGGGATACATCGGTGGCCTCCCAGGAGCTGTGAGGAGCTGGCTGAGCCCCACTCAGCCACCAGGCAGCTGAACCCTACTCTGTCCCCTGGCCCTCCATGGCAGCCTTAGCTATGTGACTGATTTTCTGCCTCAGCTCTTTTTTTGCCACTCAGTTCCCTGCTTGGAGTGGAGTCCTATCTGAATCCCCTAGCTGCCTTTGCTGGCACCCTGACACTCCAGGCTTAGCCAGCCCCCTTGGGATAGACCTTGTTTTCAGGCCCAACATCTGGAACATAACCCTGCCTGCTGCCATCTGACTTTGAATATCTTCATGTCCTGTAATTTGTAATTCTGTTTCAACCACCAGATTGGGTCTCTCCACCCATTCAAATTTCTGTTACTCATTTTTCCCAGTGCTCTAATCTGTCCTGATAATGACGTGGCCTTTCATGGTCCTGGTGTTCTCCTTCCTCCCAGCCCGTGCCCTGAGGTCCTCCTGAGTCTCAGGGACAAGCCCACTCCAGTGGATGATGGAGGTCAATCAGGGTTGGGGAGATTTAGGCTTCTCTGGGTGCTTCATACATATATACATCCTCCCCCATAAGCCTTGGGAGGAGATTATATCCAGGTTTTACACGTGTGACGGTCCTTCGAGGTAGATACTATTCAACACATTTTATAATTAAGAAAGATGGAGGGTTAAACAAGCGAAGTTACTTTTTCAAGATCACATAGTTGGTAAATGGACAGAGATGAGATTTGAACTGAGGTTTATCTGAGTCCCAAATCCATGTTCTTTCTATTAATACTCCTGCACATTGAATTTCATACTATATTCTACAAGAAAATACTTTTTCTGACCACTGTGCCGACTTCTTCACAGGTTTTATTTCTCAAGACAGATCCTCTTCCATTCAGTATTAAGAGTTTCCTGCAAATGTTCACAGAGCATTCCTGACCTATGCTCTCCGGCCCTCAGGGAGGGCACGTGCTCGCTGACCTGGCCTGGAACCCTGGCTGCCCTTTCTCTGGGAGAGTGGAGGGAAGATGAAGTGAGACCACCATGAGTGCCTTGAAAAGAGGAAAAAGGAGCCTGACTATTTTCAGGCTGTTATTGCGGCACAGCAGGTCAGAGTCAGAAAGGACTCGAGAAATCACTTAGTCCAACTGTCTCATTTTACAGAAAAGGAAACTGAGGTCCCAAGGAGCCTACACAGTCTCCAAGGGCACAGAACCCAGTGGCCCCGGTAACAGAGGAGCTGGGATTGGAACCAGCTGCATATCCTTTCTAGATTCCTGTTAGCAGAATAGAGTTTATGCTATTTTGCATTTCATGAAAACTTGAACATCAGGAAAATGAAGGATGCTAAAAAGACTTGACTCATAGAAAATACTGGCTGCTTCCACCAGGGATGACACAGCACAGTCTGCTCCATGTGTCTTTGTACACCGTAGTGCATGACTTGCTCCAAATACGACTCGTTCGGATGTAAACCCAGCTGATTCTCACGGTTACTTTACGGTCGCTAAAATTGGCACATACTGAATTTGAATTCTAATGGGCTCAGGGACCTAAAGCCTCTGTAAATACTTAGCAATTTTGCGTGGTTAGAAATTTTGAAATTGGAGACGTTGATAGATACGCAATGAAGAATACCAAGTAAAAAATGGTCTTGTTTGTCGTGTGTTTGCAATACGGTTCCATAATGAACACTATTACATGTGGAGTTTATTTAATGGTTATTTCTACCTGTCAGATGGAGCTACAGAGAGAAAAGCAAATTGGAATGAATGTATCCATTTTTCTAAAAAATCAGACATTGCTATCTAAATAATGTGAAATGACTGGCATCCATATAATGAAATATCATTTACTGAAATATCGTTTACCACGGACTCTAGTGTCCAGGCACTTGTACTCAAAACTTAATTCTCCCACTTACCAGCCGTATAAACTTAGGCAATTTATTGTCCTTCCCTAAGCCTCAGTTTTCTCATCTGCAAAATGGGAACCATTCAGTGTTTACTCCATTGACCTGCTGTGAGAATTAAGCAATCCAAGCCAAGTGCCCGGGACAGGGCCTGGTATGTAGTGAACATTCAGAAAACCTTAGCTGTTGGCATTTCACCATACTAGCTTCTTTATTTGTTTGTTCACATGACGACAAATGAGTGCTTCAGCTGCTCCTCCATCTCCAACACTCACCAGATGAATGTATCATGTGACAAAATTTTCCCAAATCAGCAGGTTATGGTGAAATTTATGCAGGGGCAATCCTTGGGCTATTTGCAACTTCTAGGCTGAATAAAAAATGAAGGGGACGTTACCTACACGGCTGGTTTAGTCAGTAGCTGTAGATGAATACACCTGCTAACTCAGCCCTTAAAACAATGTTTATGTAACGTTAGTGAGTAGCCTCCATTCTGTGCCAAACTCTTCTCCCCCAGTGGCGTGTGGACTTGGAGAGTGGCCGGGGTCTGGACCATGCGAGTGTGGCTGAGTTCCAGTACATGCCTGTCTGAGCATGCAAGAGTTCTCAGTTCTCCCTGGTCCTATATTCAGATGAGTGTAAGGTTGTGGGGTAAAGATTGAAGAGGAAAACGGAATTAGCAGTGCAAGGTTGAGTTTCTAATCCACCCAATAAGAAAGGCATTTTTACCCCTCAGGTAACAAGTAACGAGAGTACACTTCAAAGGCATAAGTGGCTTCCTCTGGATTGCACGGCTGGGAAATGGATGACCCAGACAAGAACCTGCTGTTCACACCAGCACCTACGCCACGGGAGCCGGTGAGGGGGGCAGGGGCTGTGGGAGCAACTGGGGTCAGAGAAGGACCGTGGGACTTCGAGAACAGAAACGTGTCAAGGGACCTGAAGAGCATGCTCGTGCTCAAAAAAGAGGAACGGGCTGTGCAAAGGAATTCCGTGGCTACATCCACAGATCCCTGAGACAGCACTCGGGGGCTGGAATGAGGCACTTCATACCAGTCACAATGGAGGGGCTGCGGGCACAGGAGCCGGGGGAGACGAGCTTTGGACTAGGTGGCTGGGGGAGGAGTTGCGAGGAAGGGGAACTGTCAAGGGAAGTCAAGAGTGACTCAAAGGCCCAATTGCCACTTCGCACACAGCTAAGGCGAAGGGGGCGATCCGGCGCCATACACCTGTACGTTACCTATTCCAGGTAAAATTAGAGCCCCAAGATTTCCTCGAATGTCAGTAAAACAATACATATTTCAGCTGGCTGTGGGAGTACATTCCTTGGGGTATAAAGGGGAAAGGCCCCAGATCTCAGAAGTTGAGACCCCAAATAAGAAATCCCTTTCTCTGTCAAATCTGTGGCTAGTTGGTTGGAAAGGCATCTACCGCCTTGGGGAGCTCTCTCTATGAAGCTGCTCCAGGCGTTGACTTTGACACTGACAATCTAAAATGTATACGTTAATTTGGTATTTGTTAATACTTTTCTTAATTTTTGTTCTTTATATATGTGGCTAAGTTATTTTAATCAGTTATATAAAAGCCAAATTATGGGAAAATGCACACAGAGGTAACCTATGTATGTGAGTATTTTGTCGAACCCAGTGAACTGGCTTTCCGATTCGAGGTTTGAAAGACACTGACCCCATCGCTTCGTCACCTGTAAAAGGTGGACGCCGTGGGATGCTGAGCAGGGGGAGGCGAGGGTGGGCAGAGTCAATATTTGTGCTGCTCTGAGAACCACGGCAAGACACGGTAAGTGCCAAGAAGTGTTAGAAATTTTATATGTTCTTCTTTTTTTAATTATTATTATTGCCTCCATCGTTGTGGTTATTGTTTGCTCTGCCGGAACTCTCTGCAACATAATTTAGGAAAGTTTCTCCTGCCTGTGTGCAGAGAGACAATCTCTGTCCTTAATTGACAGTAATCAATTCAACATGAATAGTTTGAGATATTTATTTCTCAAGGCTGTGCTGCTGTAACACATATCCATTCATTCTCTCTCCCCTGGTTTCCCCAAGTGATCAATCAGTGTCACTTTGTGAAACGGTTATCCCGCTTCAGGATTTGACCCGGGACCATGTACTGTGGGTAACTGCCCCAAAGAGAAACGAAATCCCGAGCGGGACCTTATCATTTGCTCTCCCTCATGGAAGCATCCGCATAATGGTACCTGCACGCAGAAACACTCACACACGAAGACACACATGCTGCCGTTTTTCCTAAATACGTAACAGAGAGAGAGAAATCATTTACCCGTTTTGGTAAGTGGAGCAGTGCTGGAATAATCCTGTTTCCTGGGATGGACGCGTGATGGATGATTCTCAGTCATGTGCTGAGCCATCAGGCCGCACCGGCCATTTATCATCTCGAATGCACACAGGCAAATGGGACTATTATTACAATAAACTGCAACTACCTGCGGTTGTCCTCTGTGTGCCTAGCCCTCAGCTTCTGTCCTACTTGGGAAACTTAAAGTTTAAACCCAAATCACAAAGTCAGGGAATTTTTTTCTTGAAATAACTTCCTGAACCTGATCATTTTTTAAAGAGAAAAATGAATCTGGAAGGTAAACTATTTGATGCTCTGGAAGCACCGAGTGTAGAAACCTAAAAGGTAAGAGTTTGTGGATGTGGAAGCTCCGCGCATCTCAGACAGGCAGGAGGCAGGGGGACAGCAGGGAGGTGAGCCCGCGGGGGAGAGGAGTTGGCTCTCGCCCCGAGTGAGGAGCGGACACGGCCCTGCCTTCTTTGTTCCTGGTTCCAATTCTCTGCTCACCAGCTCCCGCCTTCCAGGCCCTCTGCCGTGGGCTCACGACCCCCTGCCTTCTAGACACCGCGTCTGGCAGGGGTGTGGGCATATGAGTAGCGGCAGTATTTCCCGACAATTTGAGATCTGTATCCTGAAGGGAATACAGTCTCGCAAAAGATTTTGGCTCTGTGGAATTGCGCTTTCTAGGGGTCCAAGTTGTTACATGAATCTGGCATGCCTAGACCAGATCTCAGCACCACGGGGTGCAGTGGGTGTTTCTAATTATCTGACCATGTGGAAGTGGGTGCTGGCTGGCTCAGGCCTTGGCTGTGAAGGTGTGTGCTGGAGTCAGGAGGAAACAGAGAAAGCAATGCTTGCTCTAAAGCCCTAAGCCCAGCCTAGATAACAAATCTTTCCTATATCGTGTTTTTCCCCCCAATTTTTGAATATCTCTGAAAAATAAGGCTTTCTTTGCCTGGGAGAGATTCCACCCTGAATCTGGGTTCTCATAACTATTCAGCCATAGAAAAGAATGAAATCTTGTCATTTGCAACAACATGGATGGGCTTGGAGGACATCATGTTAAGTGAAACAAACCAGGCACATAAAGACAAACACTGCATGATCTCATTCAAATGAAATCTAAAAAAAAGAGATGATATCATAGAATCAGAAAGTAGAGCAGTGGCTATCAGAGATCGGGGAGGGAGGAGGGAGGAGAGATGAGGAGAGATTTGTCAATGGGTACAAAGTGCCAACTAGGTAGGAGGAATGAGTTCTGGTGTTCTGTTGCACAGTAGGGTGAAGATGGCTAAGACTGAGGTATTGTGTATTATAAGATAGCTAGAAGAGAGGCTTTTGAATGTTCTCACCATGAATAAGTGATAAATGCATAAGGTAATGGATAGACTAATTACCCTGATTTGATAATTATATAACATATACGTGTATCAAAACACCACACCATACCACATAAATATGTATAATTACAATGTATCATAAAAAAATTTTTTTAAGAGACTGAGAACTGTTATGGACTAAATATTTGTATTCCCTAAAATCCATTTGTTGAAGCCCAAACCCCCAATGGGATAGTATTTGGGGATGGAGCTTTTGGAAAGTAATTAGTTCAGGTGAAGTCATGAGGGTGGGGCCCCCATGACGGGATTAGTGCCCTTATAAGATGAGACACCAGAGTGCTTGCCCTGCCTCTCTGCACTGTGGGAAGACACAGTGAGAAAATGGCAGTCTGCAAGCCAGGAAGAGAGCCCTCATCAGGAACCGACTGGCCAGCAGGCTCCAGACTGTGAGAAATAAACGTCTGTTGTGTAAGTCCTCTGGTCTCTGGTACTTGCTACAGCAGCCTGATTTCAGAGCTCCCAGCTTTCTCTCTGTCCACCTATCTGCCATAGCCCTATGTGATGGTAGTAACTACTAATAGGGCCTTAAGCCAGTGTGTGGGCAGGACATCTGCCTTGTGTTGTGCAGGGACCAGCCTTGCCCATCCTTTCCCTGATTCATCCCACTTTGCCCGACCCCAATGTCATACGTTAGCAGCAAGCAAAGCATCTGGAGACTTAACCTACTTTGGGCCCTATGCCTCCCAAATGGGGGGGGGGGCGGGTCATTGCACTGTGTGAGAATTCCTCTTTTCTCTAAGACACAGAATGTCCCTTTTTATGCTTTAGTTTTGATCAAGGTGGGATTCTTGGGACCGCCAAAGTGTAAAGGTAGCAGGAGGTTCCAGTACACAGACGCAGCTTGTGGAGTTACTGTTTGAGAAAGAAAAACTGGGTACAGCAGGGAGCTGTTTGAAAGAGGAAATGTATTTTACTCTGCCGGAGTGATTCTTGCATCTGATTCGAGTGGGAAGGTGCGAGAGTGGGTGAGTGAGACTGTCGTTTCTGACAAAGGTGGGGCTATCACTGCTGACCCCTCCTTCTAGCTGGGGCTGATTACTACTTTACTTTCTTTTTTTCCTTGCAACTTTCCCATTAGCACAGCAAGGTTGTTATGTTCTGTGTTTGCATTTTTTCAAAAGCACTCAAATTATTTTCTCTGTTGTTCATTGCATCCGCAATCAAGCATGCTTTAAATGATGGGATGCAGAGCTGTGAGCACTGTAACTTGGAGGAAGCGCAGAGAGCCCTGCACGGGCGATGGAGTGTCCCAGAGCGGGCAAGTGAGGCCTCTCACTGTCCCACAGGTTCCGGAGTGCGGCAGCTTTCCTAAAGGGCATTGGGAAAATTCCTAACGTAGCTGGTCATAAGGCAGTTTCCAAAGTCCTCCGCCCCCTTTCCGTGCCTTAGAAGGTCACCCCTACAGGAAATGTGCTTGATTGATTGATGCTGACAGAGACTTATTGTGGTAGAAATGAAAGTAATAAACCTCAAAGATTGGGACCCATTCTGGGTGTCACACTTTAAAAGAAGTGCTGACAAATTGGAATGTGTGGGAGAGAAACCACATTAGCAGAGAAAGATAAAGTCAGGGCAGATATTTGGCCCTGGGTAGAAAAGACGCAAGGAAAGACAGCTGTTTGCAAACACCTATAGGCCGTCCGGTAGAAGAGAGATGGGCCTTATTTCGTGTCAGTCCAGAAGGCAGAATTAGGATTGCTGGTGGGATCAAAAGGTGGAAAGACATGTTTTCTTATCATTAGAGCTACCTGACCACGGGCTATCTTCTTGGGTGACTCTTTGTCAGGGAAGTCACAGAAACTGAGACATGTTGAGCACAATCTGATGGTGTTGTGTGTAGAAGAGGCTGAGTTTCATTCATTTTATTTCAGAGCCTGGGGTAGTCTCTGATCCCCTGAATCAGAAGCCAAGTCTGGAAGTCCTTAGGCTCAACTGAAAGTACCGCAACAGAAAGCAACAGTTCTGGACAGTGACTGGGTTGTGAGAGGGAGCTGGAAAGGAAGGGCCCATGAAAAGGGACAAGAACGCCTTCCAGCATAGTATCGGATGCACAGTAGGAACTCAGCAGATGTTAGTAGAACTGATACATGAGTAAGCAGTATGGCGAAATGATCGGGACTGGTTCTGAAATTAGCCACCCTGACCTGAATCTTGGCTCTATTCTTGGCTCTACTCTTATAAACCTTGTAACTTGGAGGTCAACCAGTCAAGCTCTCTAAGCCCCACATCCCTCAGCTACAGAAGGGAGATAATAAGGGTTCCCACCTCATTAGAGTGGTTCCAGGATTAAATGATGCAAGTGCTGGTCAGACCAACCCATTTTTACTCCACACCCTACCGAAATGGTCCATAAGGTAGCATCTTCTCAGACATTTTCACTGGGGATTAGATGTATGTTTGCAAAAGACTGAGAAAGAGAGAAAGCTTCCCACAGCCCCACACTGTCCGCCCACTGTCCCCCACCAGGGCTTACCGGAATGTCTTCCTCCTTGGTCTCAGTATTCCGGGACCATCCAGGTATAGCCAGACATTTTGCAGAGTTTCCTTCAGTGGGTTGGTGAACTCGACTGTCACAACCATGTCAGAGCCAACTACCTTAGCGCCACGGACCTAGGAAACGAGTGGAAGGAGAACGAAGCTCATTAGCAGGAAATAAAACCTCTTCCTACTCTTTTGTCTCCCTAACCATCTCCCCTTTTGCTAAAGGTTTAGAGTACGGCTACTGTTTCGGCCATGGAACCAGTGTGATGAGGCTAGCTTATAGCTTTGACTGGGGGATACCCTACTGAGAAAAAGATGGGAAATTACTAATTAGGATCGCACTCTTTTCTTCATTATAAAACCAACCTAATTAGAGCTCAGGCCAATAGCCACGGCCACTGGCCGCTCTCTGTCAGCAGGAGGTGGGAGTGCAGTGAGGGCTGCCAGGAGAACTTTGCTTCTGGATTAGGCTCAACTTTCCTGCCAGGACACAGGGGATTCCTAAGGTCAAGAGGTAGAAAATGCTCCGGGTGGCTTGTGCCTTTGTACTTTTAGACGTATCAGAAAGAGATACGTCCAATGAGGGAGTTCTTACTACTGAATGTGAAGAAGTGGAATCTGGACACTAAAATAGCGAAAAGAGATTTTTTTTTTTTTCTGCAGCCACAACATCTGAGTCCAGGAGGGCATAGGGTTGTTGTTGATGATGCTGTATAATGACCTCCGAAGGATCAGGTATTTGGCAAAGCATCCCAGGACGCGGGCGGAGCTCAGCGCCAGATGCAACACTTACTGGCAGTGGGGCCTTGGTGACTTATGAAACTTTCCAAGACTTGGTTTTCTTGTCTCTAGATGGGACTGACATTTGCATGGTGTGATCTATGTGGAATGCTGTTATTATTATTACATCTTACGCTGTGTTTACTGTGTGCCACATACTTGGAGTGAGACGTGTTCCCGATATAATCATGACGTGCTGCAAAATGGCCAGGTGGCTGCAAGACCTGTCTTTTTGTTTAGGGGATGTGGATGCCAAACAAACAGACCTGTTTAGGTCTAAGTGACTTGGGAACAAGATGATAGCAATAGTCCTTCCCTCTGAGAAAGGGCTGGGTTTCCGCAATGCACGTAAGGCAGCTGGCACACGGCAAGGCTTGCGGCAAAGGCCATGTCGTGGTAGCTCTGCTGTTTTAGAGCAGCTACGCTCTGGGCAGCTTGTCGTATTCCCCTTATATTTTAGCTCACGTTTAGCTCCAATACCTAGCCAGGGTCTAATAAATATTTGTTAAATTAGGTTGATAGCTCAAAAATAGAATTTACTGGATGTTTGAGTTTTTAATGTGACAATCTGGCCATTATCATACCTTGTTTTTCTTGTTTTTTTTGGTTCTTTTAGCCAGCATACAATATAGGAGAACACAAGTGGAAATGAGCCTTTCTTATGAATGGAAGAAAAGACAAAGGACGTGGACCAGAGAAGAGGACCCTCGTTTACTGACTCTACAGTAGAGAATAAAATCTTCCCGATTTGATCGTTACACATTGTTGGCATGTATCAAAATACCATGTGTACCTCATAAATACGGATAATCATTATATATCAATAGAAAAAGAATAAAATCTTATGGCTTTACTAATCAAGCCATGGTTTGTGCCTAAATTTACGTCTACAGGATTTTTTTAAATCTGCAAGAGAAATGAAACTTTAAGCCAACTCCCCAAGTTCGTTACATTTAAATCTCCATGCCCTGGAGGGGGGCAGTGGGTGGAGGGCTGGGTTCAAGGGGATCAGGGGTAGGGCAGACAACGACCACCATGGCAAAAATAGCAGGTGCACCTGGAGAGCATGGCTTGTGTGCCACACAGGGAGTCCAGCAGTCCTCAATCTGGTATATTTCATAAAGCACCAGGGGAACTTTAAAACAACAGACCCACCCCGAATAACGAAATTAGAATCTCAGGTGGTGGAGCCTGTGATCCATTTATTTGATTTCTAGGGAACATCCCAGTTGACAACAATGATCACATGTATTCTCCCATAAGCTTCCCAACACAAGGGCTGGATTTGTATCAGCCCTAGGGAACTTGGGAGAGAATACTATAATAATAGCTCTTCCCTTAAGAAGGAGGTTTTCTAGGGCAGGATCATTGAGGCCAGGCATTCTATTTTATGAAAGAGAAAACTGTGGTGCAGGGAAATGAGCAACTTGCACGAAGATAGGAAGCTACTAAATGACCAGGCTGGGACTTGAGTTGAAGTCCATCTAACTAGAGAGCTTGGATTCTAAGACACAGTCCTGGGCTCTGAGGCCAGAGGAGCCGGGGAAGCCGACAGCTCAGCAATAACCACTTTGTACTGAGGCCTGAAATGTCGGTCGGAAAGCAAGGGAGATGATCAAATTGGTAGGAGCAGTGCTGGATGTGAAGCTGCAATGACAAGACTCAGAATAAATAAGGCCCAGTGGGGAGGATGCTGGTTAAATAATGGACAAACTGGAACATGAAAGAGCAGTTACTTTTACGGCAGGTTGGCATACAGGGTGTGGAGAGAGCAGCCTCATTTGAAGGCTGTGGCAAAGCCAAGAGTCATGGTGTGGCCCAGGGCTTCTCTGCACCAGCTGTACTGACATTTTGGGCTGGACACATCTTTGTTGTGGAGCTGTCCCGTGCAATGTGGGATGTTCAGCGGCATTCCTGGTCTCCATCTCCTAGATGCCAGGAGCAACCCCTGCCCCAGTCATCACAACCCAAAGTGTCTCCAGCAATTGCCAAATATCCCTTGGGAAGTGAAATTGTCACCGTCCCTCCCCTCCCCCCCTTCCTCCAGTTGGGAACCACTGGTACAGACACAACATGTGGAGGACAGACTGAATTTTTCACTTTCTTCCCTGATGTCCTGAGTCGATCCATTTAGATATTGGGGTATAGAAGTGCATTAGAACACTTTACATAGTGCCCTGGTTTAATTCTCAAGTGTGTCCAATCTACTTGTCCTGCATTAGGAAAAATTTAAAAAAATCTTTGGATTTAAATAAAATACAAAGCAAAGATAACATTTACAAAAGCTCTTTCAAATGGAGAAGGTGGTGCTGCTGCAGAGACATCGTTGGTAAAAGTGTTTGCTATGATCACTTTAATTCTTTCTGGAAAGAATATTTTGGCACCATCTGGCTTCTCCATGTCATGCTATTATAAGTATGAGCATAAGCCCCTTAAAAAAATAAACCTGATAGTAGCTACTGACCCTCCCTCCACAGACATGCACAGTGACAAACAAGATATATACACTATGAGCGTGTATTATATTTTTGGGAAATGCGCTATAGACCCATGCAGTCTATATGTGGTTCTCTAGGGGCCCATGACCCCAGGTTAAGAACACTTTCCACATTGGTAGGCTAGCTCTACAAGAAGACCGTGATGCTGCAGAAAGCAAAGTACACCCTTCTAGGTCACTGATGACAGTGATAGGGAACATTTCATATTTGAAAGGCTGGCCCATGCGTTTGGGCCTCATGCACAGGCTTCAGATCTGAAGCTGATCAGAAGATGAAGCCTTCCTGGGTAGTTTCATATGTCATGCCTAATCAGTGTGCTTCTAGATATTGCCTCTGTAATTAGCTGCTGGCACAAGCATGTCAATACTGCCCAGACTTCCCCGATACTGGAGGGGGACGAAGGCTGGGGAGAGGTGGGGGGATGAGAGCAGAGGCCCTTCTCTGGTTGTGGTGTGTTTCTTTTGCGACTAACAAAGACTCTTGTCCATTTTCTAACATTTGTCTCCTGTGCTGAGAATTTAAACTTCCTGCTTCTGACTACTGAGATGATACTGGACTTTGGACACTCAAACCAAACTAAATATAAAAACCTGCCCATCACCAGTTCGACATCATTGTTTTCTGCTTGAGAAATTTAAGTGGAGGGGTCGCTTCCTCCTCACTTCTTTTGAGGAAAATGGAGCTTCCACATAGTGTTTCCATGTTACGTGTTGATTTAGGTGATGCACCATGCTATGGCATCTATGAAAGGCTGACAACAATGACTGTTATTGGAGAAAATGTCTGTTTGCATCGAATTCTTTTTGGAATCCGCACAGCTCCCTTTTCTTTATTGCTGTAAACATAATTCCATACCTTCGTCGTCGTATTTCTGATTTTCTTGCTCTCATAAAATCTTAAATAAAGGAAGCCTTCAGGCAATTTGGAAGAGGTTAGATCAAGAAGAAACTTTTATGTGTATTCACTTTAGAAGAAGAGTATCCATTACTTGAACCAGAGAAATGAATAAAGCATATGTCATATTCGGTGACACTGAATGTTTTTCTGCACATTGGATAGCAGTGATTTTTTCAATAGTCCATTTAAAATATGTCTGTTTTTAAAAATAGACCTGTAATATGATACGTTTCCAAGTACCACTCACCAACGTCAATATGCTGAGTTCTTGTTCTTTACACGATTTCATGATAATGAGCTGCTACCGATTCTTTAGCAAACAAGACAGTTATCAACACACCACACACACGCACACACACACACACACACTCTCTCGCTCTCTCTCTCTCTCGTGTAAACTTGTTGGAAGAATTTACTTTTTAGGAAATCACAAAATATCATCCAGTGAGCATATGCTTTACAAAATACATAACTATATTCAAAATTGAAACTGAAATGAAGGAAAAAGTTTGAGAAAGAATAAGAATGAAATAAATTGTCAATTTGATGCACATGATTTATTAGTGCACCCAACAGCCCCAATTTCAAGTGCTTTCAATCACGTATTCCCTGTATTACTGGGAACTGAATTTTCCCCTCCCTCTCAGCCCATGGTCACTGCTGGAATAAGCCATTTCTTGTTTGTAAACTCTGCTCACCAGCACCTGCACCGTCACTGTTTCTAGCTGACACTTAGATTAGCATTTACTAACTAATGGTAATGGTTCTACCACGGTCAGTGTTCTCACTCTGCGCAGTCCAATATGGTAGCCACTAGCCACCTGTGGCTATTTGCTTTTAAATTAATTTAAATTAAATGAAATGTGAAAAAAATTCAGTTCCTCCGTCCCACCAGCGACATTTCAAGGGCTCAGTAACCACCCGTTGTTGGTGGTTATCGCATTGGCCAGTGCAGATTTAGATCGTTCCTAGCATCCTAGAATGTTCTACCAACTCATTTAATTTGCACAATACTGCGAGGTGGATACTATGAGTCTTCATCTCATAGAGGAGGAAATCAGACACAGAGAAGTTAAGTAAGTTGCCCAACTGCACACGGTCAGCAAGCTGGCGGGCGAGACTGGACTGCGGACAGTCTGGTGCCCGAGTCGTTGCTTAACCACACCCTGTTCTGACTCTCATTAATAATAATAATAGTGTTAGTAGCCAACAGCTTACAGTTATTCAGTGTTCGTCAGGCAGGCAGTCTGCTCATCGCTTCATGTATGTCACCTTATTTAATCCCCTCTGCATCCCCGAGGGCTTGGGGGCTGGCATTGTCGTTATTCCCGTTCTACTGATGTGGACGTGCAACTCGGAAGTAAATCAAAAGCCTACAGAGCCGTGAAGGTGGCAGAACCTGGACACAAATCCAGGTCTTTCTGACTCGAAATCATTCGTCTTTAAAACTACATCCACTGCGCTCTCTGACAGAAGAGAGGTAAAAATAGTAACTTTTTTTCTTTTCTTTCTTTCTTTCTTTTTTTTTTTTTTTTTGCTGCAAGAGTTTCTTTGTTTTCTGAAATCCACAGCAGAATCATTTGCAGCGACTTTCTATGTTATCGCTAAGGTAGCAGTTGAGGGTGATGATTATAAGTTGACCCTGACCTAAATTTGAAAACACAGCTACAACTCACCTCATTCTTTTTGACTTTATGGGGAAAGAATTGGATTCCTATGCCAGAGTAACATGTGACAAGGCAGCCTTGAGGCCTTGATATGTGTCACTGGATAATAATAGGAATTTCTATATAGGATGTCTATTTTAAAAATGATAGAAATGCTGTTTTTTACAAGATAACCAGTAACCTAAACATACTGGAATTACACGACAGGTGCATGGGATTGGTTATTCTTGATGTTTTTCTTTGTGTGTGTCTCTTTTACGATTAAAAAAAAAAATAGCCAACAGGAAATACATAGAGCAAACTCTAGTTACCAGAGATTTCTCATTTCCATTCTCAAATGCCCATTGTTCTGTAGCTGCCCTGACGGGAGAGATGAAATGCGCACCGCAGAGGAGCAGGGCCCGTGCGTGGACATAGTCTAGGATGTCGTGTCCCAGCTGACTGGGGATATACACCGTGTGACTTTGTAGCCAAATCCTCCGGTACCAACGGCTACGAGTGGGTGAGAGTCGGCTCCCCAAGCACGCAAAGCCGTGGCTGGAGGTGCCCTCCTGGGGCCCCGGGGTGAGTCGGCTTCCCTTGCTCAGAGGCCCTCATGACAGGACTTCACAGCCGGCCTGGCACAGTGTCAAGCTGCCACTGTGTGTCCTAGGGCAAGTCCCCGGACCTCTCTGGGCCTTAGTTTCCTATGCGGTTAATGGGATGAGTCAATGTAATGATCCATGGCAGAGCTTCTGAAACATGCTAGCATTTATGGAATCTGAGGTTTGTGGGAGAAAGTGTTGCCAGGGCGACCATGAGAAGGTCCTCATCCATAAGGTCCCCTATGGGGAATGGTGTGGATTCGGTTCTCAGGCACTGGTGTAGAGAACCACAAAGGAGAGAAGCGGAGAAGCCCACTCCACTCTCAGTCCCAGCCCCAAGTCTCCTGCAGGGGAGGAGGGGGAGGGCAGGGTAAGGATGAGTTCTGGTGACAGGAGGCAAGACGGAGCCAGAGGGCACAGGGGGTTGGAGAGAGAATGTGCTGGGCTGGAGACATGCAGGGAGACAGTCAGGTCCAGGGACCGTTAGAATAAGCAGTCTTGGTGTTCACTTTCTGCCCTGATGGAAAGCTTGGGATACCTGGGCTCCCACAGAATGAAAGGAAACCGTAGTTAAGTCTCACAATGTAACCAGTGGCTTATTACACCTCACGTGGTTTCCTTGATTTTAACTCTGCTCCAGGATAAAGGTGCATGAATGGGGGTGTGGGCAGCGCAAGGCCCGGTGCCCACCACAGCACCCCACCCCGCCTGGCTCCGCGCTGGCGGCCTAGGGGCGTGAGCAGGAGAGAACTGAAGAGGACTCCACGGCTAACCTCAGTAGAAACTGCCGGTTGCTCATGAAAAGCTCCAGTTAGAACAAACCATTAGGATGGTTGTTAAAAAAAACTAGCTAGTGTCCCACGTTGGAAGAAATCTGGACATGGGGCCAGAGGCACGGGCCGTCTTTTCGAGGTAGAAAGGGAGCCCCTCTCTCTGGGGAATGCAGCTCCCTGCCGGGCTGCAGGGCTTGGTGGGCAGCTGGTGGGCTGGACTCCACTCCCAGATGGGCGCCGTCCGCACAAGGGGAAGTGCTGGCCTGGAGGGGCGTAGCCCAGAGGAAGGCCCCTGCCCCCTCTCTGGGGCCCACAGTGGCGCTTCTGGTGGGACCTGGACTACCCACGCAGAGTGCCTGGCACCGCTGGTCGGTGCTGGCATGTGCACCCTCTGCTTGTTGAGGGGAAGCCTACAGATTAAGCCTCTCTCCCAGCCCCGTGTGCACTGTCCCTGCGAGAGCAGCACCCCGGGCCTGTGGAACAGGTGCTTGGCTCGGGCTAACGAAGAGCCGCTGCCTCCTAGAGCCAGCCCGGGTGAGCCAACGCTAAAAGGAAGTAGCAGCCATCGTTCCCCATTTCAGAAAAACAGGCAATGAACATACTCTCAATGTTGAGTTTGTCTCTGACGTATTTTTTAAAAAGCCCTTCATATTTGCCACAACTTATTTATGGAGTGAGCGCCAAATAACTCTATGCTGAATGAATTGAGTAAATGAACGAATAAATAGTGACTAAGCAAAGAGATGAATGAATCCTATGAAGTTATTTTATGTAACAGACAAAATAAGTAAGGAGCAAATGCATGTTAATAAAAACTCTGGGAAACAGTTGTTCACATTTTAAAAGTTTAAATATGTAAAAAAATTTTAAAGCACCTATTTGCTCATGATTATAATTTTAAAAAATCACGTACATAGAAGGTGGTTATATTTTCTCCTAGCAAAATTGCTCCTAGTTTACATGAGAAAATTAGTTCTACTGGTGATTGGTGACATTCTGTAAAGGATGCAGGACTTGTTCCACGTGATAATGCTACAGAGGTTTCGGTTCCCGAGCTGTTTTAGAATGACAGACATGAGCAGAGGCGTCGGAAAAACCTGGGGGCACCTACTGTCTCCCCACAGCCTTCCCCAGGCTCCCCGAGGCTGGCCTTCCTGGGTGCCCTGGGGAACACCGCTGAGCTTCCAGTGACCAGAGTCAAGAGGTCCCATGCCACTAGGTGAGGGTGACCTTCACTCCGCTGTGCTACGCAACTCCCAGGGGTATGACCACTGGGTTCCCAGGCACGGATAGGACTAGAGAAGAGGGAGGGCGCACTTACCAGCAACTACCAGGTCCTGGAATGGGGCTGCAAATTCTCACAAACGTTATCACAGATGTGAGCCCCCCAACAGCTCTGCGTTTTATATACGAATGTAATTAATAGGAGTGGTGTAATTATTAGTGTTAATTATTAACATTATTCACATTGCAAAGGGGATAATGAAGTTCAGAGAGAATGTGAGAGAGAGAGAAAGAGATAGAACAGTCAAAACATGAGAAGTCAGAGAAAAACTCTGTCTGATTTTAATAAAATATGCTTTTCTCATCAAAATATTTTGATAGCATGGGGAACGAGATGTGTGCTCATTAAAGTTTAATGACTGCAGCTCCCTGCCTTTTTGCGTGTGTGGATCACACACTCTGACTCACGCAGGGTGGGTGCTGGGGTAGTTAACTGGGAGCCCGACTTACTCCAATCCCAGTCTTCATCGCCACGGGGTGAACGGAGACTGGGTGGATCAGGATTCATCAACACGCACCCACTGGCCTAACCGCTCGGGCTGACGATGACTTGGCTCTGGGCAGGTGGGCCCGGATTGTTCCAGGTCGGCCTAGATTTACTCTAAAAAGGGAATTAGGTAAGAACAGCTGGGACCCAGCTGCTGGGCCACTCCAGTCTCAAGGCTGAGCTGGAGACTCCCAGAAGAAGACAGTGCTTTGGCCAAAGGCTTTGAAGAGAAGGAGAAAGAAAAGAGGCCGGACGGGTGGGAGGGCAGAGTTCACAGCACGTCACATCCCTGCTCTGGATCCTCACTGAAGAGCTTTGCCCACAGAGCCGATTATAAACCTCTCATCCAAAAATTGAAGGCGCATTTCAAAATGGCCCCGAGCCGCCTTTGTCGGGTCGTTGTCACTTGTCCCCTGTCCCCAGCCTCCACTCCAGCCCTGGCAGGCTTCTCCCTGCTGTGTGCCTGCCCCCGGCCCTTGCTGAAGGTTCTTTCCTAGTATCTGGAATGGTCTCTCCACCATCTCAACTGGCTGAATGCTGTCCCTCGCTGGGCATCACCTGTCCCTCGGCAGCCCTCACTCTTGATCCCCACTCCACTCAAGCTTGCGCGGTCTCACCTGCCTCGGACACAAACCACTTTGTGAAAGCAATCAGCGCCTCTGCTTTCTGTGAAGTTCCCTTGTGAGAACAACCTGGCCTGTCGGCTACCTGAACGGGCTTCCGAGTCAGGAATACCTGGGTTGAAGCTTTGCGCCACCCCTCATTAGGCGCGAGATCGCGGGCAAGTTACTTACGAACAGCAACAATGGCAATAATAGCAACAGCCACCACCTACCAGGTGGTCACTGTGACCCAAGCATCAGGCATCCACGGACTCATTAAATACTCACAAGAACCCTAGGAGGTGCGTTGCCATGACCTCTGTCTTGCCAATGAGAAAACAGAAGCCAAGGGAGGTTAAATGATTTTTTTCAGGGTTACAGGGTCATTATGTTGAGGAAACAGGCTTTGAACTCAGTTTGGTTCCAGACCTCATGTTTTGGCCACTATGCTACAAGGCACTACCCTCTGGGCCTCTCAGTTTTCTTATCTGTAAAATGGGGGATGCAGTCATATCCTCCTCATAGGATGCTAATGAGCATTTAAGAAGATAGTACAAGAGAATGCTCAATAGCGTAGTGCTTAATAAGCCACAGCTGCTGTCGCTGCTGGGCAGGTACTGGTCCCGTCCCTCCTCTTGCCTGTGAGCTGAGCAGGAGGCGGCACGTTCTCTGTCCCTGCAGCCTTCACCCTGCACCCGCACGCTCACCCCCTGCAGCCATGAGAGGCCCAGGAGCTGTGGGCCTGGCCCAGGTCCAAAGGGATCGAGAAGGGTTGGAGCACTTTCCTAGAATTTGGGGACACTCAGTAATTCTGGACCTCTGAGCCATGGTGGTTTTCTACTTTTACCGCATTTAGCTCCCTCTCCAAGTCCTGTTTTATCCGATCTATGCAACTCCTCTCCCCGAGGTCCCCGGCGGGGTACTTCGGCTGGATGTTTTCTTTTCATTCTCCTGTCCTCTCTCCTCCCCGCCTGCACCACGGCCCATATTTCACATCTCCAGGAGGCTAAGCAGCGTCCCAGGTCCCCAGCCCAGTAGCCAGAGTTTTGGAGTCAGGGCCTCTCACTCCGGGGTGGTCTTCAGGGTTTGAGGTGATTTACGTAGGAACACCTCTTCCGCCGTTTGGATTTAGTTTCTCCTTGGGGTTAATGGTTAAGGGACGTTATGGAAGGATGCCTCATCCCCTTTTTCTGAACAAACTTGTCACAGACAGAAGCCAGCAGTTCCGTTGGAACTGACGGCTGGAGCGCCGTCGAATGGCCCTACCTCTAAATAGGTTTCCTCCAGCAACGGCACCCCTGATTCCTTCCCAGAAACAAACACAAACGCGACTCTTTATTTAAACTGCAACCTCCCTGCCCAGGTCTGCTAACTTGTGGGAATAAGGTATTTCTGATTCTGCCCCTGGGGAATTAAATCGTGCTTTATGTAAACCCAGAAGATAACTCACAAATAATCCTTCAAATTAATAACGTCTAAAAGATGAAAGTTATCAGTTTCCTTCCTACCTCCAGTTTATTATCAGTGGTGCAATTAAATTCTACTTTCTGCTGTGGTTTGAGCACTTCATAGCTTGGGAAGGCTCTCTCCTGAGACCGTCGCAGGGACGGGCCGGCGCTTCATAATTAGGACAGCACGCAGCCTCGCCCTGGTGGGGAAGGGTCAGGGTCGAGCTCATGAAGGAGCCCTGCTCAGTGGCCCCACCAGGGTGGCAAAAGCTGCCTCCGCCATGCAGCTGGGAGAGGCCTGCGGGGACTGGTATGCGAGTGTGGAGGGAGCCGGCCGTGACAGGCCGCCTTCCTGGCAGGGCCTCTCGCTCCTCATGCTACTCGCTTCACATTCCCACGGGACAGCGGCTCCTCTGGAGCAAAGGCAAGCCCCACTTCTCGGTTTCACGTTTGTTTCTGACTCTGCCTGCAAATCCTGCACACTTCGTTTTCGTTCTGCTTCTTAAGGCTTCCTGTGCTGATGACAGTGCCACAGTGGGCCTGTGGGCGGTGACAAGGGTGAAAGAACCAAAGAGAAGCGATGATGGAGCCTTTCTAGAATGAAGGGCCTGGTGTTCTGCTCCTCGACGGGCACCACCTGTCTGTGATTTGGATGAGCCCTGTCTCGGGGGGTGCTCACTGTGCCATCTACACAGGACCAGTCCGTGAGAGCTGTGACACGAGCCGGTTCCCGGCCCTGCCTCTGCAGGCAGACGGCCTGGGGTGGAGGCCTAGCCTGCTGGCCGTGCGACCTTGCGGGAGTTATTGGACCTCTCTAGCCTTCGGTCTTCTCATCTGCAAAGTGGTGATGTCAGTGCTCCCTGCCTTGTGGGGTTGTTGAGGTTGAAAACACAACCATGCCCGTAAAGCGGTGATCACGGTGTCTGGAACCCGGAAGGTACTCAAAAAAGGCATTTTGAATGCTATACATCAGTTCTGAGCTTTATAAATGATTCACAGCAAAAGATTCATGAGAAACAAGGCCTACCCTCACCCCACCCCCCTCTAGGACCATTGAAAAGATGACAGGCTTTATGAAGCTCTGATTTACCCACCACTCTAGAGGAATGCCGCTTAGCAAGGTCTGTGCTAATCGCTCTTAATCACTTCAAGAACGTTCTCCAGAGACTGGGGAAGGACTCTCAGCCCTGAATAAGGGCTAGCATAAGATGTCACTTCCCTGGGTCTCTGCTGGAGTCTGGGCTCCTGCTTTCAGGACAGGAAGGTGTCTCAGGGATGTGGCCACAGAAACCACCAGGAGCTTCGGCTGTGGCCCTGAAAAGTAGGAGTGAACAGGCTCCTATATCAGTTTCCCACGCCTGTCCACCCTCATCCTCCTCTGCCGATTCCTTTGAGCCATTTGGGCAGAGATTTCTGGTGGTAACTGCAGAGGCAACGTTAAAACTATTGAACAATTGGGCAGAACCAAGCTACGGGGCTAGAAGTCAGAAAAGCGGTCCTCTCGGTGACGGATGAGGGCCTTACTGACTGCTCGGGACCTGAGGGAACTTTCTGGGGGTGTCGAAAAGCCTCCATCTCTTCACCTGGCTGCTGGCCGCAAGGTATACACACATGTCCAAAATCATCAAGCTGCGCGTTTTGATTTGTGCAGTCCGCTGTCTAGAGCTATACCCCAGTGAACAACATTACTGTCCAAAATGCAGGCGGGACGTAGTACGGGCAGCTCCCCTCTCTCATGGTCTGCCCGGCCCGTGTTATCCCGGAGACGCTGAGAGTTCTAAGTGCCCACAGCCATCGCTCCTTATCTTCCTCCACCAGTGTGTTTAGACCCACAGGGGACATTTATATCCGCAGCCACAGCCCTACATTCAATCTGGAGAGGAGAGGAGAGTGTTCTACGTGCGTGTCTATATATAGGGCAGTTTACTTCTTTCAAAGAACAAGAGGTCTCTAGCTCCACTGTGTTTTGTTTTTGAGCAGACACTCCTTCACACACACGCCCACTAAGCCGGGGGGCCCAGTCAACAGCCTCGCCTTTCACCCTCGTCTGAGGTGAGACGCTAAGACTGACCTTGATGACAACCGTGGGGATCGTCAGCACCGTGGACTTCTGCTTGGCCAGGACATCCCTGGTCTCGTTGACGCGAGCTGTGACGAAGAAGTGCAGGGACGCCTGTTCCAGCAGCTGGCCCATGTACTCGCCGGCTTGGATGAGCACCTCTTGCTTCTTGACTGGCAGGAGGAAAAACAAACAGGCCCAGCATCAAGACCCGAGATGGGGTCTCTTTTACTTTCCCCCAAGGTCCCCCGTCCTTCCCACGTTAGCGCAGCGGCCCCCGGAACACAGCACAGGCGAGGGGCAATGGAGTGCATCAGGACCAGCTCTCTGCTTCTTGCTCAGAGAATGTGCCGGACATTTAATATTCAGCCAAGTCTTACTGGAGAAAATGTATCGAACTTTCCAAATGATGCTTTTGCTGTTGTAAAACGAAGGCCATGGGAAAGATGTTTCAAATGGAAGGCCAAGGTGTTTTAACTATGGCTTTGATTTGGGTAGGGTTAGTCCCAAAATGGTACATGTGGGGTGGTGAAGTTCTAAGGCCACCACTCCACGTGTTGACCCCTTGTGAAAAAGGAAATGTCTCATCCAGGGGCTACGCTTGGGCAAAACTGTCAACTATCTAAACTGTCCTTGTAGTGCTCCACATTTTCTCTCCGGCTTTTTCTGCGCCAATCTGATATGATTTTTCTACGTACAAGAAAGAAGCTGTTGGAACCAGTTCCCACCAAAGGCATCCAACCATCGCCAAGCCCCTCCCCAATTCGTAATTTAGAAGACCTCTGTGCCAAGTGCATGTTTCCTCAAGCCACTGATGTTAGTTTTTTGGTCCTGGGGACAAGCCAGTGGGGATGGTACTGGGAGGATGAGGAGTGGTCCTGGCTCCCCTCCCACCCCATCTGGCTGAGGACGGTGAATTCCAGCTTGTGGCTCTGGCCCCCTTCCTCTACCACTCCCATTTCCCAGAGCCCGGGATTCTAGAGCGCAGAGGGCAGTTCTTCTGCAAGCCAAGCCCAGGTGTGGCACCTGCTGCTACCTGGTCAGAGCCAGGTGCCTGTGCTGCACCCACAGCTGGCAGGCCCAGCAGGTGAATGGGTGACTCCTGCCTCCAACCCCACGCACAGGGAACAGACTCTGAATGCCCACAGAGCTGCAAATCTCCACTGCTTCCCTGCCCCGGCGTATGGCTTCCTGCCAAGTTACTGCAGGAAACAGTTCCCCTGGCCGGTAGCTGAGTGCAGGGGGCAGTTCACTTAGCCTACTGCACTGAGCAGCAGTTGTGGGGAGGGCAGGATGCTGCCTGTGGGTGGACAAGCCCCAGGGCAGGGGGAAGGGCTCTGCTTGGCACTGGCTCACAGGTGAGTGCGTATGGAGCTGTGCTCGCCACCCGTGGGTGGACTCTCATACCTGGACTGGATCTGCGGCAGCTTGCTCCAGACCTTGAAGACCAACGAGCCTGGGAAGGCCTTGGGCAACACCTCAACTTGGAAGTCTCTTTACAGACGTGCAGGTGCTGTGCCAGCCTCCAGCCTTCAGACTGAAGAGGTCTCAGTCCTGGCTCTATGTCACAATCCCCCAGGGACCCTTAAAAACCTGCCATGCTGGATCCCAGCCCAGACCAATTAAATCAGAGCCTTGGAGGTTGGGGCCTAGGCATCAGCATTTCTAAAAGTCCGCAGCTGCCTGTGATGTGCAGCCCGGGTTGAGAAGGCCCGCTCCAACGTCCAGGGGTCCCCACGGAACCAGCCTTGGAAGCCTTGCTTCCAGAGTGGGTGTGGCCCTTCCAGTTGAGGCCCTGGCTGGTTCCCAATGCAGGGGCACCGCGACCATGTCAGGTCAGCCGCACCATGTTAGAGATGCAGGTTCTCTGACACCTCCCTGCGGTGGGAATCAGGATCTGCATTTGAATGAGGTCCTAGAGGTGCCCGCTCAGGTGTGAGCAGCTCTGAGAGATGGGAGGTTCTAACAAAGTAAGGCGAGGGGGTGGGGGGTGGGCGGGTTAGGGAAGAATTAGGGTGGACTCAGGAAGGTCTGGGTTTGAAATTCGAAGTCCTGCATCCCTGGGACCCCAACACCCTTGGCAAACTGGAAAGGCGGGTCATCCCAGCCTGGTGGTTGTCCATGGAAGGCAATTTTGCCCTCCTTCACCCTGGGATGTTTGGCAATGTCTGGAGACCTTTTCGTTGCCACAGCTGAACTGGAGGGTGGCTTACTACTGGCATCTGGTGGGTAGGGGCCAAAGACACTGCTAAACGTCCTGCAGTACACAGGACAGTCCCCACGACAAAGAAATATCCGGCCCCAAATGTCAATTTGCTGAGACTGAGGATCCCGGCCCTGGGCCATGCAGATTATTAGGTCAATTCTAGGCAAGCAGTAAACAACTGGCTTGGTGCTATTCCACTTAGAGCCAGCTCTTTGAAGCTATGACCTTGCCTTGATCTTGGCCCCTGAATTCTGCCTTTTCAAATGACCCACTCATAATTGCCTTCTTTGGACCTGAACCTGGACCCTGCTTCCTTCATGGCTCCCTTAGCAATTAATTACTTCCTCCATCCAGATGAGGGAGGGTCTGGCTCTCCCCTGATACAACCTCAGATGAGGACAATGTGGTTCTTCATGTTCCCGGATCTGGATGGATGCAGTGGCAAAATGGCAGGCCTTAGAGAACATGTATTTTGCCTCCAGCTGCCTCCAGTGATAATTTTTTAAAGACAGACTTCCTGTGGCTATTTCTAGAGGGCTGTGTTTCACCACTGGGTTTCTTTGGGCTGGTGGGATGTGCCTGGCTTCTTTGCAGAGACTTTTGCTACCTTTATAATCTCGGCATCAGGACCCCTTTCTTCTCTAAGGTACAACACTCCCTAAGTCACAGCACTAAAGAAAACGGGCTGTGTTTCAGAGCCCAAGAGAACAGTGCTCCTGAAATAGTACGTTATGTAACTGCTGTGTTTTGCCACTGCACAAGAAATTGTTCTAGATAAAGTTTATTAAACGTGGCAAGGGAAAGAGGAATAGATTTTCACTCTATGTGCAGGGGGCTGGGATGCTGCCAGTATCGTTTACAGTGTCTGGGGAAAGCCAAGGGAGACACAGACTGGAGCTGCCTCATCTCTTTTCCAAAAAGCAAAGAAAACTAAATATAGCCAAGTGGAAATGATAGCACCTTTGAAGGTACTGGAGGTTTAAGTTATTCAGATCTTCCAAGCTGATTCTAGCACACACATTCCCTATAATTATCAGTCTGGAAAGTTCGCCTCCCATTTTGCTTAGAGAACTGTCTCTGCAATAGAGGCATCTAAGAATGCTTGATCAAGGTCTAGAATTATGTGGCTTTTTGCAATATTCTGCAATTTATTCCAGATTGCAATATGTAATTTATTGCATGCAGTTAATGCCACCTACCTGCAGGGCAAAGGAACAAAGAGTCTCCGGTTCCCTTCAAGTTATTCAGGACAAGCTCTAGGTTTGGCCAAGTGGGTGGGAGTGTGTTCCTACTGACTCAGGCGTAGGTTTGGTCAGCTGTCCCTGGATCAATGACTGATGTGATGAGAAGCATTCCATTCTAGCCCACTCACTCACATGAGCTCCTTCTTTAATTGGAGTGGAGAGAGAAGAGGAAGGAGATTGAGAGACAAAACTCTTGTGAAATGGGAAAAGGCTGGTGTTTAGTTCCCATCTAAAGATCTGGGCTGGACTGCAGGTGATGAGGACACAGGGGAGGTAACTGGCCCACCTGGGGCTGAGTTTGTCCTGAACTGGCTCATTGTCATTGCCTGAATGGGACTTGGGTTCTATTGTCTGCTTTGCCTCTAATTGCCGTGTGTGGCCTTGAACACATCAACTCATCTTTCTAGCTTCAGTTTCCCCCAATGTAAACATGTTGGAAGTTACCTTTATTGAAAGCCTACCATGTGCAAAGCATGTCATATATATTATCTCATTTGGTTTTCTCCACACCCATTTTCTCTCATAACACATAGCCAATCCATAAGCCGCGCAGGTGGGTTCTACCTTCAGAACATACCCAGATCTGACCAGTTCTCACTGCTCCCCTCACTACCACCACCGCCTCTCCGTCGAATGATTGCAAAAGCACCCTAACTGGCCTTTAAGCTTCAGGCCTATTTCTCCTTTAGCCTCTTCTCAACACAGCAGCTGGAATGATCTTTCAAAACTTAAGTTAGATCATGCCACACTCCTGCTCACACCCCTCTGATGGCTCCTCAGCTCGCTTAGCATCAAGGCCAAGATCCTCACAAAGGCCTATAAATCTTTACGTGATCTGCACCCACCATGTTGCCTCTTGCCACCTTCGCCTCCAATTCTAGCTCCATGCTGCTCACTGAGTATGTTAGACATGCTCTGGCCCCAGAGCCTTTGCACATACGGTTTCTTCTGGCTGGAATGCTTACTTGTGCCCTTCTGTCAGGTCTCTGTTAAATGTCACCCTATTAGAGACATTTAACAGAGACTGGCTGCCCAACTATCCTACTGCCGCCAGCACTCCCTGTCCCCTCTACCTGCTTTACATTTGGTATCACCCATATAACCATACTACATATTCACTTGTTTGATTCCTTACTGTCTGGTTCCCCCACAAGACCAGAAACTCCATGAGGGGAGGGCATTGCTACGTCTCCAGCACAAAACAGGGTCTGGACTTGCAAGCACTAAAGAAGGGTTTGGGAGACCAATCTGCGGTGTGGGTGGGTTGTTCTCATTTACAGAGGAGGAGAGAGAGCTCAGATCGCTTGAGTACCTTGTCCAGGGAAACAGCTGGTAGGTGACACAGCCGTCCCTTACATGCAGAGTTGTCTGACAGCAAGGCTCAGGCTCTCTGAAAGCACGTGTGGCTGCCCGTTCCAAGCAACCACGGCGACTATTGTCGTCTTCAGTCCTTTACGCTGACTCTCCTTTTCTATGGGGACTCCCTTTCCTACCTCTAGGAAGAGGAAAAGTGTCAGATCTTCTAGTTTCCAAAAAAAATGCCACGGTGATTTGTTAATTATCACTGAAGCTAGGGAGATTTGCTTCAAACCTTTAGGTTAGAGTAGTTTTCTTGGAATTAGAATTTTTAGGAATAGTTTCCCATTTTTCTAAACATATTTCTCTAAGGCTTCAGCAAGAGTACTGTGGGTTGTGACAGCCACCAGACACAGAGAGCTTGAGAACAACTGAGACATGTGGTTTGGTCATCCCAGGGGGGCATATTAGTCCTGCTGTCTCTGCTTTGTAAAATTATTTGGATATCTTTTTTTTTCTGTTCTTCTTTTTTTTCAGTGCCACATGTCAGGTCAATGGGAATTGGTGCCCTGAGGTATTCAGGTCCTTGCAACCTGCTCTCTCCAACTCGACACTCCCTGCCTGGAGACCGGCTTCCTCCAGTTGACTCATTTTGCCAGTCATGTGCCAACTGTTGTGCCCACCAAGTACTAGCACCCCAAGAAATGAGACTGGCCAAAATTGTAATCCCCAATGTAAGCAGTGGCATGCAGATCCTAACCTGCTTAAAATATTCCGCATTTTTATAGTGATGAAAATGCTTGGAAGACGTGAGCAAGAGGATGAGAAGGAGGCCCATCAGAGATGGCAGAGAGAACAAAGCCATCCACAGGGTCCTGGAGGGCCATCTCCAGGGATGAGATCTCTCCCTGCCTATCAGAACATTTTTAAGAAACAGTCTACATGCAGGCCTTAGATCTCCCTGCTTTCTAGATGGTAAGACAAAACACACCATTCCTTCTGGGCAGCCCCCGAAAGACTTCCCTAAATCAGGAGAGAGGCACCGCCTGAGAGCCCGTTTTCTGAGACGGGTCATTTAGATGTGTGCTTTACAAACTTTCCTGTGCACTGCAGTCCCCTCGGGATCTTGTCAAAATGCGGGTTTTGATTCAGGAGGTCTGGGGTGGGGCCTGAGATCCTGCATTTCTGATAAGCTCCTGGGAGATGCTGATGGCCCTGGTCCCTGGACCACACCTTGAGTGGTAAGAAGTTAAGTTCCATCTACTTCCCAGGACCCACGGGACTCTAGGCTTTGATAATCTCAGCATTTACTTCTATGCATCAGACGTGAAGATGAAAGCTGAGGCTAGTCTAGAATAGAGGGTCACGCTCCTGAGCCCTGGGAGATAACGTCAACTTGCACAGAAAGCTGTCCTAGCGAGGCAGGGAGCCAGACAGCAAGTCCTGGAGAGAACGTGCCCTCGTTAGCTTACAGGACAAGGGCTCCAGCGTCACTTCGAATGTCTCCTTCTTGAATTCTGCCTTCGCGACCCCGGTGTAGAAGGTGATGCTGCCTGAGAGATAGGCTGAGACGGTGTAACGGCTGGGACTGTTGTTCTGGAAGGTGATGGTGAGCTTGAAGTCTTTCCCCAGCACGGCATTTTCCACTTCGAAGTCCATGTCTATGTTGGACCTTGGTTTGACGACACCTTCTGTGTTGAGAGGCTTTTTGGCTCCATACATCAGGGCGGTTTCTAGGGCCAATCTCTCTTCTTCTTGACCTAGGAGAGACCCAGAGATAATAACAGGGAAAAAGAACTACAACCCACCAAGAGAAAGTCGCATTAATAGACACATTGCGTACTGTGCTCACCCGAGTGTCTCCATGGCCTCGTGACCTCCCTGGGAGGCAGATGCCATCATTATTCCTCCGTCACAAATTCTGAAAAGTCAGATCCCCAGAGAGTCGGTGACCTGTCTAGGTGGCCGAGTCTGCAGGTGGCAGCGCCAGGGCCTATCTACAAAGGAGGTGTGCTAAGAGTTGTTCCTCTAGTGCCACTATTTCAGGGTTCAGCAGGTAAAATTGGCAAAATCCGACTCTTCTCAAACTGTGGTGTGCATTTGCTTCCCTTCTTGAGTCCTAGCCACGTGGCAAGGACTTGGGGACCTCTAAGCATCGATCGTGGAAATTATTGCTTCTTGCCATCCACTTCCTACAGTAAAAATTCTCTCCAATTTATGGATCCCCAACAAGACTGTCTTCTCCACCCTGCCTTCCATTTGGGCCTGTCCACTTGCTCTTTGCTGAGTTGACCCTGGAGGGCTCTGGTCCAGCCTTCCCCCACCTCCCTCCCCACCCCATGCAGAGATTGCAAACCACAAGCTGCCCCAGGACATTGGGCTCTGGCAAGACATTGACAGGCCTTCCCTGTCCCAGGGCTCTCAGGTCAGACTCCCGGAGGAGTGCTGAGCTGCCTAGATCCTCCTGCATGTCCCCCGGCTTCACTAGCCCGTCAGAGGTTCTGAGAGGAAGCCCTATAGCAAGGGGACCTACCTACTTTTCTTTAATGTAAGGTCTCCCAAACTCATGTGACAATGAATGTGGTTTCTGAGGGATATCTATTGGCTTGTGGCAGTGCACAAGTTCTAACGCTGTTCTAACGCTGTCTGACGTGTGTGTGCTGTTTTGAGGAAAATGTCTTGTGTAGGGTTTCCCACGTGGTCGTGATGGAGATGCAGGTGTGGGGAGAAGGAGAAGGGGTGAGCTCTGGAAGAAGAAAAAAGGAGCTGTGTGAAGTGAGGAAGCAGGAAACACAGACACGTGTCAGGCCTCAGAGCTTTGCCTCCGCCGACAGGAGGGACGGCAGAGCTTCGGAGAAAGTACGTGGCTTTGGGGACAGGGCTGGTGGAGGTGCAGAGGGGTGGTGGCCATTCCGTTCTCCATCCTAAATAGCTTTGGGTTTATCCTTGTGCATTGTGGAGGACAGACATGAAGACATGAAGGCAAATTCTTTGGCTTGTAAAAGCTGGTCGTGAGAATGGCTAGCAGAAAAAAATCACTTTAAAATATGAATTCTGGCTTTTATAATTATGTTAATTCTAAGATATTGCCTTCTATTTTACCTAGTTAATAATGAAATGCAGTGGTGATTAAGAGGCCAATTAATCACAATAACTACCACGGAGCGCTGTGAGCCGAGCTTTGGGATAAGTGCTTTTGTGAATTATCTCATTTAATCCTCATAACAGCTCTACAAGGTAGGCACTGTGAACACCATCAGTTTCCTTGTTTGGGAAATAAGGGCGCCTGCATCCTAGGGGCGTTAGGTGGATTAGAGGTGGTAGGTGCATAATAAGAGGAAGCTACTCTGCAAAGGCAGAGAAAATGCCAGCAGGTGTTGTGTGTGTGTGTGTGTGTGTGTGTGTGTGTGTGTGTGTGTGTGTGTGTGAGTGTATTAACGATTCCCCTGATTGTCAGGACTGCAAGGATGTGCCAGAAACAGCTGGCCCAGGACAAGCCTTGGCTGGAGTTGGCGTTCACAGATCCACAGGAGGAGACAGCACTGAAGCGAAGGAGAGGCAGGGCGGGGACGGTGCAGTGGAGCATTTCAGCAGGAATCATCGGGCAGGCAGGTCCGTGAGAAGGAAAGCACCATCAATTTTCACTCCGGATGGGGGCCAAGTGTGCATTTAGGCACAACATAGGAGGCAAATCTGAGCAGCAGGAACCTGATCAGAGAGGGGCCGCCTTCGGGGAGAGGAGCCAAGCTGGCCCAGGCGAGGGACGGGGAGAGGGAGGCTTGCAGCGTGCTGTGAGCCACTGCGTGGCACGTGGCAGTGGAGGCACCTGGACCGTCCCTCTGGGGCAGCCAGGCGGGGCAGGCTGGGCTGTTGCGGGAAGTGCAGGCCCAGAGAAGAGGAAAGAACTGCAGGGTTCTCCCAGAGCCATAATTCCTGTTTCCTACAGTTACGCTCTGTGCTCTGGCGTCTTACATAATTCAGGGCCATGGGCGAAATTTTGCTGCTGTGAGACACTTATCCAAAGCCAGATTTTATTTTCTGAGATGCCTCTGTGGGAATCTCCAGGCACAAGGTCAAAAAAACAACTTAGCGTTAACTAGGATATAGTAAAAGAGCCCTTTTATGTTGGAAGAAACCTCTTCTTATTGTTTTGGCCTCAGGTCCACTGTCACCTCCTCAGTCCTCCCCCCTTACCCTGTGTAATGTGTCCCCAAACCCTAGTCCTCTCATCTCTCACTAACACATGCCTGTTTTCATTCTCCTTCCTCGTCACAGCACTAATCACTGTGTGACATCGTCTCCTCCGCTGGAATGCAAACTCCATGAGAACAGCGACGAGGTCTGACTTGTCCATCTCTGCCCGTGTCCCCAGGACCTGCCCTGCAGAGGATCCGAAGGATCGATGTTTGGAGAAGCACTTTGCTTTCAGCCAGAGGCAAAACTTTCATCTTTATAACAGGTACTAAATAGTCCAGTTTAGGACATTTTATGTTTAATTAAGCCCGCCTGTGAAAATGTCACCTCAGCGACCATTCGTTGGTCGTTTCATGCTATTGGAACCCCTATAATGTTCCAGGCACCGTGTTTGGCACAGATGAGAAACACGGGCTTTCCCTCACAGGTGTGGAAGGAACAGGTGAAGAAGGGTTGTAGCACAGATGTGTTCGTCACAGATGCTGGGACAGAGGTTGGCCCGAGGTGCCTGGGAACATGAGGGTGGCAGGGGACGCTTCCTGGAATGGTTTTTCCTACACAGCCAGGGCAAAGCCAGGGAGGCAGGTGAGAGCGTGGCTTGTTGGTGGCTCAGCTGGCTGCTGGGCAGATACCTGTGGGCACAGTCAGAGGTGCAGCGAGGGGGCGGGCAAAGGCCAGCTAAGAAGAGGCTTTGTGAGTTAGGAAGGGAATGCCCCCAAGGCAGGAAGAGAGTGAGGGCTTGGAAGTAGTGCTGCAACAGGCTCGGGCTTACATTGCAGATAATGTCACTTTGGCAGCAAGGCAGGGGTTAGACTGAGAGAAGGGGAGGATGAGGAGGGAAGGTGGGATGGGGAAGCTAGAGCAGGTATTTTTCCAGGAGAAAAATAATCACAGCCCAAGCTTACAGGAAGAGTATGGCAGCAATAACAGAACTACTAGCAGCAGTGGGACTAACTTCACTGGACATGTGCTGTGTGTCAGGCACTATAGGAAGGATTTTACACACCAGATACTGTGTACATTTTGGACAGTGATCATGGAGCTGGAGGGGAGGGGATGCATTCGAGGGGACATCCGGAGGATCTGCTGCTTGACTCACTCGTAATTTGCTAAATTTGGGCGGATGGTGGTTCTCTTCACCACGGGAGCATAGGAGAAATAGATCTGAGATGGGCGGAGGAGTGTGAGAAGGTGGCATTTGGGAATGCGGGACATTTGGAGACAGTCTGGGCAGAGACACAGACTTGGGGTGATCAGGATACATGTGAATGTTAACACCAGCTACGCAGGAAGGCCATAAAGTAGGTGGGAAGGATTGGGGCCTAGAATGGAGTGACATTCAGAGGGAAGGTACAGTTGCAGAAAGAGGGAAAAAGGGTCAGGTGGGCGTGGGGGAGCCAGGAGAGAGCCGAGCTGTGAAAACAAAGAGAAGAAAAGATTTCAAGAAAGGGGAGTGAACAACAGCACCGGGAAGTGTAGGCAGGTCGCGTAAGATGAGGTCTGTGAAGCAGCAGAGCCTGAAGGCTATGGGGTCGCAGGAATCAGGGTGCAGGACGGAGGGTGGCGGGTCACAAGTCCAGGCGGCCCTTTCGGGAGGCGAGAAGGAAGGCAGAATGGGGTGTGTCTGGTAGGGAATATAGTGTTGAAAAAGATTTTTGTAAATTTGTTTTTAAACACAGGAGACCCTTGAGCCTGCCTCCCTGGAGGGAGAAAATCGAGGAGAGGGGGAAATACTGGTGACGGAGGAGGTAACTGATGGAGCAAAGAGAAAATGAGGTCAAGATACCATCGTCAAGGAAGGGATGTTGCCCGGAGAGAAATTCTCAGAATTCTAGTTTTCAAAGTTTCTTAATTGTATATTTTGGAAAAAAGTTACAAAGTTAATATTAAGCTTTAGTAAGTTGAAAGTGAAAAATGATCTTTCCATGATTTAATTCATTATTAGAATTAATTCCTAAATCTAGTCATAATTTCTTCCCCATGATTTTACTCATCTCCATATTTTAGTGTCCAGTCAGCTCTCGCGGGTCAGGGAAACGACGCAAGCGACCGAACGGTGAAGATCAGGATGGAAAACGCACGGCCACGGGGCGGCCAGCCCCACACTGCGCGCCGGTCACAGACGACATTAGTCAGTCACCGTCTCCCAGCGCATTCGGGGGCAGGCGCAGCATCCTCACAATAGCATCCCACTCAGTGATTTCCAAAGTTAGGATTTGAAATGTGTACACCACCCTCGATTACGGGACTAACTATCCACTTGGGATCACACTCCAGCCCAGAGGCGAGGTGAGTCGTCTCTTACAACCGTCTATGTGGACTCAGGGGTTCTTCCCGCTGGACCAGACCCCGCTGTTCCTCTCCCCGGGTCCCGCCTTCTTGCCTGGACCTCAGGTGTCCTCCGCATGCAGAGTTAACGTGTTTTATTTGTTTTAATCTGGAGTCCACCCCTGGCCCAGCCCCCAACTCCTCTTTCGTGGACTGGTTTTTGGTCTTTCCTCTTTGTGGTCTCTGATCCTGTCCTGTTCCTGATTCGGCCTTCACTGTCCCCTCCACACCGACAGCCAGTGGCAGCTGCGCTCTGCCCTGTGGCTTCCGCGAGCTGTCCAGGCGCGTGGACAGCTCTCTTACTGCTCCCGCTGCCTGCCGCTCGCCTTTTGTTTTCTGCACTGTCTGGTCAGGACTTCTTCCAAAGTAGGGCAGTTCACGCCACAATCCCTGCCTTGCTACCTTTTCTTGGGGAATTCGTTCCCCAGCTTCACCTGCCAATCCTCGTCTACCCCTTGGGTTGAGTTAGCCCATCACTAACTCCCCCCTCGAGGCTCTCCCTGCCAGCAGAGTCTGCTTTCCAGTCCGTCCCTGCGCCCTGCCGCACCTGTCCGCCCTGTGTCAGAGCAGTTCGCACCCAGCACGGCAGGGCCACGTCTGCCTTTCCCTCCGGCTGGGTGGGAAGGCAGGGCTGTGCGTGCCTCCAACTCCGCCCAGCCCTGGATGTGGCAGGTGGTAGGGGCAAGCTGTCGAATGGATGAATGTATAAATGGGTGAATGTTGCAACTAACTTTTTCTACGAACCCTGCTTTTTCCCTTTCTAACCTTTTTGCTTTAACTCTATAGTAAGAGGGCATTGCTTGTTAGTTTTGTTCTATTGTGCTTGTATTATTTTTAACTTCCCTTTTAGGAAAAAGTCAAAAAGAAAAAAAAATCTTTCCATCTATGTGGTGCAATGGAAGAAAACCAACGGGAGAGGAGAGGGAACCATTTCAGAAATACGGTAAAAATTCACTAGTTCAGATGACAAAAATCTGCCATTTCTGAGACTATGCATAAGAGTTCTCAATTCAGCTGGCTTTTTCTTTATAGTGCAAATTGCTTTTGTAAATAAGAGCAGGGAAACTGTCTAAAATATTTAAAACAAATTCTGCACTCCTTAGCGCTTCAGGAATACCAATGAATATTTAGGTATATGGTAATTACTTGTCATTTTTATCCATTCACTAAAATAAATGCTGCTCCTAAGAACCTCTGGCAGTGAAGCATTTGCAAAATATATTCTGTGATCCCCATCAAGACACCCAAGGTCCTCCACTTCCTGGCTGCTACTGACCTTGGGCAGCTTTGTCTCCAGCCACTGGGCATTCCGTGCTTGATGCATCAGTAAGGCCTGCAGGACCCTAAGCACATGGGGCTGCTTTGCACCTCCTACCTCTGTTCATGTGCCCCCTGCCTGGAAACTTCTCTTCGGCTTTCCTGAACTCAGGTCCTCACTTCTTTCCTGGGCTCTGCTTTTTCTGAATCTCTTGATGGGACTGAATGTCACTCTTCCTTGTTCCCAAATCCCCCTCTGCATAATAATCCTATCAATTGGCCCAGGACAGAAACTGGGTCCTACATACTACTGGGGCCCTCAGCACCAAACCGATTGCAGACATAGAATAGATGGTATTGACTGAGATAGAAGTGAATTCAGAGTCGTTTGAAGCATTCTATACAATAAAAATTAACAAAACCTCACCATAATATTATTTTATAATTGAAATTGGCCTTTGATCTAATTGGCCTGAATTATGGTGACCGTATTGTCCTATTTATATTGTATTATCTACCTTGTAGGGCTTTTGTGATAATTCAATGGGACAATATATATGAAAATAATTTGTAAAGTACTAAATACATGTGATGTAGTTATTTAAATTTCTATTATGGAACTAAAATTACATTAGTTATACAGTATTTTCTAATAGGATTGTTTAAAATTGAGGTTCTTGTGGGCAAGAAGACATTCTATATTCTGTTAAAATAGATCTGACTTGAAACCAAGGCATTTCACAAGCCACATAAAGGGGAATTCTACTTGAAACAAACACAAAACTGCAAGAAAAGTCACGTGTGTGATGTATCTTTCACTCATGAGAGTTTATACTTATGCTCTTGCTACCAAATGCTGTAAACACCAGTGCATTCTCTGGAACACATCTCGGAGTGACAGTGAATTAGTACTAATTGGACTTGAGCAAATACATCTTCATTCAGTTGTAGTAAATTACCTTCTTGGAATTTGTAAGTATCAGTAATATCCTTCATGCCGTCTCCTCCGATTTCTTTGGTCACAATTAGTTTCCCAATGTGGGTGGCATCCACAGTTTCCACCACATGAGTGCCGTCTTTCTTAGCCGTGATGTAGACAAGGTCGCTGTTGACCTGGAAACAGGAGGGGACAGCATCAGCCATCATCAAATGTCCTTGTCACTAAAATCTCTACCTCTCCATAGTGTAGTCATCCAGAGATGCCTGGAGCTGACACGCTCCTTTCTCTGACGGCATTGGATACACAGGGCTAAGCTGATTTTACACATGTTCTGTAGGGAAATCCAGTTTAGATTCATCATCACTATTTTAAATGAAGAATTTTTGAGACTGTGGCAATCAGTTGTCTAAGCAGCAACCGTTTCTTTCTCCCCTTTGTCTTTCTGATAAATTCCACCTCCTAAGGGAGAGCTGACACCACCATGCCTATCACCTGCTTTCCATGACTTCTTTTAAGCTAGCAGTGGCCATGGACCCACATCGAGGGAGAAGTCTGCTAGATGCTTCTGGGAAAGATCTTTCTCCTTTACAAAAGGAGAGAGGTACACGGGAGAGTTTGCCCTTCCCTTCCTGCTTTCAGATACTTTCACGGAAAGTGAAGTGTCTCTTGAAGCTGCCGTAGCCATCCTGGGACAGTGAAGGGGAACCCTGCCAACAATCAGAAGACGGCAGAGGAGAAGGATGAGAGGCATCTGGGGGCTTGATGATGCTGTTAAACGGCTACGCCAGCCTTGGGACCAACCTCCTTCAGGATTTCTAACATGAGAAAAATAACCCCCCAACCATTTCAGTCATATTAATTCTGTTACTTGCAGCCAAAAGCATCTGAATTGAAAAACAATATTGGACCATTCAGGAGGAGTTCAGGCAATTTTCTGGTGGTCCAGCAACTACAATGTGCTACCTGTGGCACTTGGAAATAGCATCTGGGGGCCATGCTGGTGAGTCCCAAGTTCCTCCAGGGTTCTGCTTTATCGTTCTATTTTCAAAAGACAATGTCTAATCTGTGCCTGAAAGCTGATTCCCCCAGAGTCCTTTGTTGTATTTTTTACAATCACTTTCTTGGGGGTTGCATTTATTAGCATGGAAGCAGGTAGGAAACATGAATTGCACTGCTGACAGTCACCGATGTATTGATTAAATGTTTTCCAAGCTTCTCTCCAAGCCTCAGTCCTCCCCTCTTTAAATACAGTAATAATGCCTCTTTCCTCATAGGACAATTGGCAGAATTCACCGAAATAAATTAGTTATCATAATGCCTGGTATAAACACTCGATGAATGTTATTGATAATAGAATACTATTTAATAATATTGCCAGATATTGTTCAAGGTTCCGGGTTCCTGATGATGAACAAAATAGATCTGGTCACTACCATTACAGAGTTTACGCTCTAGTGACGGTGCCGCTGTGCATCAGAATCGCTTGAAGAAAAATAGATGCTTGATTAAAGAGGTCTTGGGTGAGACCCTAAATCTATTATGTTTTTGAAAAGGTCTCAGATAATTCTACTGGACGTCCAGGCCTGGAAGCCCCTGCGAAACGGTACAGTAAGTACCTTGAGAGGGTAAGTCCAAGATACTCTGAGAGCTCACGGGGCAGTTGCAGGGGAGCTAGGAAGTAACAGCCGAGTTGAAACCCCAGCGACGCAGAGGGGTTAGAGAACTGAGGAACAGAGGGAAGGCGGGACGGGATAGGCAGAGGGACTGGCAGGTGCGAGTGCGCGAAGGTATTTGAGGGAGGCACTGGATTAGCTGCAAGAAACTGGGGTTCTGATCGCAGGCGTGTACTTGTAGAAAGTCACGTTAACCTCTCTGAACTTCAGTTCCTGATTCTATAATATGAAAATGACTACACTTGCTCTGCTAATTTCATAGGAACATTTTAGGTCAGAGTGATATAAGATCTATGTGAATAAGACTTGCAAATTTCAAAACTGAGCAAAGATGTAACCGTCATTATTAGGGACTGGGGAAATGAGGTGATGTATCCCTGTCTTTTAAAGTTGAGGTCAAAGAGGGCAACTTTTCTCTCCTTTCTCACAAACGTTCTGAGGGTCTATGAAGTCTGATTTCCACTAAGGAGGAGATAGCCAACATTCATTGAATACCCAAAATGTTTCAGCGACATATTATAAAGGGTTTAATTTAAACCTCACAACAACAAGCCTGTGAAGTATGAACATGTATTATTATAACTGTATGACAGACGAGGGCACCAAGTCTCGGAAGGGGGAAGCAAAGTGTTTGTGGTCACGTGGCTAGGAGCCAGTGGAGAAGAAGTGCAAACCCCGGCGGGTCAATAGTTGTTGTCTTGACCTTGGCAGCACACTGCCACCCCTGCATCACCCCGCAGGACCACGGGCACCACCCTGAGGTGGGGAGATGGTTCTGTGCTCAGACTCAAATTTCCAAGGGTAATAAATGGTGGCTCTGCTCCCCAGCAGTCTCCAGAACTCGGTTATGTAGCCACACGGTGTGAAAGGCTGGAGTGTGCAATCAGGAATGAGGACAGGAGAGGACAGAGCAGATACCTAAGGAATATGTGTCGCTTTGGGAAAAAAAACGTTAAGGAAACTTTAAATGAACTGCCTGAGAATTTCGGCATTCCCTCTGGAGGAAGCCATGCAGGCACACACAGCTACCTCCCCCACTTGCAGATGATAGCAATGTGGGTGATAAATGTCCTCTTAATAACAACCCTTACAACAGCTTATGGGAGACAAGCTAAATATGACGGTGGCGAAATCCCGGGCGCCGATCGAGTATGGCTAAAGAAATTCATGTGGCTAAAATCTCAGGCCAGCCCAACAGCACAGCCCTTGTGGAGAGGACAGGAGAGACATACATATGAGTTGACTTTTATATATGTACATGAGGGTCGGGCATGGAGGGAAAGTATTATTTTCAGTTTCAGCCACTAGCACAGTGGTTCTCTATCCTGGATGCACAAGAGAATCACTGAGGGACTTAAATGTACCAGTAATAGGCCCCACCAAGACCAACTGACTCTCTACAGCAGAACAGTCGTTAAGTGCAGGGTACACTGCAAGAATTATTGGACTTAGGCTGTGTGACTTTGGATAAGTTACTGAATCTCTCTGAGCCAATCTACCTTGCAGGGCAGATAAGTAGATCAATACTACTTGCGAAAGTCCTAAGTTTAAGACTAATTTCTTTTCCTTCTTTTGAATGGGATGAAATCTTAGTGATCATCTATCTAGTCCTACCCATACACTTGAAGGGGCTACAGTTATGCCAAACCTGGGCATCCACACATGAAATCCAGTGCTTTCTTTGCAATACCACACCTTGCTTCTTAGACACAGGCACTTCCTACGCAACCTCCACCATTGTTCCAGGCCCTGGGGGCTCAGGAAAGCTGGGGTGGGCAGCAGGCTGCAGGAATGCTCTCTGCAAACTTCTACTTGTGCCCTTAAAATGTGGACACATATCCACGGCTGGCAGAAGCTGTGCTCATCACCACTGGAGAGGGAGACTCACTCTTGCTTTTAGGACCCTGGACAGCATTTGTTTTGGTTTGTTCATTTTATCCCAAGTGGAGATAACCTCATCTGCGTGGTCTGCCAAGAAAGTGCTGCTTCCCCGAGGGCATGTGGAGGCAGGGAATGCCTGCCTGGCCAGGAGGTCTTCCTGGCACCAGATCCTACCTTAATGGAGCTTATATTTCAGAAAGGAGAGAAATAACAGACACTAAGGCGGGGTAGGAGGAAACAAGAGGGCAGATAGTGATATTTTAGGTGGTGGGGGAGCGAACGAAGGTGTCTTTGCAGAGGCGAGTGACTGTGGGGAGGGATCGGGGCATGCAAATGCTTTTCCACCACAGGAGGAGAGAGCAGGGAGGGGCACCTTCTCAGCGAGAGGAGTAGTATGTATAAAAGCTCTGAAACGAGAGCAAGCTTGGATGCTTCCAGAAGAGTAAGAAGGCCAGTATGGCTGGAGGGAAATGAGCAAGGGATTTAGTAGAAGAGAAGCCAGGGGAAGGTCACACTGAATCCCATAAAAATGTGTGTTCAATTTTATGGTAAGGATGATGGTTCCACCGGAAGGTTTGGGGCAGGGGTGTGATGTTTCTGTTTACATTTTAAAGGATAATTCTGCCTGATTTGTGGGAGTACACAGAAAAGGGGTGAGAGAGGAAGTAGAGAGGTGAGTTAGGAAGTGATTTCATGGGGCTCAGTGGGCAGCTGTTAGATCCATGATATTTTTTGAAAGTTATTTCTAGCAAGATGCATGAGCAGGCTTAAGAAGAGAAGCCAACATAATTCCAACGTTTAATATGCTATTTGAATGAATGGTTGAATTATTTTTGATTCAACTAGGAGATGACAAAAATTGGGCTGCACCTAATAAGCGGTAGCAAAATAAACAAGTTTGGATTGAGAAGGAAGAATGCACAGAGAAGCATCTGCACAGGTTGTACACAGAGAACTGCTGGCCCGGAGCTGAGGAGGGCTTAGCCTCTGGAGCAATGGGATGGTTAACGTGGCCCTGGGGCGGGGGCGGTCATTGCTGCCGTGAAAATCGTCTGAGTGTCAGGGAGGGAAGGCAGGAGTACGCGCGTCTGTGAGTGCACACATGTGCAGGCGTGTGTGTGTGTGCGGTACTGTGTGTGTACGTGTGTGAAAGTCTGGGGTGGAGTAAGGTGAAGGGGACAATAGCCAATTAGAAAAAGTTAAGACAAAGAGAACCACCGTTACTAAGACAAGGAGAATTCTCTGCAGAGAACTCCAAGTGCTTGGTGAACACGGGACCTGGAGGATGACTCCAGACACGTAGAGCTGCTCTGCTGTCCTCTCACCTCTTTGGAAGCCTTAGGCCGCCATGAGTTGGGGAGAGCAAGGCAGACGGGCTTTCAGAACTGAAGCGACCAGCACAGCGATGAGGCCTGAGAAGGGAGGGGCTGGAGAAACAGGCTTCAAGCCCCGCAGAAGTCCAGGAATGCGGAAGATGAACTTCCAGAATGGGGGAGGAGAGAAGGCGCAGAGGTTGGGGTGCCTTGCAGGCACACCCCTCTCCTACTAGGTCCTGTTTTCACTCAAGGAGCCCAAGGCCCCAGGAAAGCTAAACAACAGTCATTGAACGTGACGCTGGATCTGGCTCGGAAATAGCAAGGAATGACGGAGACAGTCAGCAGGCTGAGAGGGAGGCAGGCGACCTCCCGCGGGCACCGGGTGGCGAGAGACTCACTGAGGAGCGAGGAGGCGGGAAAGGCGAGGGCGCCGCAGTCGCAAAGCCGAGTCACGTAGACTCGCATTAAAGTTTCCTTTGACGCCCCCCATGGGGTCCCACTTTGGGACCCTTGAGGAAAGACTCCTCATACGCTTCTCATCAGCTCAAGCGTCTCTTATAAACGGCTCAGCCCTGGAGCTCAGCCCGTGCCAAGCCAACAAATTGTACTCTGTCAGACACGCCTCCGCAGTGGGTGAGAGAGGAGTAATTATAACCTGCAAATCCTGGTGACATTCATAACACCCCGATCTACATTTAATAATAGCAAAAAACGTTCGCATTAACAGCTATTAGGCAGTTCGCTTGTGCGGGGAGGCCCTTCCTCTCTCCTTCTTTGCAGCAATAAAGTATAATAAAAAGATGAACACAGGCTTTGTGGATTTTAGAGAGATTTCCCCTTAAGAGGTTCTCAGAGCATCATAAATTACCAGACAGCAGCTGGGGAGGTTTGTATAAATCTTCAAATCCCAAAGTGAAATCAAGGGGATAAAATTCCAAGTCCAGTAAGCCTGGTCTCCCAGGGCGTCTACAACCTGCCACGACAGGTTCGGATGAGAGGAACACTGTTCCTTTCGTGTATTTCAGATTTCCGATTTCATAGCTCCCTGAATAGTGACACTTATTTTACTCCCTAAGTATTCTCAATCCTGCCTCCTCCTTCCCCTGCTGTTGCTGTCTGTCTAGTTCAGGGCCTTTCCGTCTCCAGGATGGAGGGACGACCTGGCCCTCTAGCAGCTCTTGCCACCTTCGTGACAATCCCTTCCAATGCTCCCTGCACGAGGCTGCCAGCGCCCGGCTCACACCCCTCCCCAGTGACAACTCTCCCTCGCTTATGGGATGAGGGGTGAATTTCTTGGGGCATGGGGTGCCCCACGCTGAGTTCCTTCAGTCTTCATCTTCTGACACCCCGGCTGCGCCCCTGGTGTTTAGTGAGTCTGCACAGCTCTCAGTTGCCCACACGTAGCTTTTGGATGCCCAAGTCGTCCCCTCTGCCTACAGCGCCTTCCTCTGGCTTCTTTGTGACCCCCTTTGCTAATCACCCCTCCCTCCCACGGGGCCCCACAGCTCTCCACCCCTATCTACTGTGGCCTGTGGCGATGCTCCCAGCATGTGGCGATGTGGCATTGCCACATCATCGTCGTCGTCTGTTCTCAGGTCGCCCTCCCTCCCCCGACAGTGTCTTGTGGTTTTTGCCATCCTATTTCAGTTTCTGGCCCCTGTTTCTCAGTTACTGAATCTGCATGCGTAAATGCAGGCCGTGTGTCACCTCCACTGCTCATCTGACAATTAGTTCCGCAGCATTGCTTATACTGTCGTTATTTCACTTTCGGTGTGTTTATGTCCTGTCACCTCACATCTAGAATTATGTTTCTTTAGGACATGAGCCTCTGAATTCCCCCAGCACAGTGCCTGATACGTATTCTTAACAGTAATAACTATTTATTCCTTGTAGAGTAGTAGAGTGTAGTGGTTACTAGTGTGAGCTCAGGTGTCTGCTTGGCTTCAAATCTTAGTGCTGCTATTTATTAGCTAGATGATTGTGAAAAGGTTACTGAGCCACTCTTTGTCTCAATTTTCTTTTCTGTAAAATGGGTAGAATTATGATACACATTTTAAAGGGTTGCCGAGAGCATCCAATGGTAGACACAGTGAGAGACACTATTTCAGTGTATTTATTGGTGCAAATGTGCTCTGGGGAAGTTCTGCCTCTCAGCCTTGCACACGCCCCGCCCCTCCCAGCAGCCTCCCAGCCTTCCCCTTTACCTGACACCTCTTACCTTTAATTTGATATTCAGGGCTCTCCTTGGAGCATCCTTTAACAGCCACCTCTGCTTCTGGCCCCCACCTGGTTCTTCCAGAATTTCAGGCCCTTCACCCAAGTGTCCCCATCAAACCATTAGGTGGGCTGCACTCCCCAATCGGAGCAGACCCCTGCACTTCCCTCCCTGCTTAGCAACTCAACTCTCCTCCACCTCCCCCGGCCATGGGTGACAGCTTGGAATGGCAGGATGTGGATTGCATGGCCCAGTCTAAGACCACGGATGGTGAAAGCGTGTGGATTTTGTTTTACGTGGATTGCTGGGTTAGTCTCAGAGGGAAGCTGTACTCTCCAAAATTTCAATTCCTGGACCACCTACACCACTATTCAGTTGAGTGATCCAGTTAGCCACTCAATTTCTCTGAAGCAGTTGATACCTACTTCTTAGGTGCAAAGAACTAAGCTAAGTTAGTAAAGCATTCGTTTTTGGGGGAAATAAAATCTCAAAACATCAAGGAAAGAAAAATGTTAAGTAAGAATTGCATTTAGCATTAAGAACCTGGAGGTTGGAACGATGCCAGTTAACTTTGTAAACACAAAGCATACACCACATACCAGGGACATCTAAAAGTAACAACCTCTACCTTATTCTTTCATGAGTTAAAAGGTTGGGGAGGGAGCAACACTTCCCTCCAGCTCTTCACTTACCTCTGCAAAAACAAAGGGCGCATCGAACTGGAAGCAGACGTGGCCGTGCTTGATGGCTTGCACAGAGGCGGGGCCACACCGATACATGCCTGTACCACACAGAGGAGGAGTGGAGTGAGTACGTCATCTCCAATTCTGTCCAGATGCTGCTCGGTTCCTAGCACTGAAGGTGGCTCCATAGAGACCGGCGTTCCCAATGTCATCATTGATTTAGCCCATACACTCTACGGCTTGAGAGGGCAGATGACCAATGTGTGGAATCAAGACGATTTTGTTGGCAATGCCTTCTCAAAGCAAAATTTGAAGCCGTGGAAAGAAAACGGGGCAACACTATTCCTGGACCTGCTCTGCCACTGCAAACACATGCCCGAGTGTTCGTGCCAGGCGGTTGGCTCACACAAGCGTTTATCCCTTTTCACCTGGTGTCTGAAATGTGGGAAATGTTGATGCGTCCTTGGTGGCTGTGTTGCTGCTGTTGTTTGTCTTGATTTTTGTCGTTCGTGTTTGGACATATGTCAGGTTTAACTGGAGAATTTGGACCTTAACCACACACATCGGCCAATGTCCGAGGCACATTCAGGAAGTCAGGAGGCCCATGTTACTCTTCTGAAATTCTTTACATTTTAACCACCTATCCATAGCTAATAAGAGATTAGCCGCCCCTAGTCACCTCTGAAGTCTCCTTGTGATATATTATCCACAGCACCAGAAAGTGTTGAGCTTTCTTCTTTAAAACCCAGTACGGGCCGGGCGCGGTGGCTCACGCCTGTAATCCTAGCTCTCTGGGAGGCCAAGGCGGGCGGATTGTTTGAGCTCAGGAGCTCGAAACCAGCCTGAGCAAGAGCGAGACCCCGTCTCTACTAAAATTAGAAAGAAATTAATCGGACAACTAAAAATATATAGAAAAAATTAGCCGGGCATGGTGGCGCATGCCTGTAGTCCTAGCTACTCGGGAGGCTGAGGCAGGAGGATCGCTTGAGCCCAGGGAGTTTGAGGTTGCTGTGAGCTAGGATGAAGCCATGGCACTGTAGCCCGGGCAACACAGTGAGACTCTGTCTCAAAAAAAAAACAAAACCCAGCACGATAATACAGTTCCATTATGAATATGACTGAATGTTGATGCATCTGTGCCTCCGTGTACACATCAACATCTCATATCAACACCTGAGGGAATAAACGTAATGTCCCCAGTCCACTCATTTTTTATATTATCATATTAAAGAGAGGTGGAGGCTTATAATGTGATTTTACAAAAATTTGGGGGGAGGTCAGAGCTGCCACTGCTTAGCATAGTTGGCAAGTTAGAAGACAAATACCCACATCTGCAAGCTTTGGAAGAAATCACACAACATAAAAAGAAATCAGGTTCTGGAAAAAAACAATCTAAAGGATGATCTATAATTATTTTTGAGTTCTCTATTTTCTCTACTGCCTTATAGCTTAGCACGGTGTATCAGGGAGGGCTCGAGTATATTTTATAGCCTAATAAAAACGCTTACAGATATTTTTTCTGTCTTCAAAACTGCTTATCAAAGCAACAGTAAATGAATTGTATGTGTTAAATTTTATATTATTTTCCTAAAAGTTGTAAAATAATCAGGGTAGAGCTGACTATTGAAATGAAATTAAACCTGATTCGCAGGGAGTTGTGCATGTGCCCAGAAAGCACATTTCAGATGTTGGTTGTGGATGGGTGTGGTTCCCACGTGTCAAATGCAAGCATAAAAGTGAAATAAAGATCAGTGATGACAAAGCAATTCCCCAGAGGGAGGATGCAGTTTTACCGTCGCTGTTTTCCTGGGGGGTGCTGTCCACGGCTTGCCAGCCTCCAAATCCCACAGGCAGGTCAGGCCTTGTCATCCACGCTTCATTCCAGCAATGGTAGTTCCTTGGAAAACACAACCCAGGAGAGATTACAATTCCCATGGTATTCAATGCTTCAAGAAATCAAAAAGTGACCCTAAACCCTGTGCATATGCTATCTACAGATTCCTGGAATGGATTAAGCCACATTTGGGGGTTCCAGGAGATACCCTGGGTCTTCATATTTGCGTGTGCTGGGAACATCCATTCCTGCTGGCATCGTGGGGATGCTCACATGGCCGGATGTTCCTCTCCCCCTGCTAAGATCAGCTTCAAGGACACCTGGAGATATTTTAATAAGCACATTAGACAGTTCTGATCTTAACCATTCTCCGCTGGCTAATAAAACAGAACTTACTATGTGCTGAAGAGGTAGAAAGAAAAGTTAACTGAAACGGAAATACTTATCTTTGAATTTTTTTATATAGTTCTGATTTAGAAAAGCGCATTTCTTTGCAATAATGAAGCAATAAATACTTGTGTTTATGGTCTTCGACCATTGCCATAGAAACTATAACATTAACTACTGACTGTATTTCTCTGCGATTTGTGGCAAAATTCCATATGGTGTTCAGCAGGAAGAATAGTTGTCAGGGTGAGTGTCTCTTCACCCTTCATCGAAGGTGGGCAAGCTAGGAGTTAAGGGCCATGCAACACTTCTCAGAACTTTGTGTATGATCCTTGAAGCAAGAGCATGAAATAAAGTGCCATCGTGAATTGTATTATTATGTCCTTGGAAAGACCTGAAATTATATGACGGTACAGAATCAAATGAGAGCACATTAACCCCTCAGCACTATAGAAAGTGTTCACACAGTAATAACGATTTAATAACGGGGGAGGTAGTTACGGCAGTCTTTGTTTATAGCACTGAAGAATTTCAGATCCAACTACTGTCGATCCTTACTCTGGACGTCCTTCAATGTCACTAATTCGTGCATGTTCCCATCTTTCTCTGAGTGCAGCCCATTTCTGATCAGCTCAGTTAAGGGATATTCATTTAACTATGTGCCTCTTATGCACCAGGCACCTTGCTAGGTGCTGGAAATTCAAAGCTGACCCAGACATAGATTCTTGCCCATAAAGACCTCCCAAGCTGGAAGGAATGACAGACGTGTAAACCAATTATAGAAACAGGTCATAGGTTTGCTGTGGGGCTTAAATAAGCTAATACATGCTACTATTTAGAATAGGGCCTGACACGTGCTCAAAAATGGCGACTCTCAGACTTTTAAAAATCATTAATTGCAGTGATGCATGCTAAAATGGAAGTTCATTTTGAGCGCAATGGGGTCTCAGCAGGCACAAATCTCAGGGTGTTCGGGAAGGCTTCCCAGCAGAAGTGGTATTGACCTGAGTCCTGGAAGACAAATGGAGTTTAGAAGTTCAAAAAAGGAGGAAGACTGAAGTTTCAGTGGCATGAAATAGCCACCACGAAGTGTCGGGGAACAGTCTGCCACTAGCTGTGGCTGGAGGGTAGGATGTTTGCCTATTCGCATGCAGGGGAGGACCACAGCGATGTCAGACAACCCACAAAACTAACGAATACACACAACACTTCCTGTGTGCCAGGTGCTGTTCTAAAACCTTTGTGCATATTAACACATCTGATGTTCCCAGCGCCCCATGGGAACGATAGTGTTAAAATTATCCCCAGTTTTCAAGGGAGCAAGCCGAAGCGCAGAGAGGGGTTGAGACCCTTGCCCGAGGTCACACAGCCAGTGCGTGATAGAGTCCATGCTTTTAAACACCGAGCTGTGATATAGGTGAGGATAAGACTGTGAGATCCTTTTGTGCCAAATTAAATATTTGTGCTTTATTCTTAGGCAATAAGAGGCCATGGAAATAACGTAAGAAAGGTTAAATTTGCAAATCTGAGTTTGTGGAAGATGGGTGGGGAGGCAAGAGGAGCCTGAGCCCAGTCCTCCCCCACCCCCACCCCACCCCTGAAGCCCTGCAGTGGTCTTCAGTGGACCACAAACGTTTGACCGCAGAGGGGCCCTCACCTCAGGGAGGGAGAGGAGGTGTGGGAAGTAAAACCAACC
>NW_012148097.1:1072971-1093996 GCF_000956105.1 Propithecus coquereli | reverse complement strand
GATTTGCTATATGTATACATTGTGAGATGATTAAATCAAGCTGATTAACATATCTGTCACCTCACATACTTTTTTTTGTGGTGAGAACATTTGAAGTTTACTGTCTTAGCAATTTTGAAACATACACTACATTGTCATTAACTATAGTAACCACACTGTGCATTAGATCTCAAACACTTACTTACTCCTGTTGTATAGACTTTTCTTAATTCTATCTACTGACTCTCCAGGTTGGGAAATATATACTGATTTCTGAAATGCTACTTCTTATTTCAAAGCTTCTTTATGTAGATCCACAGTAGTCTCTTTGTGGGTACCCGAATCCACTTTGGAGGCCCTGCTTGTCTTGTTCACCCCCATCCCAGCACCGGAGCAGGGCCGGGCCACCAGGAGGGGCTGCTAAGCATTGGTTAAATGAATGATGAGGACATCTAGCAAAGTAGGTGTAATGAAACCTTTGTTGGTTCATGTCTTCTTAAGACTCAATTATATTTTCTCAGAGCCTTCATTTGAAACCTGAGTTCTCACTATACAGTCAGAATGTATAGTGTCCCTTTATAGTTAAAAAAATTATGAACTTTCAAAATGATATAGTTTCCTCATTGCCTCTTTCTAAAGAAGCACGGTAGAAATTAAAATAAAGATCCTATTTTATTGATAGTTGTTTAATTCAGATGGAAACAACTTTTTGGGGAATAATGGTGGAGATGACAAGTGAAGAACACATTTCTACTTCATGCTACTTCCCGTATGTTCCGTGCAGTGACAGCTAGTAATTTTTAGAACTCCTTTCAAGGATGCCAATAATTCAGCAGAATTGGTACAAAGGATCCAAGAATCTTCACCAAAGGCAGAACTTCACTAGAAAAATAGCACCATGCCCTGCTGGGGGACCCTAGCTACATGGGACCTCACAGCATTGGTTTAGTTTATCCTTTGATTCTGTAAACCCATTTGCTTTGAATTTGTGCACAGGAAATAATCATACAAATGCAAAGACAAGACTGTACATAAAAAAGTTCCTCTTAGCATAATGTGCAAGAAGAGAAAATTGGAAGCAACCTAACTGTCCAAGATCTGGTTAAGTGTTTTGAAACACAAAATAGAACCCTATTCAGCCATAAAAATGCAGATCTATATTTATTAGGCAGGAAAGACGTCATGGCATATTAGTGTTTCAAAATCACTCTATAGAACACCATGTACAGTACATGTGTTCATTGTATGCATACATAAGAGTGGAAGCCAGAATTTTAAATGGCTCCTGCTACCCTCCTCTTTGTATAATTCCCTCTTCTGAGTGTAGGAGAAATCTGTGAAGAGGAAGGGCTATCACTCCTGTGATCATGTTACTTTACCTGTCAAGGAGGATTTTGTAGTTGTAATTAAGGTTACTAATCTGTTGCCTTTGAGTTAATTAGATGGGAGATTATCAGGGTGGTTCTCACCTAATCAAATGAGCCCCTTAAATCTGGGTCTAGCGGTTAGAGACATAGCAAGTCAGGAATTCCAAGCATCAGAGACTTCTCCTGCTAGCCTTGAAGAAGATGGAAGCTTCCATGAGTTCTACAGCTGCAAGGAACTGAACTCTTCCAAGAATCTGAATGAGCTTGGTAGAGGACCCTGAGCTTCAGAGAGGACAATGTCCCAGCCAACACATGGGTCGCAGTCACATGAGACCCTGAGCAGGGAACCCAGCCAGCCCGTGCCCAAACTCCTGACCCACAGAAACTGCTTGATGAGAAGTTTGCGTTGTTTTAAGCTTCTCAGTTTATGGTACTTTACTACGCAGCAATAAAAAATGCCCATAATATGCAAAGAGGCATATTAAAGAATGTTTAATGAAATGTTATGAATGTTCAGAGTAGTTAGAAAGTGGATGATTCTTACTTTGGTATTTTTTTCTGCAATTTTTGAAATTTTTTATGATACACATGTATTAATTTCCCCCCAAAACATTCAGAGGACTACTTTTTCCCCCAAAAAAGGCAGAGCACAGTTCAAAATCTGTCCTGGTTCTGGCTAAGGTCACGTCCGGAGGGCAGGAGCACATGGGATGGTGGAGAGCTGGCCGGAGAACACAGCTGAGACTAACACGGGCTCCGGGTCTCTGTGTGCCATGTGTTCAAAGAAAATAAAGTGGTTAATTTAAACAAGGAGTCCTTTACTGTCTTTAACTTGGCTAACTCCTTAAACACTCCACAGGGTCATCCCATTTGCAATCTGTCCAGAAAGATTTCAGAGAAGAAGAGTTTTTAAAAGAGAAGGAAGAGATATGGGCTTGTAATTTTGTTTGTGCAGCTTTATTAGGGCTTAGGGGAGAACACAGATAAGATTGAGAGAAAGCCCTTGAGGAGATGTCTGGGACCAACCTCAAATGTAAGTCAAGTATTTGAATTCTTTTTTTGAAAACAATGATAGAGGGTAGAAGAAAGACATTGGTCTATCTTGCAAATCGTGCATTTGTAGCATATAGGGGGAGCCCCACCTCTCTGGTTCTGCTAATACACTCTGAATACAGGCACTGATATTGGTTACAAAAATGACAGCACATCCTGGGATTATTGAACTCTGGCCATTGCAATGGCAGCGGGGAAGGGTCAGGCTGGGAGTTGTTGGAAAGAAGTGGAAGCAATTTGGTGGAGTCTGAGGCTTGTCTAACCGGACATTTGCTGGTGGAAATGAAAGCCTGGACTGAGAAAAATCTTGTCAGTTAGGAAATACAATGGAGCAAGAGGACAGAAAGGGATTATTCCGAGGAAGGGAGGCATGCTGGAGGAGTGTTTGGTGGAGCTGGGAGCGGGGAGCACTCCACCACGACAGAGTGCAGCTGTTCACTGTTAAGGGCTAGCGGAGTGCTGAAACCAGGAAGGGGCATTTGGGTGCCCACTGGGTCACATCGGTCAGAGGCCAGTGGTCCAACCAGGTGGAGACCAGGCTGGTGCCCCTGTCTTCCCTGAGGCTACCTCGGTTCCCTCTGGCTGGGAGCCGGCTGGAGGAGCCAGGAGTGGCCAGTCATGAATGACCTCATTTGTATGGCAACATCATAGGGAGATAATGGGGGGTACCAGGGACATCCCAGCTCAGTAAAGGATACTGTTGTAGGAACCAGTTGCCCACACAGAAAAAAGAGAAGTAATGAAGGTATTTGTTCTTGCTTGTCTTATGAAGGCAAAGGGTTCTACGATGCTCGTTGAGAAGTCACAGGTTGGGCACAGTCTGCTGTAGCACAAGAGACACCAGTGGAGGGGGCTGTAGGTGGGGGGTGGACTTGGGGACTGTGTAAGTCCCAATATAAAACCACAAGGTGTATTCATAGTAAGGGTGATAGTCAAAATAATTAGTAACTGCTCAGACACAGACACGAACCAACCGGATGCTGCAGCCAACAGAAAGGACACTGGCTCTCAATGCTGGCGTGGTCCTACCAGGGCGTGCTAGCTAAATCCTGCTCCAGATGCACTCAATTACATGCGCAGCAAAATCAACAAGTCTCCATTCACAAAGTCTTCTGGGAGCATGTCTTTCCTGAGCCCTGAGAGTACCGCCTTTCCATTCTCTTCTTAAACAGTATAGCAGCTTTATTAATAGCAATATTTAGAAATTTAAGGGATGCTCATGCAGGTTTCTTTTGTCTCCTCTTTTCATTGCTTCCTCTGCTGTGATTATCTGTTTTTTTTTTTTTTTTCCCAGTGTAGTGCCAGCAAATGGAAGAGATAGAGAATGAAACCAAGTTTGACAAAAATAAAACACAAAGGGAAAAAAAAAACCTACAAATAAAACAAAACGAAATAAGGCAAAAACTCCAATGAAAACGAAAATAAGAAATTCTCGGAAAGTAGATGCCACCCGTCCACAAGAACTACATTTGTCATCACTAATTAGCAGAAGGCCCTCTCTGAGCTCTGCTGGGTTCCCTCTGCTGGGTTCATTTTGAAAATGAGATCTCATCCCATTTTGCTACTCTCACATAGCAAGTTAGGAATTGATACCCTGACTGAAAATGAAGAAAAGATTGGGTTTTGAGAATATTTGTCTGTAAAACTAATATATAAAAAACTTTCTATGATAAATCCTGGCCAAGTTTCTCCATAATTATTAAAGAGGGATTTTTAAAAAATACAGCCAATAGGCCCAGCAGGAACCAAAGTTACTGTTTTGCATTATAAAGATATTTATGAATATGATAACCTAAAGTTGATAGCTCTTATTTTTATAAAGTTTTTCTAGAGGTCTTATTAATCAGCAAACAAAATTAAATTACATTCAGTATAGCCTAGGTGGTGCATATTTTATTAGCTTCTGACTATTTGAAAACTAGTAACCTTTGAATGGTATATATAATGACTCTCGTAGGCAGAATTTATGATTAACCAGAAGATGACATTTTTATATGGAAAATACCTTAGCAGCTTTTATGTGGTTTATTAGATGGTTCCCACTTTTTTTTTCCCATTCTGCCTAATTTCCGGGGAAATACTTATAATGGCCTCTGACTTTTTACCCCCGAAATTCCCTCTTTGTTCACTGTCAAGTGAGATTTTAGTGGGATAGGGGCTACAGACACTCTTTAGAGATCTTCCAGAACCAGGGGTAGGGTAGAGAACTGATAGGAATCAGAGGGGAGTCTTGGGCAGTGATTTCCAACCTTCGAAGAGCAATGCCCCTGTCTAGTGTTTAAGCAAATATTTTATAACATCCCTTCATTGTACTGAAAAGAAATCCAAAGATAGTTTTCTATACTCGTAATTTCTAAAAGATCAACATAATGCTCTATAATTTACAGGAGAAATGGAGAAATAAAAGAATATACAATAATAAGTATTTCAATAGATATTTGTCAGGAAGACTACTAAATGCCAAAAATAACCCTACAAAATGTAAAACACCTGAAGGGTGTAATAGATACCCCTATTTGATGGACACATTTGTGTAGTTGCTAAGAGTGGATTCTGGGAAGCACTTCCAGAAAGTCAGAGTAATAACCTCTGGAAATCTACTCCTTCATAAAGCAATGAGAACACTCACTCGACTTTCCCAAACTCTAGAAATGAACCAAATACTTGCAACAATCTGGGGAGCATTTGTTTAAGAAAAACAGATGAATCTCACTAAGAACAGTGAACTTTGTAAAGTTTTAACTTGCCTTATTCCCACTCCTCTCCATAGCTCCATGGTAGTTGTAAAAACCAATAGCCTCAGTAGCTATGAAAATTTGCTGCCTGGAAACCAATGAAGGTGAAAAAATGGGTTTGGAATCCCCCCAAAGCTTCTTTTCCACAAATTGTCACTGTTTAACTAGCCTGGCAGTTCTCTGAAAAGCTCCACTCTCGGGGTTTGTTTTTATTTGATCAGATTCAGAGTTCACTCTGTACAAATAGCTCTATTCATATGATGGTTTTCAAAAATAATTATAAGGAATTGTTTAATATCACAGGTGTCTGAGGGGGCAATACCACTTGAGACTAACAAAAGGCTATGCCCCAAAGAAAGAAAAACCAGGGGATGTAATTTCCATAGGGGGATTTGAAAAACTCTGACATAGATTTCCATACACATGTCCAGGGCTGTGAGCATGCCCAAGAAAGCCCCAAGACGATCCTATCCTAATCTCTCATCTCTGATTGACCTTGAGGCTCTGTTCATTCAGGAAATGAAGGCTATGGCAGAATTGTAAACTGCTTGCTGGAGAATTAAAGACTTTCCCCAACACACACAAAGCTTCTTGGCTAAGACTGGGGCATTTTTGGCTCAAGGTATTTAAGAAGTCTCTGTCCAACTGTTATCTGACCACTAAGCTAACTCAGCATAGACTTCAGTGTCCAAACATGACAAGAAATACAGACTTTATAGAATTAGTCCAGGAAATTCACCAAATAAATAAACAGCAGCAGAGACAATAACAACAATAAAAACAACAAGCATCATCAACAGACCCTGGGGAGCAGAAAATCTGATTTTAAGAGTTGCCACATTATATTATTTAAAATGTCCAATTTTCAATAAGAAATTATAAAACACACAAAGAAATGGAAAAATATAGCTCATACACAGAAAGAAAAAGCAGCCAAGAGAAATTGTCACTAAGGAAACCAAGACATGGGACTTACTAGACAAAAATTTTAAATCAGGTATTATAAATGTGTTCAAAGAACTAAGGGAAGCCATGAGAATAATCTCTCACCAAATAGAGAATATCAATGAAAAAATAGAAATTATGAAGAGGAATCAAATAGAAATCCTGGAGCTGAAAAGTACACTAACTGAAATGAAAACTTCACTAGAGTGTTTCAGCAGTATAGTTAAGCAAGCAGAAAGAGGAAAGAGCCAGTGAACTTGAAGACAGAACAATTAAAATAATCCAATCTAAATAATAGAGGAAAAAAAATGAACAAAGCCCCAGAGACACATGAGATACAACACGTATATCAATGTATTCATAATGGGAGTCCCAGAAGGTGAGGAAAGAAAAGAAGTAGCAGAAAGAATATTTAAAGAAATAATAGCCAAAAACTTTCTAAATTTGATGAAAGACATTATTATACATATTGAAAATGTTAAAAAATTCCAAGTACAATAAACTCAAAAAGATCTACACTTAGACACATGATAGCCAACCTGTCAAAAGCTGAAGACAAAGTGACAGTCTTTAAGACAGTGTGAGAAAAGTGATTCGTCATGTACAAGGGATCATCCATAAGATAATTTTAGTCTTCTCTCTTATTTTCTTTCTTATTTTTTTCTCTTCCCTACTTCTATTCTACTTCACACTATATATAAAAGCTAACTCAAAATGGACCCTAGACCTAGATGTAAGATCTAAAACTGTAAAATGCTTAGAAGAAAACAGAACAAATCTCTGTGATCTTGGATCAGGTTATGGTTTCTTCAATATGACACCAAAAGTATAAGCAACCAAAGAATAAATAGAAAAATTGGATTTTATAAAAATTAATTACAATCTTTAGTGCTTCAAAAGACATCATCGAGAAAAGAGAGCCCACAGATAGGAGAAAATATTTACAAATCACACATATGATAAAGGACTTCCATTCAGAATACATAAAAAACAATTACAATGCAACAATACAAAGGAAACCTGATTTTAAAATGGACAAGGATTTGAATAACCCTTTTGCCAAAGAAGATACATAAACAAAACCATATAAAGATGGTCACCATTATCAGTTATAGGGGAAATGAAAATTAGACCCACTACGAGATGTCACTTCACACCCACTAGGATGCCTATAATCAATAAACAGAAAATAACAACCATTGGCAAGAATATGGAGGAGTTGGAACCCTTGTGTATTGCTTGTGGGAATATAAAATGGAATATAAAATACAGTCTGGACATTCCTCAAAAAATGTTAAACATAGATTTACCATATAAGTTAGAAATTCCACTCTTATGTACATACCCAAGAGAAATAAAAACATATATTCACACAAAAACTTTTATAGCAGCATTGTTTCATAGCAGCATTATTCACAAGAGCCAAAACACCTCAAATGTGCAACTGATGAATGGATAAATAACATTTTGTTTATTCATATAATGAAATACTATTCATCAATAGAAAAGGATTTGGTACTGATGCATTCAGTAACATGGATGAACCCTGAACACATTCTGCTAAATGAAGGAAGCCAGACACAAAAGGTCCCATGTTGTGTGATTCCATTTAAATGCAATGTCTACAATAAGCAAATCCATAGAGACAGAAAGTGGGTTAGTAGTTTCGAGGGTTGGAGGGATGGGGAGTGATTGCTAACAGGTATAGGGGGACAAAAGTGTTCTGTGATTATATAATAATGATGGTTGCGCAATACCATGAATATATTAAAGACTACTGAATTCTGCATTTTGAAAGAGTGAATTTTGTGGTATATGAATGATATTTTAATAAGGATGTTATTAAAAAAAGAGTGGGCTCTAGGGTCAGCCCCCTTGGGTCTGTAATTCAGGCTCTGCCACTCACTGGGATGTTGGTTAAATTGCTGTGCCTCAGTTTCTCCATCTATAAACGAGGACAATAATAGTAATTGCCTTCTTAGGCCATCAAAAGACTTAAATGAGGTAATACATGTCAGCACTTAGATCAGGGCCTGATACAAAGAAAGTATTTCATAAATATGAGCTATTTTTATTCTTTGAAGGTGGCAAATAGCTTTTCCAATTCTTTTCTCAACATCCTGGTGTGCATTCAATGTGTATTTTTAGTTCTCTAATGATAGAGCTCATGGTCTGGCTCCAGGTGACTTCCAAAAACCAACTTGGCCAGAAATGTGGTTAATGAGATAATGTTTGAAAAGAAGTATCTTCAATAACTGTCCAGAATTGGTAACTTGAATGCATCATAGGATAATTTTATAAACCCTTAAGAATCTTTAAGCAATTTGGCCTACATTCAGAATTTTTCTTCTATAATATTTTATTTGGAATTCATTTTCAGGTCATTCTGTTTCACAGACAGTGATTAAAACTGAAGAGAATTTAACAATATAAAAGTCCAATTAGCTGGATCATATAGAGCATCTAAAATAACGTAAAGGTGGAAGAGTCTGAATTTCAAAAATGTGTCTATAATGTGTGAACCACCATGAGCACCGACGGTGCAAGGAGGGTTAGTATTGCATGCTGCTTAGGGCAGGTTCCTGGGTGTGAAAACTGGTTAATTTATGCTTTAAAATTTGCTTCAAAAGAGCTTTATTTATAGATTAAGACTATCCATTTCGGCAAAGTTTTTTTTTTTTTTTTCATTTTTAAATTTTTCCAACTAATACCATTTATTCAGTGTTCTATGCCCTGCACACTGCCACATGTTTTGCCATGTGACAAACGAAAATAAAATAGATCGGACACCGCTCCCCCCGTGTCGGGATGAATTCTGGTGGGGGCAAACCAAGGGGAGGGCACCATCTTCCACCCAGAATCACTCCATCAGACTACGCTGGCTCCAGCAGAAGGACACAGGGTAATGCTTTCTTTTAGAAGGAGCGAAGCCTTTCACTGAAAAATCTTTCATGAACCTAGTAAGTGCCACCATCTCTGTCTTTTAAAATTGTTTCCATTTCCAGCGTGACCTCTGTATAATGAGGTGATCAAGCTGAGCTCTTCTGAGGCGAGGCCAAGCCACCATCTTCCCCCCACCCACCCGAGTGAGTCCTGACTCTCCGTCCTCACCGAGCCCTCATATTGCTGCTCGCTATTTGCAGCTAAACACTGAGCAAGCGTCTTCATTAAACTGTCCACAGTGATTCATAGCTGCCTTCCCCCAGAGGTTACACATAATTCAGAACCCGTTAGCACACTGGGGACAGGCGGCCGAAATTGCTCCTTCCAGGATCTGTTACCTTGCTTTGCCCACTTGGAATTTCATTTGTTACCTTGGGGTCCAATTACTCTGCCCCATCCCTCCGCTGAACAGCTAAGGAGCCCAGGCTGTGGCCTCCGTTGGCATTGACAGTGGGTGTGCTCCGTGCAAAACTGCAGCCCCGTGAGGTGAGGCTCTCTCGGAGGAGAAAATCCAACATGCAGGGGACTTAGGGTGGGAAACCAGGAAGTAGGAAAATAAGCAGTCTGTCCCCGATGGTCTGTGGTAAGAAGGGGAGAGGTGTCGGAGCACCAATCCAAACTTGTCACTCCCGGCTTTGGAGTGTAATGTGCATAATCAACCCTCTTGCACATTGCCAAGCTCTCCCTCTGAACCGCCCTCCTGGCTGACTTCTGCTTTTGGCACAGGGGGGGCTTGGCTGAGTCAATGGGGAAGAGGAAAGAGGACATCCTGGGTCACTGAGACCTAACTGGACAAATCAAGTCATCACAAACTGTGGACCACTGTGACCTACGTGTTGAAGAACAGGCGACGGAGACCGAGAGAGAGAGGGCACCTCATGCTCACCTTTCCTTGGGGAGGAGAGGGGCCTGAGCCACACACAAACCAGGAGTGAGGAAGACAGGTTGCGGGGGATGGTTGGGCCAGAGCCTGTGGAGGGAGGTGAGTCTGGGGCTTTAGGGGAGGCCGGTTGCTCCTAAGACCCTTGCTAGGAGATTCAGCTGATGTCAGCAAATCACTCCCACCCTCCCCCCAGCCTCTGTTCAGCCTTGAGGCCCCACCCTCACCTTCCTCACCAGCCCTGCAGCTCAGGCAGCCCCTACTTCTTACCAGTGGAGGAAGAGCTCCTAGGGCACCGGTACAGAGAACGCTTGGCTCCCATACTTCTGCCACTAAGCACCACTGAGGTAAGTGCTCTACCTGGATGACCTCATTTAATTGTTAAAGCCATCCATCAGGAAATAGTAACTACTAAGATTACCCTCATTCTACTGATGAAGCTGCGGTTCACAGAGGTGAAGTCATTTTCTTAAAGCCACACAGCAAGTAACTGCCCAAGTTGGAGCTTGACATGGGGTTGTGGCTGTGGTGACCACGTACTGGTTGATGTGTCCAAGGACAGCTCCCACCAGCCTCTTCAACCCAAGAGGGTCTTGGGCATACGCTTGGTTTTCGGGAACACCTATGGCTTCTAAGGTACACCAGTGTTTGTACTAGGGAGGCACAACTTTCTGCTTTTTCTTTAAAAATACCCCAAAGTGACAGAAATAGTATAATCATCTTAGGACACTGGGCACCCCTCTTTCTCTGACTGCTTCAGTGTACTTAGGTTGATGCCAACACATTGCCTCCGCGAAAGTCCAGCTGTGTGACTAATAACGAAGGCAATGAGAGCAGCTCACACTCATTAGACACCTGTTTTGTTCTGCTCTGTGCTGAGGGAGGTGGGGAATGTCGTTGTCTCTACTTTAGAGGAGGAAAGAGGCACAGAGAGGTTGTGCCTTGCCCAAGGTCACACAGCTGGTCAGTGGCAGAGCCAGGCCTTGGCCTCTGACCTGACTGATCCCCTAATCCCAGTGCCGCATGGTCTGGGTGTGCCCGAGTTGGGCTGGCATCAGCCCCTTGGTCAGCCAGCATTTACTGAAAACCTACCACGAGCCAAGCTAGTGGAGAGGAGAGGAGCCCAGGGAACTGGTCTGCAGGGGAGGGTGGGTGAGGGCCCCAGACCAGGGAGCACGGTCCCCGGTGATGGAATGTTTGAGGAAGGCACTGAAAGAGCAAGGATGTCAGGGACAGCATTCAGAGCAGGGGGCTGGAAGAGGAAGGGGTGACCAAGAGCAAGATCTAGCAGCTGCACAGCTTTGTATCAATTCAGTTTAGGGCCTGGGGGGCTGTTTGTTGGGTGCCCCACAGGGCCTTAGGACAGGGAGGAATTTGAATCAAGGAGCAGCAAGGGGTAACTTCGAACTGCAGCTGGCTCCAAAGGCATTGGGAGTATGCGTGTGTGTGCGCGCGTAAGGAAGGGCTGTGGAGTGGAGAATGCCAAATATTTCTCATTTTGCCATTTTTAACTACCACAATGGGCTTTTGGGGCAGCTATTTTGGTCTGTTTTTGTCATTCCACATACACACAGGGCTGCTGTACTGTAGCTCCGCAGGCTTAAACGGTTCTTTCAATTTCGGTTCAATTTGCAGAGGGGAGGTTCTGTCTTGCCAGTGCTCTCCAGCTCACCCCTCAGCTCGTCCCCTTCCGAGGAACTGCACTATTTTTTATTCATTGCAGCACTTTGACACTAGCTCAGCGATTCCCATCTTTCCACATTCTCCAGTGAGCACTTAGCAGTCGTGGAGTTACTGCTGCTCCTGCAACTGTGACCCGTTCCTGAGTCACAGGGGAGTCCAGGCATTTCTAACTTTTAATTTGACTTAAAATGAGCTTATAACTTCCACCCATCACCATGTGGATGCTTTTACAGCTGACAGTGTTTTAGCTTTATTATTTGTAAAGAACAACGGTATGAGACACATTTTTGGCTTAGAAATCCTGCCTACTTCAAGGCCTGGCAACAGCTGAAATTATGCCCCAATTTCCTCCCCTATAGACCTTCATAAATACCCTTCCAATTTGGATTCAGGATTTTCACACCCTTTTTAATGTTTTTATTTGAAATGAGGGGAGTTCCAAGGAAAAATGAAATTTCTTTGGGATCTTAAACTCCCTCTAGCAATCTCATGTAGCCATTCATGGCTGTGAAAGGACCATGTGGTTGGTATTTGGAAACGATTCCAGCTTTATTTCCATTTCTATCTCTGGATGAAAGGTGAGGAAACAATCAAGAAGAACCTTCCTCATCTTTACATTCAAAGAGCAATCCTATATTGCAGAGGTAAAAAAAAAGGTGGTATTAATAGTTAAGGGTCAGAAGTGCTTGGGTTTTAACCCAGCTTATCAGATGTGTGACCCTGAGCAAACCTCTCTGGGCCTCAGTTTTCCCCTCTGTAAATGGAGATTTTTAATAGCACCCACCTGATAAAACTGTTGAAAGAATTAGGTAAGACGATGCGCACACGGAGACTGGTACATAGCAAATGCTTCATAAACGTTAGCTCTACTACTCCCAGGGCACTGACAGAGAGCGCTTGGCTCCAATACTTCTGCCACCAACTGTAATGTTAATGTGCTAAGGTAAAGAGAACTAGTATAGGCACATGTATTAGCCAAAACCATGGCCTTTTTTGGTGGCTGGTGTTATAATGGATGATTGATTTTTATTACTAAGAACCCAAACTACCTGTTCAGTAACATTTCTAATTCATTAGCTAAAAAAAAAATTTTGACAATTAGGCATTTCTGCCTATGCTATTGAAGGATCCTTAAAATAGAAGGGAAAGAAATATTAGACCAAGCCTATCTTGTAGTAAATGCGTAACGTCACTATAATTTGATATCGACCAATGCCCTTATAAATCAAACTCACCACACCGAATCCTTGGTGAGTTTGGAATTCACATTCCCATCTTCTTCCAGGAAGATGTCCATTTGCAAGTTGGCATCGTTATCGTGGGCTGAGAAATAATTGGTAACAATTCTTGCTGGTATTCCAAGGCATCGTAAAACTGCAGGAAACAAGGACAGAGCACAACTAAACACATTACCAAAATGTAATAAACACATAGCGAGAAATCCCTTCTCGTATGGGACCTTCTTCTTTACCAACATGAAAAGTCCCTTTGGACAAGTTGTCCTCAAATGTTTCATACTGAAAAAGGGTGACCATTCAACCCCATGGGGACTCTAGAAGAGATTTTGGCGTAAGAACAGCAGTTGGTGCCAAATGCAGCCAACTAGAATAGAATCCCAATAACAGGGTCCTAATTGTTTAGTTTCTAATCATATGATCATAAAATTAACATCATCTTAGTTCAGTGATTGGGCTATGTTCCTGAAAATAAAATTTTTTAAAGCCCAGCAAAAAAGGAAGCTAGGAATTTACAGAGCAGGTACTCAGTGGCATTTGCTCTCCTGGCTGGAATTTGCTCTGTGACACTCAGTGGAGGGTGACACCACAGATTCATTTTAATTGTTAGATAATAAATTACCTGGATACATCTCTTGCCATATGTACCTATTGATTAAACTTAATCCAAATGCCCTCGCTGGCTCCTGGGACGCCAGACATCAGGGCTCATTGAAAATAATTTGGCTGACAATTTTAAGATTAATGACTTGGCTTGCCTTTTTTTTTTTTTCTCCTTCAGAATAGTTTAGCATTTTTAACCAAAGACTACCCACCTCCTTCAAAAGAATAACCTTGGAAGTCCAAACTTGAGTCTGGTAGAGACACCAGTGTCCTCTTCCTTAAAGGACTCGATCTTAATACCTCAAACAATGATGGCAGCCACCATGCGCCTCCCTCTCCCCCTTCCTCTGTTCACTTGCAGCCCCTGTTTGCCCTGCTCTTATCAATAAAACAATTGCCACTCTCGTTCTGTTTCTGGATGAACGCTAATTCACATTATTACAAAACAAGAGTTGGTCAAAAGTCCACGTTATTCATAATTTTAAGACAGGCAGAGTTTGACTTTGGAGCACCAGTTCCTCCTTCCCCCAAATTCCCTGTTCGGGTTTACTCTCTCGCAACTTCTCCACAGTGTGTTTCTGCCTTTTCCTAATTTACCACCGATGCCTGTTTTCAGGCATAGATCTGATAACCCTTTTATACCAAAAGCACAGATACATGTAAGGTGTTCACTACCTTCTCTGATTCTAGGCTGAAGGAATCACACTGGGATAGTGCCATTGTAGGCCTGGGGAGGGCTTGGGTCCTTCCTGGTTTCCTAAAATCATTTCACAAGAGTGGCCACCTCTGTTGGGCAGCTTCTTTCTGATCTCAGCTTGGGAGCCTTGAGGGAGGGGACAACCTCCGCCCTTAACCCAACACGAAGTTCAGGCTTCTAGCTGGAGCTTCAGAGACCGGTGCTTCTAGAAGATTCACACTTTTGATCTTTATTGCTTCCAGAAAATACATATTCCTTTAGCCCTTAGGTATATTTAAATAGCTAAGAAACTAACCTTATTCAGTTTGATGCCACAAGGAACAAAACTCATGTTTTCCTCCTACTTGGATCACTGACTAAGGCTTAGACTGCAGCAACTGTGAGCTAAAACCGATAGTTTCATAATCATTTTTTAAAATGGTCTTACTCAAGCCTCCAGCCCCTCTTTGGTTTTTTGATTTAAAAAATGCTAACTAGGTAAAACCTTTATTAATGATCAGGCAGAAAGGACATGCCAACTTGAGCTTAATGTTTCTTCAAGGCTGCAGAAATGGCATGTGAACGAAAATCATTACCAAGGATGAAGACATACTGAAATAAATGTATTTTTTAAAATATTCACTGAATTAATTGCAACATTGTCTGGGCCTGGAGAGGCAAATGCCATTTTGAAAAATGATGCACAAGGCTGGAGAGAATAATTCTGTTCTCATATGTTTTCCTCTACAGATAGGATGTTGGGTAGATTAAAAACTAGAGGGGAAGCGGGGGAGGTGAGACTGTTCATTACGTTCTGGTCTCTGACTGCTCAGGGGCATGGGACACATGTAAAAATGGAGATGCCACAATCCCTTCCATAGCTGGGACAAAAATTTAGTAGATATATTTACAAAACTTTTCAACAATAAATAAGCAAATAAGCATTTGTACAACTTCTCAATAACAAACATGCAGTATACATCTTTTCTTATTATTTATTATTTTAGGTTTTCCTATTTCAATCTTTTACAAATGTGGTTACCGAACAGAAAATGGCTTATCTTCCCCTACATCTTCACATGGCCCCTGTGACTCTCCTTTTCTCTGGGTGTTGAATGAAGGATTATGTGGGAAATAGTCCGTCATGCTTTCTACAAAGATTCTGCAGTCAGAGAGAAGCTATGAGCATATTTGGCCCAGTACAACTTAATTATGCATTGACTACATCCCAGAATGCTCTCCCACAAATTCTAAAGTGCCAACAGGGGCTGCTGAGTCCCTTTGCCAGGTTATAGATAAAATGTCTTGAAGTAAAATTTCCTTTACATTAAAGAGAATCACTCACTTGGATACTTACACGTGTTAAAGACACCAGCAAAAACCCAGCACTGGCCATACCGGACCGGATTTGCAGAGCTCTTGTATTCCAAGAGAATGTCAACACTTCCAGTCCAGGCTGACGGGGGGACGCCATAGGCATAGATATTGTCCCAGGATCCAACGAGGACACCTTCATCATCTTTGGCATTAACCTAAATGACACCACGAGAAGTGAGAAGGAAGGAAGTTCATCTAGAAGAGTCCTCTCTCTCCAGACTACGACATGGGGCAAGACAAGGCTTTTCTAGCGCCTTCCATATGTTCTGCACAGGGAAAACAGTCCTACCTCTATTCAATTCATTGTTGTGTTGTCAAGGAAAACGACGAGAAAACTAAATGTGCGAGGGGAGACCAAATAATCAAGACTGCCTCTTAAATAGCATCTTATCGTAGTAAGGTGAAGCTGAGTAGCAGATGGGGGGGGGGGCGTGAACTCTCCTCCACATGATTAGGGGAAAGTCCACAGAGCGCACTTGGTTTGGGCTGGAATATTGCTGGAGAATGACACGAGGAAGAAGACCTGCAAAAGAAAGCACCCAAGGAGGGATCTTGTCTTGGTGGAATGAAAACTCCAAATGAGAAACTGACAAATGAGAAAGTAGAGGTCTAATGCTTTTTTTACTTTTATTTTGAATGGCAGACTTTAATAAAGTGAAAAAGTGAACAAACGCTGTCGTCAGAACCATTAAGAGTTAGTAAGAAAACAGATTCCCATGGGAATCTTACAGAGTTGGTTTTTTAAAAAATATTTCACTTAAGCACTCTATGCTTATTTAAAGTGATTAAAGTTTTATAGCTTTGTTAAAAGGTATTTCTATTTACATAAAGGGCCTGGGATGTTACGGTTTAAATATGGAGGAAACTTAGCAGTGAAAGGTGATCTTGAATATTTGGGAAAAACTTGCTGTGCCTTCAGACTATACCCATCTAGTAGCAGAACACCTAAAATACAGGAGCAAAGACCTTTTATCTTTAGACGATAAAACAAAGGCCAAGAAGTAATATTTTGAGGCATCCTGCCAGCTTTTTCTGGGTACTGCTGAATCTACGTCTCTCGTAACTTTCATCACCTTTAAATATAGTCAGAAGAGTCTAGGTGGGCAGCAGTAGAAGTTTTTCCAAAAACTAGCACCACTTCAACAATTTTCGTAGTTGACATGACAATTGTTTAGAGCCTTGCTACTTCAAGTGTGGTCTGTGGACCAGTAGTATTGACATCCCCTAGAAGCTTATTAAAAATGTCAAATGCCAGGCCCCTTCCAGACCTCATGAATAAGCATCTGCATTTTAACAAGATCCCCAGGTGATCTGTGTGCACAGTATAGAAGCACAGGTAGGGGTTGTGCTGAAAAGACATTAGCAAGCAATGTGAAACACATGGTCAAAGCATGTTTGTTTGAATTATGAAAACTACGGAAGAGATATATTAAAATAGGGTGAGTTTTTTTATGTGTTTGCTGCCCCCCAGCTAACAGCTCAGCCTCAGCACCTGCCCAGACCCTTCTCTTTGGCTTGCTGCATTTAGTTGTAGAGGAATCTGCCTTTCTCACTGGTTCAAGAGTTCATTGAGAACAGAGAAAAAAATTTTTGCCTTTCTGAATCTGGCAAGTATTAGCAAAGAGTTGGTGCTCAATAGTTGTTCAATAATTACTCGTATAGTCAACAAGTAAAGAAGTATTGTACATCTGAATGAGAATAAGAGCTTCTCCCTAGGGAGAGATGGACAAGAAGCCAATCAGAGGAAGTAAAGGTTCTTGGTATTAAGACAGAGAAATGCACAGGTAGAGTGAAGGCCCAAAGGAGGTAGTGACCTGTCAGGTTGGAGGGTGGTGTGGTGGTGGTGTTGGGGGCTTAATAAAGGAGATGACATGCAAGCTGACCATAAAAGGTCATCTACATGGTGGAAACAGTTTGAATAAATGTTTGGTGTCGTGAAACAATATGGCAGGTTCAGGGACCTGCTAGGAGCTCTGCATGGGTATCATGTAAGTAGGCAATATTGGATAAAATAGAAAATACTAGAAGAAAACACCTAAGATGTGCAGCCATTTTCCACCATGAATGACAAACCCTCCACTGAAACGTGAGTTTTACTCCAGCACTGAGCAGTGTTTCCCAAAGAGGGCCCTTCTGGGGAGTGTTGTCTAGAAGATTTCACTATTCAGTTTGATTTAGACATACTATTTTTGGCTCAGTATCCAGTCAGGTTAAAGTGAAGAAAAGTTTTAGTAACTACCCAGTTAATTTTTCCAATGTAGAAAAATATAATTCTTTGGAGGTTTCTAAAAGACCTTGCTCAGCTAATTGCGAACTCATGACTTTGATGCAAACTTTGACTGTAGCCTGTAGATTCATGAAATGACTGGGCTATAGCAGGGTTTAGCCAACTGTTCCAGCTCTATTCGTGATTAATACTTCTCCTTGCAGTTGGATTGATTATTTAAAAGTCTGTACCTATCATAATAAAGCCTAAAGAGTGTCTTGGTGGGCTATGATGTGGTTTGGTCTTTGTGGGTAGGTAGATTCAGCTTTGAACTCACATTACCATTCCTTTATCACTGAGAAATAGAATAGGCTCTATGAATCTCAGAGGTAAAGGTTCCTAAACCGTGGTTCTGATAACTAATTTTCAAACAGATAGCCATTAATTAGAAGGGCTATTTATAGCATAAGGCTGAACTCAATCAGCTAAGGGTAGGAGTAAGAAAAAAAAGCTCTGTCCTCTTTAATTGTTAATGCTGAGCTGGTCCCCTATTGCTAGATAAATCACAACTCTCATTTATTAGCATTTGGCCAGATTAGCTACTGTTTTCTAATTACAACATTGATTTCTGGGGAGCTCAGAGAGATGAGTCTTTAGTAAGAGATATAAGGGTTAAAGTAATATCTCCCTCCCTAAACAACAGGATATGTTTGGGGGACACTTCAAGGGCATGCTGGTCCTTTTTCATGCTGAATTTGGCTGTTTTAACACCTTACCATGAACTCAGGGTTTGACTAGTGGCAGAATGATTTCATTCTTGGTCTTGTGTCACTGGTGGTCAAGCAGACAATATGAACCGAGAACTATGGACAGGGAGAGTTATTCAACTTCATTAAGGTTTCACTAAATTGCTCTCCCATAATACCTATGGAATTGGAGAAATGAAAAACCTCCCCCACCCGCTCAGTTGCCATCAGTAACCTCAGTGGCATAACACAATGCGATACACTTTAAAACATGGTGCCAAGAAAAGATGAGGATTATGGCATGCAGCAGAGAGGCAGCATGGCTCAGCTCCTAACCCTAATCACAGTTCTCCAGAATCTCACAATACTGAGATTTCTCATTTATATATCAAAATCTGGACAGAAACAAACTGAATCAAAATGCTGATCTTTTTCTTGTTCTGACCAGAATGGGGGAAGAAGCCAGTGAAAAAGTGTCTGCACCTTAATAAAGGCAGAGATTCTGGGACCACAATGAGAAAATGATACTGGGCCTGAGAGTAACCCCATAGAAATGAGATACACCCAGGTAGGGAGAGTGGATTCTGGGATGAGAAGTTTAACGGAATCTTAAGAGAAAGAGCAGAGCCTAAGTATTCTAGCAAAGATTGCCCATATCCTCAGCTAAACTCCCTTCCTCACTCTAATCTCTCTCAGAGTACTAAAGAGTACATAAAATGAAATACATTGGCCTCAATTTGGAGCCCAGAGGAGAAATCAAATGAATTTTATATCAAGAGGAGAGTCTGGCATTCATTTATTAGAGCAAATAAAATATCTGGAAAAGAGCTATGCAAATATGAGCATGAATAAAAGGAAAATAGCAGCATGGTGGAGAGAGAGAAAGAGAGAGAAAAAGAGAGAAAAAGAGAGGGAGACAGAGAGAGATCATGAAAAAAAATCATTCATACATAGAAGAAAACAAATAAGGAACATAAAGAACTTTCTCACAATCTCTTAGGAGATCACAGACCAAAGAGAACGTATTGAGGATCAAGTTATAACATTACAGAACAAATAATAAATTATAAGCTGTAAGAAACAGAATAGATAACTGCTAAAAGTAAAATTAATGACATAGAAGAAAAGTTTGAGATAATCAAAGAAAATGCTAATGAAAAGACAAAGAGACAATTTATTTAGAGAAAAGCTAGTAGTTCCATAGTTACGGCAGACCAAAGATGATACAACATAAGTATAACTGGTGTCCTTAAAATAGAGAACCCAACAAATGAAACAGAAGATACATTCATGATGGAAAAAATTTCTGCTTAACTGAGGAAAAATTGAATCTATACACTAAAAGAATAATCTGTGCTCCAGGGTAATTTAATGCAGAATGTTTAATGCCAAGGAATTTTAATTAATTTGAACATTAGGAAAAGAAATAACTGTTTAGTCATCTAGACATAAAATGTAAACTAGGAACCAGCTGGGGAATCAGACTGCCTTCACACTTCTCCGCAGTACCATTCACTGGCAAAGCACTGTCAATCATTATTTACATAGTTCTGAAAGAAAGAAAGGTTGTCCCAAGAATACTATGCGCAGCTGAGATGGTGTGCAAGTGTAAAGGAAACCAGTGCACATTTTCAGACCTGGAGAAACCAGAAACATAGTACCCAGCAGAACCAAACTACTTGAAAAGTGATATCAAGATATTATATTTAAGGGCTCAATCAAATAAAGAACCCAGGAACAGAGACTCTGTGGCAAAAGATTCAGTGGTGAAAAAAGTCCATGCAATTTAAGCATCTTTGGGAATTATAGTTACAGACAAATTTTAAAATTTGACAATGTAAAAGCAATAATCACCCTAAGAAAAAAAATTAGACGTGAGGGAGGAAAGAGGAGAGGAAGAAGGAAAATGCTGATGTTTTAATGTGTTGGTCTCTCATAGTTAATTGATACCATCTAAAATTAAAACATAATTTAAAAGTACATAATTACTTTATTCTTTTAGTGGTTTTCATAATTTTTTAATAACCTCAGAGGCACCCGTTAGGAAATGATAGCTCTTGTAGTGAAGAAACATTTATTTAAAGTTTAGCAATTTCTTCTGTTGCAATTCAGTTTTTTTCCTATTAAAATGAAATTTAATGAAATTAAACAAAACTTAAAATTAAATAGAATTTGAGTACAATTAAATGTAATACTTTTAACTTGGATGACACCATTTGACATAAATACAGAGAAACAGATCAGTGGAACACAATAGATAACACAGAAATAGATGCACATAAATACAGTTAACTAATTTTTCACAAAGTTACATAGGCAATTTTATAGATAAATGATAATCTTTTTAACATACGAGGCTAGAGCAATTGGATATTCATATGCAAAAAATGGGGTTTGATTCATACCTTGTACCATATGTAAAAATTAGCTTGAAATGGATTATAGACCTAAATCTATAACCTGAAGCTATACAACTTCTAAAAGAAAGCACAGGAGAAAATTGTGTGACTTTGGGTCAGGGAAAGATTCTTTAGATATAATAGTAAAACCATGATCCATAGGAAAATATTTATAAATTGGACTTCATCAAAATTAAG
>NW_012148097.1:1061020-1062966 GCF_000956105.1 Propithecus coquereli | reverse complement strand
GGGTGGTGGCTGAATGGAAGGAGCACAAGGGGAATTTCTGGGCTAATGGAAATGTCTATATTTTGATTGGGGTGGTGGTTACCTCAATCAAAACTCATTGAATTGTGCATTTTGTACCCATGCTTCTTATGCATGGGTATGCAGATTTTACTTCATTTAAACAAAACCCCATGAACTAACCCTAATCAACATGAAGCATGTAACTACTGTTATGTGAATGTCCTTTGGTATTTATATAATATATGACCCAAACTCTGACAGAGGATGGTAATTAGATTCATTTTCACGGTAACCATTGCAACAAGAAATTATTACTCTTGTCTGACTTAGTCTGAGGAGTCTCACTGGGCCAAAACATATTTTGCTAATTGACAATCGTGAGAGGAAAAACAAAATGTGGACCAAGAGAGAGGGAAACCGAGATTTTTAAGGTCTCCAAATGCGATCTGCCTTTTGCATGGCCATGTTCCTGCTGCAGTGTGGGGCTGGGTGGAACAGGCCTGCAGAGATGTCTGAATGGAGGGACCGGGTGGATGGGAGAGGGAAAGTGCACAGCAGGAGAAGGAAGGAGAGAGAAGGATGGCAAGGGAGCAGGTGGGGGAGGGAGGGAAGGGGCGAGGGGAACCCAAAGTGGGCAAAGCTGTACCCATCCCACAGAGCTGCACTGGCTTTGCTTCTTTGCTCTCCCTCTGTCCTGGGGACGCTGGCCTCGGGAGACCAGAGCGCAGCGACTGCACAGCTTGGAGGGAGTGCTGAAAAGCGTCCCTGTGTTTCAGAAATAGCCTGCGTGATTACCAAATAGAGGCAGCATTGAAACCTCATTCCAGGAAGCAATTCGGGGAAAGCAGACATTTAGATTGACTCTGATTATCACATTCGAGAGATGGCTTGTAATAAATGTCTATTTTTCTCCAAAAATATGGGGAGAACAGGCATAAGAAATGTAACCTTAATAATTGAGAAACCAAGCTGTTTGCCCACAAATGAAAACTTCATTATATGGCTGGCTTTTACCATAACAGAAAAAGATGATGTCTGAACAGTTCATTGTCCCTCTCTCCCCCTACCTTAAAGGGAAGGATTGAATCAGACAGGGCATGTAAAAGGCATTATGTCTGTACTCAGGCAGAGAGGACAGGCAGAGGACACATCCAGGGGAAACCTAACATCGTGCGTGAGATCCGGCAGTGGGTCCGGCAACCCGAGACGCATCCCCAGTGCTACCAGTGACCTTGGATGAAGTTATTCAGCTTCTCGATACCTCGGTCTCTCCACCTGCACGTTCAAAAGTGGCTATGAGGATACTTTCTGTTGGGTAAATTCCATTTTCCCACTGCTTCCAATATATTTGTCAGTTGTTAAAACTCTCCAACAAACAGAAATGAAAATCCCTGGTGAATGAGGTGACCTTCTGGCATTATGTGTAGTTGGAAATGTATTAGAGAATTGTCCTGACTCTGTACCTTCCCTTGGTCATTCCAGAATTGTAGAAATGCCTTCCATTCTTAGGAACACTTTGACTCCACCTTTAAAGGTTTTTAAAAATTCTCTTTAGAGTTGGTAATTTAGTATTTTACCCTATTGGAGATTCTCCAGAAGTTGCCACCCTGGGAGCTCCTACTGATTGAGATGTGTCACCGCTGGAAAGGTTATCCTTTTTCTTTTTTTAGTTTTTAATTTTTTAAATTCAGGATATCATGGGGGTACAAAAATTTGGGTTACATGTAATGCGTTTGCCTCACCCAAGCCAGGACTACAAGTGCGTCATTCTCCCATACAGTGTGCTCGGTTTCCATTAGTTGTGGGTTTACCACCTCCCACCTGACCGGCACCCAGTGAGTATTACTACCATGTGAGCACCTTAGTGTTGATCAGTTAGTACTTGTGGTCCATGTTTTTCCATCCTTGTGATACCTTACTTCGAAGGATGGGCTCAAGCTCTATCC
>NW_012148097.1:1059356-1060970 GCF_000956105.1 Propithecus coquereli | reverse complement strand
TAAGTCCCCAACTACAGTCTGAGGTGGCCAATCTGAAACATATCTAGGTGCAAGTGGTAAAGTGGATGTCAAATTGTGCCCCATGGTATGCTAGCGTTTTGCTAAAGAACCTCGGTAGGTACCGTGTTGGGGGGTGGGCGGGAGAGGACTGAGTGTTGCTGGTGGGGGTCTCAGCCAGCATGTCTCTTCAATAACTGCTGCCCTGCTTTTTCCCTTTTGTGTATTTGGGCTAAATTGATATTTGGAAAAAGAATAGTTCTAAAAAATAAATTTGAAAACCCACTGGTCTGGGAACATAGAGATCTATTTCTTGTGCCTGCTGTCCCATCTGCAAGTTATGTGCTAAGGATCGGCAGGGAGAGGAGTTGCAGATAAAGTGCTCCGACAGGTTATGCCAAGAACAGGCAGTGCAGCAAAAACACACAAGAGAAAAGAAACAGGGTAGTGGGAGTTCTGTTTCCTTGCCTGGCTCCTCATCCTTGATCCTTTCATAGCACTTATAACAGCCAGGGGCACACACTTGATCCAAAGGAAAAGAAAGCCTCTACCTATCTCTGGCTTTTCATAGTGCTGGGCTTCATAACAAGCTGTTTTCTGCCTTGTTGCTACTGGAAATATTACTGTCTCTTCCTGGAATGCCAGTCCACACTCAAACCCCTTCTTTACCTGGTGAATGCCTATTGGCTCCTTAAAACTCAGCTGGTTTCTCCTTGGAAGTCTATACCACCAATTACCCTTTGATTAGCTGTCCTTATCCTGTGCTCACATATACTCTTTGCTTAGTTCTATCCTCCCATCTATCACATTGCATCATGTCGCTGGTTTGGCTGTCTTTGTTTCCATGACCAGGCTATATGTTCCCAGAGGAAAGTAAGGCATCACATTGCCTTGACTTTGCAGTCCCAGGGCTGGCACAGAGTGGGCACTCAGTACGTTCTGTTGAATGAATGGATGTGGTATTACCAGACGATGGGCATAGGCCACCTTTTGATATTTCTTTACTAAAATGTAACCAAAATGTTTGTATCCTCATAATATCCTGAAATAAAAATAATAAAAAAAAACATTTAAAAACATGAGAAAAATAGTTGAACAGATATTACATCAAAGAAGACACATGGGTGGCCAATAAGATGTTCAACATAATTAGTTACTAGGGAAATGCAAATTAAAACCACAGTAAGATAACACCACGCACCTGTTAGTCTAAAATTAAAAAGACTGATGATACCAAGTTTTGGGAAGGACATGGAACACTGGGGACCCTTATGTCCTGCCAGTGGGGATGTAAAATGCACAACCACTTTGGAAAACAGTCTGGCAGTTTCTTAAAAATTAGGCAAACATCTACCATATGACCTAGCTATCCCACTCCCAGTTATTTACCTAAGACAAATAAAAGCATATGTCTATACAAAGACTTTTACATGTATGTTCCAACTTTATTTGTAAGAGATAAAAACTAGAAATGGCCAAAATGTCCATATCCACAATAGCAGTTTATCCATCAATGGGATATTACCCAGCAATAAAGAGGGATGAGCTACTGAACAAACAACAGCAGAAATCAAGCAAAATGCAGTAAAGAAGCATAAAAAGAAGCCAGACCAAGAC
>NW_012148097.1:1049400-1059306 GCF_000956105.1 Propithecus coquereli | reverse complement strand
GTGTGGAAAGAAGAAAAACTTTCTAAATACTGGGACAAAGAGAAGGGGAGGAAGAGATGGACAAAGTGAAAATAACTTTATTTTCAGTTTATCTGTGGGATCACAGGTGCTCGAGGATCAGAAGCACTGAGGTCCACTTCATCTCAAAGGTCCACAGTCGCTCATCTCGCATGGGCCCCAGGGAGAGCCAGGACCCACCCCCAGCTGCGGCCAGTGTGATTTACTAGCCAGAGTTCAAGATTTTTTTATAAAACTAAAGAGTACATCCAACATCAGTTGGTTAAAAAAGTTCAATCAGGATTTAGTTCCCCAAAGGCACAGTCAGAGCAAAGTATTAATGGGGATTAATGATGGCATCATGGATCGATATTAGCAAAAGACCAGGGTTAAAAATAAACGTGGCATCTCAAGGGAAGCTGGAAAGTCCTGTCTGGCAATAGTAGAAAGCACTGGAATTTTAAAATACATAACTATATTTACATTTTTTTCTCCTCTCCTACCTTTAAAATTTTCCCATTAATATTACCTTTTTTCTTACTATAATTGAATCAAAATACCATGAGATCAAGTAACTGTGAATGTTGGGACCCCATGGAGCAAACTTTGGTCATGGCAACCTTATGTTTTCTGAATTGCAAAGCAAATAAGCCCCCAGAGGAGAAAACTACCCCCACGACATTTTTCTCCAGTGCTTTTGGTGACTGGCTGTTCGAATCTCATTTCCGCTATGGAGAAAGGACTTCTGTGAATAGTGGCACATTTTGTGATTGCTATGGGTCCTTGTCAGCCATTCTTCCATCTTTCATCCAATATCCCGACACTCGTCAGGCCAGTGCTTAGTCCTGGGAAAACTTTGAGCTAAATTCTCGGATTTGCTTTCCCACGCAGCAATCCTGTGCCTGTTTCCACCAGAGATTCTGCCATGCTGCGCTGAAATGTTCCACTCACCAGTCTGTCTCCTCTGCTAGACTGTGAGCTCTGCGAAGGGATAAATGATGTTTTATTCACAATTGTTCCCCAGGGCCTAGACTGGTAGATTCTTAACAAATAATTCTTGAATGAATGCGTTAATATTGAGTGTTTTACTGTCATCATTGTCACCACCACCCTTATCATGACCACCATCACTAGTACCACCACCACCAATACCACCATCTTATCATATTTGGTACCTAATCCTGTCTGGGCACTTTTTCTCCAGGGTTCCAGTGCCTTGACTGTTTCGAATCCTCTGATTTACACCTTTCTTTACTTATTCTCCTATTTCAAAATTCACCTTATCTGGGCTCTATTCCGTTGGGGCTCACTGTTCTTTTCTAGGAGACAGCTCCTCAATTTGATATAGTAATTGTTATTGGTAATAATGTGTTGGTAGTGGCCCTCTAAGGTAATATGATCTGAGAGTAAGGACAGTATCTAGTTCCAGCTCAGCCACTTATTTGCCGCATGACTTTATGTGAGTGACATCACTTCAAAGGGCCTCTGCTTCCTCACTTAGGAGACCCCTGGTGAGTCTTCCTGATCTCACTTGCTAGTTCTGTGCATATTTCCACACAGATCTTTTATTGGTAACATCTTACCCACAGGAGCAAAGCTGGATGGAAGTGAGATATTTAGGGTTTTCACAGTGAATATATGATTGGGTATCTGCAGTAACAGCAGCCATTTCAGCAGCAGCTGTGTCTCCTTGGGGGAACTCCCTGCCCACAGTTGCTGCCAGATCAAATCAGTCATGAGGCAGAAACAGGCACAGACAGGTAACCACCCTGCAGCAATGCCAGGTTATTGTCACAGTCTTCCCCTTTCCCCAGGACCATGCTGTTCTTGTCATAACATGTCATGCCCAGCTGTTCTGATAGTCTGACTGGGAGCTCAGAGTCCATGTCTGGCTTCCTCACGGCAACTGAGGGCCAGCAATGGAATGCTTTATTAATGCCGCGTGAGTGAAGTCAATTTTCAGATGGCACAAAACATCCTTCTTAACTTTTCCTGGCAATTTTCCTGGTGGAAACTGTCACATCAGAAATGCATTGGAAAGAAAACAGCAATCAAGCAATGCAATTTAAAGGAAGAAGTATAACCTTGGGCAAGTTTCTTCTTTTTTCTAATTTCTTCTCCTTTTTTTCTCTTTTAAATCAATCTGCAGTATAGCTTCGGTAAAATGCACCACTCAGTATTTAGAAGAGCCTAAATAAAACTTAGCTTATGTAAGGTTATAACATCTCAGGCCTAATCCCCAGACAATGAGAATGCAGGATTTTTGGATTTCTGTCTCCTGGGAAAGTCCTATAGCCCAAGGCTGTCCAGAATGTCATAAACTTATCCTACTTTTACATCAAAGTGAAATAACAGCAACTCAAAATAAGAACAAGGGAAGATATTGAATTTATAAAGGGAAAAAATAGAAGAAAGGAGAGCACTGTTTTGAAGAATAAAAGGATATTCTTGATGCCACTGGGAATAACAAATGTGGTTTGAGTACAGAGATAAAATTTCATTTGAAAGATGAAGATGTGAGGTAAGGAGAGGTGAGTGATTTATCCTGGGTCACATACGAAGTTAACAGCAGACCCAGAACCAATGTCTGAGCTGACATGGGTGAAGGCTCTTCCCACACGATGCTGCCTCCACTTTCTCTCCAACAGAGGAATGAAAACCAGTGGCTTCGAATGAGTTAAGATCCTCTACACAGGTGAGAAGAGAGTGTTATTGATATTCCACAGGCAGGGAAACTGAGCCACCAGAGGGGTTTAGTGCTATGGTCCTCACTAAGGGTGACTTTTACCCCCAGGCAATATTTGGCAATATCTGGAAACATTTTTGGTCATCACAACTGGTAGGGAAAAGATGCTATTTGCATCTCCTGGGTAGAAGCTAGGGGTGCTGCTGAACACCTACCTGTCGGATGCACAGGACAGCCCCTGCAACAAGTGATTATCCAAGGTTGTCTACTGGACAATAAACGTTTTTATGAGGGGATTGTACACTTAAAATCCAGATTCATATTATTATTATCATTAAAAAGTTTGCACAATTTGGGTTATCTTTGCTTCTTTTTCCTTTCTTAGCATCATCCACCCACCTGTTCCCTGCAAACTCTTTGTCAACCTTCAGTGCTAGACTTGGCCTTGACCACAGTAAACAAATTTGCCTTTGGAGCCCCAGTCATGTGCTCCTGTGCCTTGTCCCCACTCGGCTCCACCCTCTTCAGACACCTGGCGAGGGCTGAGTTCCTCAGCCCCACTCTTTCCTGGCAACCCCTGCTCTCAGGAAAGTTCCCCCTTCCTTCACTCTCATCATGCACTGAAGTCAGTGTGTTACCATTTCCGGGAATTTGCAGGTCACGTGTATCTCTGTTCCAGCATTTATATCCTGAGAAAGGGATTTGCAGCCTCAGTGACCAGGCTGGGGAGAGGTTTGAGAGGAACTCAGGAAAGAACCGTACAGCAGCCTCCGTTCTAGAAGACACCCAGGTGCCATCTCCCTGGGAATCGGGGTTCTGGCTAGACTCCTGCAACTTCAAAACATTTTCTTCCTAGGCCCTCTGAATACATCTTTTCACATTTTGGGACAAATCTTTAATTGAGAAGTCTAAAGGTTTTTTTGTTCTTTATTTTTGTTTAACTACACTCAGAAATTTCACCATAGATTTCTGGACTTTTGAACGGGAGAACAACAGCCCGAATGGCCAAAGAAGAGTTGATCTTTTCTATCATCTTTTTTATAGATTTTTAGAGTCTCAATATGTTAGTTTTTAAATTCATTATAACTGAATAGATTTTGAAAAGATTCTAAGGAATAAAGCAGATAATAGAGATGAAAGGGTTTTGAAAACTATCAGACATTTTGCATCTGCAAACACTGGCATGGTAGCAATAGAGCTATTGCTCTAAATGGCCCAGGCAAGCGCTCTACCCCTTAACACCCAAGGCCTCCCCCTCCAAAAATAAAACCAGACCAAACCAAACCAATCTCCAGATAGTTTCTCTCTGTCTAGTTCTAAACCTTTTAATTGAGGTATACATTTTCAAAATTAGAACTTCATAAGCTTTATATGATTAATAAAATTTCAAGGCCATTCGCATTAGGATTATGTGCTTATTCACTACTTAACAGCTTTCTGCTTGGCCAGGTGCCATCACAGACAGCACTGGGTTAGCTGCTTCACGCGTTTGTCCCTCTTGCATTGGTTTGTGTTAGACAGTGATTTCTGATTTCTGGATTAGTAAAAATACATATAATGTGAGAGTAAGCTTAGGCTGATGAGCATGCCATTTTGGAAAGCTCAACAAGAAATTAATTTACATTAATCACTGCTAGCTAGCGCTTCCCTCCTCACTGCAAACTTGGCCACAGTAACTTCAAAGAAGAACGAAAAGGGAAATCTTGTCTGTGAAACAGGAAAAATAGTGATTGACTGCAGGCCTAATACGTGGTGCTATATATGGTTATTACAAAGAGAGTCCTACATTCTTTAGAATCCATTGTTGTCTTTTCACTTTGCAACATAAACTAACAGAAAACAAAACTGCCTTTAGATGTTAGTTTCCACCTTCACTTTTTAAGCTCCACTGTTTCTTAAATTTACATGTAGCTTAGTTATTAATAAAATAAAAATGACCCTTCTTAAAAGCTAACCAGAAATTACATTTCGCATCATTCTCAGTCTAATATTTTGTATGAACGATATTGATTTTGTTTAACTCAAAAGAGTATACAAAACCAAACTCAAAGATAAAATTCTTCCGAAGAGGGAATTTTTTAGAAAACTTAAGGAAACTTGCAATACAAAGATTTTGCCTTAGTCTTTGATTGTACGAAATGCCACCCAGCTTAATGTTTCTTCAGAAATATTCTACTCTTGAACCAGATTTGATATGCTTTTCCACTCCAAGGACTGGTGCTAGGTGCTGGGTATATCAGTTCAGTGCAGGACTCTGCAGGGACTCGACACCACAATGAATCCACGTCCCATGCCTGGCCCCACCCTTCCCACTCGCGGGAGTTCTATCTCCTCTCTCAGCAAACTGTTCCACTGAAGGATCTTTGCATTTCCAAAGATGTTCAGGATCTCCCACAGAGAGCAACATGGAAGGTAGAAAATGTCTAGATTTGAGGTCAGCAGACCTGGACTCTAGCTGAGGCTTATCACTGGCAAGCTGTCCTCACCTGTGTCCTAACTTGTAAAAGCTCATGAGGCATGCATACCCATCCTGCTGACCTCACAGGATTGCCACCAAGAATCAGTACCCACTCATAAGTGAGGAAGCCCTGTGGTGAGGTATCATTGTAACAGGAGCCACGATTGTCGGATAGAGTCATTCATTTTGCTACTCTTACTATTAATGAAAATGAAGAAAAGCTGCATCTTGCACATCTTCTTCTGTACTCCTTGATATTTGGTTGATACATTGTTTGATTATAGTCACTGACATTTTTGTCATGGTTACTTCTCAGTCCCCAGCCAAGGGGTTCTTAAGAATAACTGGGCTATAGTATCTGGTATCTATCACCAGGTGTCTGAAGCCAAAGAAACATACCATATTGAGACGGGAACTGTGTTTTATAGCACAGGACAAGCTCAGGGAACTCCCAGAGCTACACTAGGTATCATAAGCCAGAATCTTACAAATAAAAGTTTGTTACGTATAAGTCATCATGTCAACAGCTCTTGATGAACTGGCATCCAGACGGAGGCAAATGACATACGCCCTAGATTTTCGTAGTCGCTAGCTATTGCTTACCATCGCAGACCCCACGCGGCTGACTTTGATGGGATTACCTCTACCAGAGAGGTCCATCTGTGCTCTGTCCATCACGAACAGGCAAGCGTCGAGGAGGCCATCTTCAAACTATTTGGGGGAAAAAAATGAGAAACTATGTAATGTCCACTCTGCAAACAAGATATTCTCTGATGAAAAATAAAATGAAACCATAACCTAAGCTTTAGAAATGTGTATATCTGATATAGTAATCTCCCATAATCTTGAGCATGAAATATTGAAGTGAAAGGAAGGGGACATCCTCTTTTATTTTTCAGTGAAGGGAATAAGAACATAAAAAGCAAGCCAGAAACATAAGCAGAACTACCAGAAAGCTGATGTGCTCAGGGATCATGAACTGCCTTGAAGCTCTTCAGAAAGTGGTACAAGTTAATTTAGAAGATCTCTCCAACATACTGGCTCCAGTGCCCAAGGTGGAGGAACGGATGATTTACCAGAGTCAGGCCAGAGTCTCAAGACTTCACAAGTAACACAAGTCCTCAAGCATCTCAAAAATAAACGGCTTTCAGATGTACTGCAGAAAGGTACTTCAGGCCTAGTTAGCTGGACCCAGAATAGTAGGAGTTCTCATGTAGTAACAACCATGCCTCTAAGTTTTCCCTCTTCTGAGACAAGGTGGCTCCAGGGTCGGGGAGAAGGCAGAAAGTCCTGGAGAAGATTAATTACACTATGCAGGGAAGAGCCTGGTACAAGTTCAATTTCCTTAGAAAGAAATGCTAGCCAAAGGCAATACCAGAATTTTCTTAAAAAGGAATAAAAACCAAACAGTAATAAAATGACAAAATGGGAAGATTTTACCTACACTGTAGCTCACTGCAATAGGAGATTTCCTTGAACACAGAAACCTTACCTGTTATCTACCCACATACTTGTGACAGAAACCACAATCTTAATGGCTAATTACCTGTAATTATTTATTAAATGCAGTTAGAATACCAGCTCTGAGTGTAGCCCACACTGATGGGATGGATGCAGTCATGGGTAACCGTCCTAGTTCTTCAGGTATATAAATACCTTACTCTGGTTCTTATTAAGCAGCATTTTTCAGCTGTGTTTATGGGATATAACAGCAACTAGCTGGAGAGTTAACGAGGTAGTCATAGAACTAGTTGTTTCCTTGCATCACTGCAAACAACTGGCTTGGTTGGTTATTTTGGCTGAAGGACCCAAATCAAAGGCCTCTTTGAATGACAGTAGATGCAGACAGTGCCTCCGCTTGTGGGTGCCCACCCGAAGGCATGGGGAGTGCCCTGACTGTGCAGGGACACTTTCCCAGTTCTCCTTGCTGCACACAGTGATACCTTTTCCTTTATTAGCTTTCTACAGATTGTCACATTGGGGCCATAAATAGAACCGCTAGGCTAAAGGCTAAGAATTGGGGACAGTAGTCAAAGTTTGCACGTCACTGAGGAAGGGGAGGGCTTGTAACCAGGGAGCCAGGCAGGAATCCAAAGACAGGGGAAGTAAATGTAGATCATGGCTTGGCAGGACATCAGAAACGCAGGCAGGAAAGCCTGAGCACTGGGCGTGTAATCCCCAGGAGTCAGGGTGAAGATGCTGGCCACAGTGCCAGGTAGGCAGGATGGCACAGGCACCAATGGTCAGGCTGGAGCAGTGGTGAGGGACACAGGGAGATTCCATATGGAAGTCAAAGCAAGGGACTTGGAGCCAAGAAAGTACCGTGTGACCTGGTGCAGTCAGATTCTGTGAAATCGCTCCCCTGGACACCCAGAGCAGTGATGCACAAGTCTAGTCTCGCCAGCCAAAGCTCCCTGGGAGATGGCACACTTCCCTCCTCTCATGTTGCTAATTAAAATCACTTTTGAATCACAGGATATGTATGCATTTATGGAAAAAATGGTAAAATATCATTCATTTGCCCCATTGTTAAAGACACCAAACTGAAATCATTTGAATTATTGAATATCTTTAAAAAATATCATTGGCTGCTTTGTATCTAGACAGTAACTTGAGGTTGCAGCTGATAAAATGTTTCTACAAAGCCCAGTGGGCCCTTCTTTGACAAAATGGTAACATCCTTTTCTAATTAGCAGTATCCTAGACTAATACTTTAAAAAGAAAAGTTATTTCTTTGAGTTGGGCAGTCACCTTGCTGTATTCTTTGCATCATTATCAAAATACTTTTCTATATAAGAAAAGGAAAACTTCGGTCCATTCCAGGTCGAGCTAATGAGATTTCACTGCATTAAGATGCGAAAGCATTTCTCAATAGAATGCCACATTATCCGTGGAATCTTTCTGCTCTGTAACATTGTAATAACCACAGATATGTGGTTTCAGCTGATAAATTATTCAGTTGTCTTTATAAGTCTCTATTGCTATGCGCTCTGCCTTGGAGTCTCGGATCCTGAAAAGCAGGAAATTGTGCTTGTCTAATATTGATCTATGGCACCCTGTAGGGATACACGTGACAAAAAAATATTAAGTAAAAATATCCTTGACAATGACAGATTGTAAATGGCTCACCTGACCATAGCTCCAGCTTCTAGTCTTGATCTCATTGACATCTCCGTAAAAAATTACCCCGATGTCGTTCAGGACATACTCTTCTCTTTCCTTCTCATTGTCCAGATACACAGCATCCTCTGTGTCAGGATTTAAGCATAATGACCATTACCAAACCAGGCTCTCTCCAAATACTTGCAAGTGTATTTTGTTCTTAAACTGTAATTTAATCAATTAAATGAAAAAAATGTCTTTTGTTTCGCTAAGCATACCTCATTTCCCAACATTTTTAGCAACAGTGAACATCATCAGCACCAAAGATCAGCCTGTAAATGATGACATTTGTCAGCAAAAAGCCGACAAACTCTGGCTCTTTAAGTTCCAAGCAGCACAATTAAATCGATATGTCTCATTAAACATTTTATGATTCCAGTGCATCAGTAGTTTGAGAATCAGAGTTCTATGATGCAGACACAAATCTCTGACACAGACCAAAAAACAATTTCCAATCTTTTAATGTTAAGAGAAAACTAGCTGAATTGAAAATGATTTTTAAAACAAATCTGGGACACATATGAACACAGCAGCATCATTTATCACGTCTGGTTTGTGGCTCACGGCTGACAGGAGAAGGGAAGCTGTAAGTTGTCTCCTTTCAGTGAAAAATACTTGTGAATGTGTTTGTAGGTGTGTGTGCTCACCCAGCCTCCCTGGTCGGTTTGTTCCACTGAAGGACTTCCCTTCCCCATGGCTATAATCTCAGGAAGGCCACGCTCCCCATCCACCCACTTAGTAATCAGCCTGGCACTTACTCCCAGGCCTGGTATGAGAACAGCAAAGCATCTTTAACATAGGCTGGACCCGACAAGTGTAAATCACACCCAGGTAAATTTGTGTGTTTGGAATAGGTATCCAGACTTTCTTATGTGAATTCTACCTCAAGCTTATAAAATAATTGATGTTAATAAATGCAGAAGGAAGGATAGAATCTGAATATCACCATTTTGCAATCCCTAATGAAACAACGGATCGAGGCTGAAATAATTGGTTAAGAGGGGAGCTTCGTAAGGGATGGAGGAGACTCACAAAACCTGATCTTACTGATGAATCTAAACATGCATCTCTCGAAAGGATGAATGCTCTGGGAAGCACGTAGCATGACTTATGAAGAATTTTTACCATACCCCCTAACCCCCACCAGAAAGAAAACACTTGAAACTGAATATGATTGAGTCCCTAGATTAACTAACTGCTTAACAGAAAACACCATAGGTGTTAGGGAAACATATTTCATGACACCAGGGTATGGAATCAGCAAAATTCAAACATGGAAAATTCTGTGCGGCAAATGATTCAGTTCCAGCAACAAGTTTGTGGCATGACAAAAACAGATAAAGAGGTTTGCTCTGGAGAAAAAGACTTAAGACAACAAAATTTAATATATAGAGCTTAATTCAAACAAACTACAAAAATATTTTTTAGACATTGGGGAAGTTTGATTAAAGATGGATCATTAAGTAATACTTCCTAGGAACCCTCGTAGAATGTTATTAGCTGTAATAATTATTCACATACACATAAACACATATATATATACATATATATACGTGTACACTGTATATATGTCTATTTTTAAAAAGATGCATGCTAAAATACG
>NW_012148097.1:1036165-1036850 GCF_000956105.1 Propithecus coquereli | reverse complement strand
TTTATTTATTTATTTGCTTACTTACTTATTGACTTTCTTACTTACTGATTCACAATGGCAGGGCGTTCCAACATTTGTTAGATCATCACAGAATCTTCCCAGCTGGCCACGTACTTCTTGTTTCTCTTGCTACTGAGACTAGATACCAGTGGCTTTTGTTTTAAAAATACAAGAGCTTACCCTGCCTGAGTCAGGACACCCAAGCTATAGCCCCAGTTTGTTTCCTAACTTCCTATATGACCTTGAGAAAGTTATGTCACATCAGGGAGCCTGTTTTCTCTCTTGAGATATGAGTGCAGTGATCGCCTCCCTGCCTCTCGGCATGGTGGTTATCAGCCGAGTTTAGCAAACGACTGTGGAACATCAACTCTGTGCCAGGCACATACAAGACATGAGATGAGGATAGTGCAACCCTGCTAACCATGCTCCTTCTAGAAACATCTCATAAACTGCTTTGACCTTGCTCCTAGGGTCACCCGTATGCCACTGAAAAGAAGGTTTACTTCGAGCTCTCTGGGACCCCTTGCGATTGCAGTGCCACACACCGAGTGACACTCACTTGGCATGAGAAGGATGAATGAGCCTCTGAGTGATTCAGACTCTGGCAAGAGTGACATATACTATTTTACTAAACAGAAAGCTTGAATAAATAAGGGCTAAAATTTTCACATAAGCTGTATTAAAA
>NW_012148097.1:1034772-1036115 GCF_000956105.1 Propithecus coquereli | reverse complement strand
ATATTTGAAAAGAACAATATATTCAATCAATTGTCAATTAAAAATGAAAATCATTAAAAATACATTAGATGGCAATACACCAAAATGTTGACATTTAATGGCTCTGATATGTAGACCTCTGAGTTCTTTTTATGCTTTTATTACTTTTTATTTCCATAATACTTTCATCTTCCAAAAGTTATTTTTTAAAATGTGTTTGCATTTAAGTGAAACTACCTATTTAATAAGAGGTTAACAACTTTAATGTGTTAATTTTTTAAGAGTGAAAGGGTTGTGCTCTTTGCTATTATCAATGTTCTTATTAAATATTATCAGATAAACCTAACTTTTCCTCTTCAGGTCTCTCATACCCTGTTCTTTCCAGCACAGGCTAGATTAAGCCTCGTTCCCTTAGTGCTCTATGGATGGGAGGTAATTTTCATGCACAGTATGGACGTCGCCATTTAATCATTTATTGAACAAGCGTGTGTTTAGTATTTACTATGTGCTAGGAACTTTTTAAGTGCTGTATAGAGAAAAATTAACTCATTAACACTCATAACATCCCTATGAGAAAGATACTCCTATTTCATAGATGAGGAAACTGAGGCAGAGACAAGTAAAGTATCTTCCCCAAGGCCGTAGTGCTCGTGAGATGTGAAGCCAGGATCTGAATACTAAGCTGCCTCCTAAGTAGGCTGTGACCTGGAGTCGGAGGGATCAGGTCCCCAGCACCCAGCACAGAGCCTGAGGACATGGCAGGAAATCAGTAAACGTCCCCTGAAGAATTAGAGACGGAGATGATGTCTGCAGCTGAGAGAGTGAGAGAGAAGTCCAAGAAAATGAAGGATTTACCTTTGGGCTTTGGGTTAGTATTGATGGGAAGTTATAAATTTAGGTGGCAAACCATGAATAGAGAGGAGTTCTGCAGCTCAAGACTGGGCCACCCTCTTCCTTCCAGCCGCTGAATTAAATCTCACCTCCAAATGGGCGGCACCACCATGAATCCACAACAAGGCGAGGGAGTCAAATGGGAAGCCGTGATTTTAATTTTAAATTTATTTATGATTTTAAAAGAAGATTGAAGGTGGAAAGCAGTGCTTTATTTCGCCTGTTTTTATTCAGATCTGTCACTTTAAAATATAGTTGTCCAAAGCTAGGTTAAAAAAAATTATATCACTATGGAAACTCCAAAAAACTCCCTGTGTTTGAAAGGCCAACAAAAATAGGAAAATTTAATCATTTGCCTCTGAAGATTTTTGTTGTTGGGTTTTGGTGATGATTTTTTTGTTTGTTCTTAATTTTTGGTTGGTTTCAGAGGAGTAGCAGGGTTTTACTAGTTCTAGGGGGAGGCTGGTTCTTCA
>NW_012148097.1:1033217-1034722 GCF_000956105.1 Propithecus coquereli | reverse complement strand
CGTGACGACTGGCATTTACTTGAAAATACTAAGGCAAACAATAGGGGAAAGGACAGAGGAAGCAGATGTGACTCCCGCCGAGTTGGGAGACGTAGAAATAGGCAGGCATTGTGCTCTTCTTTCTACTTCTGAGTTTGTCTTAAAATTTTTATAATAAAAATAAACTGTCAAAAAGCATAAAAGAAAACTCAAATAAGTAAAAATGTACAAAATGTTTTTAATTGGATGTGAAAATTCAATATGTAAAGGTATAAATTCTACCCGAATTAGTCCATATAGTCAATATGAACCCAACCAAACTTACACTCAGATATTTTAGAATTCTGCATACTGATTTAAAAGTTTATCTGGAAGAAGCAATGTGAAAAAATATAGCCAAAAATTAAAATGTTGAAAAAGAAGGAAGATCGAGGGTCTTGCCCAATGGTAAATTGAACTTTTGGGCCTAATTTGCACTTTCCTGTATCTACGCCCTTTTCCATGTGACTAGCAGTTCTTCCCTCTAAACACGGAATATCCCCTCTTGACTTGGGCTTCCTTTGGTTAATGGGATGTCAGCTGAAGCCAGGCAAGCAGGTTTGAAATGTGCTTGCACAGCCGAGCATGTGCTCTTACAACTCTGCTCTCACTATAAATGGGAAAAATGCCCCAGCAAGCCCACTGGTCAAAGGAGGCTGAGGAGCACAGGAACCCTCATCTCATGGGTGGCGTGGGGGGCAGGAGTCCTCCATTGCATGCAGACAGAGGCAGAGCCTCTCTAGCTGTTCCTACCTGAAGCAAAGCTGACCAGTCCACCCCAGTCTAGATGAACCCAACTCCAGCCAAGCCCCACATCTATGAGAATAAATGCTTATTGTTGTACGCTGCCAAGATTTTCTGTTTTTTGTTTTTTTTTATGTAGCATTACTATGATTATAGCTAACAGAAATGAAGCCATAATTAAAACTGACATGGCCACAGCAATAGACAAATATATGGATGGAACTAGATGTGTATTAGATCTTAGTACACAACAAAGATGGGACTTAACATCAATGAATAATGATAGAGCCAATCGACTCATTGGTGTTTTGATAACAGGCTAACCATATGAGAAGAAAAATGTCGGTAAGATCCTTTTCTCCTATCATATACAAAACTTATCCATAGATTTAAGAGGTGCATGTGGGTCTCTTCCTGCCAATCCTTAACTTACCTAGCATGTTCCAGATATGAATGAGTAGAGAAAGAAAACATTCAATAAATATATGAAAAGAGGCTCAACTTCACTAATAATTAGAGACAAAGTAAATAACTGTGAAACACCAAAGAAAAACCATAATTTTCCTACTATTATATATTAGCAAATATTAAAATAAATGGTAATACCTAGAACCAATCAGGGTGTGAAGAAATGGGATACTCTCGTGTACTGCGGCTGTGGTATCAAATAGCGCAGCCTCTTAAAAGGGTAGTTTGGGCCGGGCGCGGTGGCTCACGCCTGTAATCCTAGCTCTCTGGGAGGC
>NW_012148097.1:1019965-1030208 GCF_000956105.1 Propithecus coquereli | reverse complement strand
GTTTTGGTGATGATTTTTTTGTTTGTTCTTAATTTTTGGTTGGTTTCAGAGGAGTAGCAGGGTTTTACTAGTTCTAGGGGGAGGCTGGTTCTTCATTTAGTAAAATGCAGGACTCTACGAATAGGAAAAAACAAACTGACCAATAACTCACTGTCCTTTAACCCACAAGTTTGGACTGTTAGAAGGTGGGGCGGGTGTGTGCTTGTGCGCGAGTTGGAAGCTACACTTCTGAACCGCGTGAGCACTGAGAGGAGGAGGTTTGGATGGCTCACAGAGTCATTGGTAGCACTATGGACCTGTTGACAACTTTTCAATCCTAAGTAACCTCTGGCAAACAACCACCGCTACAATAAAACTCCGGAAGAAAACAGATTACACCTGGCGTCATTGGTGAATGTGCCAAAGTATCTCCATTGACTGCCCCAGAGCAGCTCTGCCACCAGGACAGACCTCCAAAATGCCTGGTCAATAACCACCCTTGCAGGCTGACTCATGATTTACAAGAGGCAAGTAGTCAAGAATGATGATCTCATTTATTTTACTGTTCCTCTGGTACGAACGGTGGGATACTGAAAAAAAGACCATGGGCTGAGAAATTTTAGGGCTGATTTCAGGCACCCTTGGAAATTCCCGCCGTCCTCCTCACCCAGAAAAAGTAAGAATTTATAATAAACATGTAAAAATGAATGCTGAGCTTATTGATTTTTAGTATCTGTATAACCTCTTTGGGAGAAGGAGGACCATTCACCACTGCGTGAGCTGATAAATTCCTTTGGCTTATTTGCATGCTATTCAAAGCCAGAACAAGTCCTATGTCCTACATCTTTAGCCTGCAGCCTAGCAAGGGGCGCCCAGAGATCAAACAAAACTGAGGTGCCAGGAAGGCGGTCAGACAAAGCATCTCCAAGAGACCAACAGTTTAAATATGAGTTTGGTTTTATTTCTCATCCTTTAGAAGGAATAATGATTTGGCCCCTTCAAAGAGACAAAAATCTATCACCTTCTTAGGCAAGGGAGGAATTTACAGCACGGGCATTAGGGCATTAGGGATTGCCTCCATTTGCCTCCCCTTTATACAAAAGCCGAGCTCCACCGATAGGGGAAGGCTGTGCTGGAGCACGTTGCAATCACTCCTGGAGGGAGTGGCTTGGTCTGCAGAGCAAACGCGGCTCCGGATTGGTGTCCTCGTGATTGTGATATGTCTTTGCATCTCAAAGTACATCAGAAGGCTGGCCAACTCCAGCAGGCTGCCTGTGCTGCGGGCACATCGGGAACAACTTCCGTCTGTGGCAGTTGTGAGCCTATTAAGCAACGGCGTTTCTAGAGTCTGAGCCTTTTATTTTGGAAGGTTCCAAAGCTACCGCCTTCCTAAGATGGCTTAATGCAGACACTGCAGAGGCCTTGCTTCCTACCAACTAACTCTGGGCTGGAATAAATCCACGAAACATGGACAACTGGCTCCTGCACGGTTTGGCTGCCCCGACATTCCCTGCAAGCGCGTTGCACTATGCTACAGCTCGAATCAGCTTGGGAAGGTTATTCGATTTGTGCTAATTTGTTAGTTTTGCTGGTTAAAGAGTTTTTAGTGTACTTAGATATCTTCAGAAGATAGACTATTATTCATGAAGCGATTCTACAAGGAAAATGTCAGAGCTTCTGTACTTAGCACATATCCTCTAGGGGAGCCTGTGCCCTTGTTGGCATACTGTAATTTTTCTTCCCCCAGAGACAACTTTCATTTGATCTTATAAATATCAACCTGGATTTATTTATTTATTTGCTTACTTACTTATTGACTTTCTTACTTACTGATTCACAATGGCAGGGCGTTCCAACATTTGTTAGATCATCACAGAATCCTCCCAGCTGGCCACATACTTCTTGTTTCTCTTGCTACTCAGGCTAGATACCAGTGGCTTTTGTTTTAAAAATACAAGAGCTTACCCTGACTGAGTCAGGACACCCAAGCTGTAGCCCCAGTTTCCTAACTTCCTATATGACCTTGAGAAAGTTATGTCACATCAGGGAGCCTGTTTTCTCTCTTGAGACATGAGTGCAGTGATCGCCTCCCTGCCTCTCGGCATGGTGGTTATCAGCTGAGTTTAGCAAACGTCTGTGGAACATCAACTCTGTGCCAGGCACATGCAAGGCATGAGATGAGGATAGTGCAACCCTTCTAACCATGCTCCTTCTAGAAACATCTCGTAAACTGCTTTGACCTTGCTCCTAGGGTCACCTGTATGCCACTGAAAAGAAGGTTTACTTCGAGCTCTCTGGGACCCCTTGCGATTGTAGTGCCACACACCCAGTGACACTCACTTGGCATGAGAAGGATGAATGAGCCTCTCTCTGAATGATTCAGACTCTGGCAAGAGTGACATATACTATTTTACTAAACAGAAAGCTTGAATAAATAAGGGCTAAAATTTTCACATAAGCTGTATTAAAACTGTGTAAAAATCCAGTTAACCAACTATTCGATCACTATTCTATGCAAGCACTGTTCTGGGGTTAGAGAGCGTACAAAGCTAAGTCACTGACTGGTCTCTCCTCACTCTCCAATTAGGTCAGAGGCTCTGGTTTTATGTTCTCCTTGTGCCCTGACCTATTTTAGTAGCTTTTACAATTACAGTTGGTTTTTATTAGTAGCTCATTTGTAAAATCCTTGCTAGAAGCTCTATGAGGGCAAAGATTGTGTCTGTCTTTTTACCTGCCATAGTCTCAGTACCTAATTCAGTATTGACTCAATTTTTATGAAGGAACAAATAATACTGTTGTACTACACACGGGCAATTGTGTTGCCATGAGCATAAGGGCAGACATGTTACCAATATCCATGGACTGACGGGTGAATGACTCCAGCCTGAGGGTGTAAATTCTGGTCTGGGCTCAAGGGTCCCCAAGAGAAGGCATGTTGGTCATTGTTACTCTGAGGACACCAGTCCCGGGGAATTACTCCATTCTGGACTGAAGGGGCTCAAAGACCACTTATAACTACAAAGCAAATAGTCTAAGGATGAACTAAGTAATAAAATACAAGCTGGTCATATTTACTTACTGCCTATTAAAAGCATTCAAGGTATTGGAAACTTATTGATTTATTAAATTAAATTGATTTCTTTAAGGAAAAATGCAAAAATTACATTCAATAAAAAAGTTAGAAATGCCGCATGCTAATTTGGTGTCAGATGCTAAGAGAAAGAGAAGTCAACACACACATCACTGCACACACTGCCCCCAGCACACCGCAGATGGTTTTTACTTTTTTCAAGATGGTAAGGTCTGAGGTTACCTTTACAACTTATCTGTGATGACAGTGTGCAGGGAACCTAAACAGTATTTACTTGGAATGATTAAATCAATGCAGCATTTATTAAACATCAAGGATGTGCCAGGCACCGTGCCAGATGCCAGGAACGTGAGGCTGGGCGAGGTAAGAGAAAGTCAGTGACGAGGGGCGTGGGGAAGCCAGTCCTCAGGAGGAGGAAGCCCCGTGAGAGTCACAACACCCAACCAAACGTGCAGCCAGATACCGCCCCAGAGAGCTTGGCTCAGGTATCAGAAATCTCAATCTCTGAGAACCCACTCTCTGGCACTAATGCTGGAACATTCTAAATTTAAATAGTGAAATACATTCTGTAGTTTAGAGTTCCCGAGTGGTCAGAAAAACAAGATAAATTCATAGTAAATGCCCAACTCGCTCCTGCTGCCTGCCTGTGGGTCCAGTTCTCTCCCACTCCCTGTGAGAAGTGTCCCCCACAGAAGGGACCTGCAGGCCGATCAGCACTGGGAAATTACAAACTAAGCAACGGTGCTCCCTGCATCCACCCCTGCCCTCGCCGGTGCGGTGTCGCATTGATCTCCATTAGTGATTTAGCGATTAGGAGGACAAATTGCCTATGAATGCAAAGCAGGCTGCAGGGCCCTCAGGAGCTCAGCTGAACATTCATCTATCAATAAGGCTGCGCGTGCCGGTGGAATGGTCAGCCCAGCGTCCTTTGCCCCTTGGACCTCAGCTCCACATCTGGTGGGTAGTGTTCCCTGCATCTCGCTCACCGGGCTCTCTTTTGACAATTTCTGGGGATGATTGTCCTTCTCCTCTTCTGTTATCTATTCCACTGGGGCAGTGGTCCCAACCCTCTGCTTTGACCTATTTTTCAGTCTCTGTGAGTCCTGTGATACACGTTAGCATCGGCAAGCACGAAGAGTGCTGACTGTTGGGCTGTAGTGTATCTGCCTGTGTGGGGGGGTTCATCATACGGATCCCCTTTTGGGATTGCTTTGGGTGCTAGGTTGGGAAAACAACCACACAGCGAGTAAAGTGAGGAGATGACCTTTCTCCCATTTCATAAAACAAAACAAAACAAGACAAAATGTGTAGTGCCCAAAAGCATGGTTGTTGGGGGAGCCCAAGTAACAAAATAAAAGAGCTTGCTGGACCCTTCTGTATGAGAGAAGAAAGAGAACTTGCTCCCGGGAGAGAAGTTTGGAGAACAAGGGAAAGTAATAGGGAGAGAGAAGAGGTGTTAAGGGGGAGAGACCAAGATTAGGCTCAGGGAAGAGCCAGGGAAATTTATGACTCCCCTGTGTTTTGTGATTATTGTTTCCTTTTTTTTCCCAGAGATGGGGTCTCACTATGTTGCCCAGGCTGGACTCCAACTCCTGGGCTCAAGCAAAATCCTCCCACCTCAGCCTCCCAAGTAGTTGGGACTACAGGCGCGGGCACCACCATGCCTGGCTTTGTAATTATTGTTTTGTGAAGCAGCAGTTCTCTAAGTGTGGTCTGTGACCAGCAGCATCAGATCCCCTGGGAACTGGTTAGAAATACAAATTCTCAGGCCCAAGCCCAGACCTACTCAATCCGAGGGCGCTGCACAGAGACGTGTGTTTTAACCAGCCCTGCGGGTGATTCTGATGGGCTCTAAGGTTGAGAACCACTCAGTAAATCTTTCCTCCTCTTGCCCTCCATACCAAATTGCAATTGAGGTCTAGACATTCACAGACATGTTGTGCGGCTGTTTTTGTAGTTGCTGATGTTGAAATTGAAGGGGGTCCAGTTTCTCACCTGTGGCATCACAGGCGTCAGCACTGGGGGTGGGAGGGAACAGGATTCTTAGGGGCGGAGACAGCCACAAGTACAGAAGTCCCCAAGGAATTTTACAGACATGTTCGGACTTCCATGGGCCAAGGCATTAAGAGGATTGTGGCAGTTCTCCCGTGTTCTGGAGAGCTGGGGGACCCACATTTCTGTCATAAGCTCACCCTCCATTCCCCAGTTGATGAGCTCACATCACGCCTTCCCTAGTAAGACTCCCACATCCTCCTTCCACCGACACTAGGAAACCTGCACCCATCTTTTCCCACTGTGTGCCTGTCTCGTGGAGGGGACAGCCTCACCCGTCACCAGCTCACCAGTTCCCTGGATCCCGGCCACTCAAGCATTTCACTCCTGAAGCCAGTGCTTCTCAACCTTGGCTTCAAGAATCACCTGCAGAGCTTTTTAAAAAAAAACTCGAAGCCCGGGCTGCACTCCAAGCAGTTACAGCAGGATGTCTGCGTGGGAGGACTGAGGCACCGGCAGTTTCAAAGCTCCCTGGTGACTGCAGCGTGTGGCCACACTGTGCAGCACGGCCCATGCTCTGGGCTCTAGACTCTCCGTCCTGCCTCATCTCCATTGCCATAAAATCGCACCCACTCTCTTGTGTTCAACAAATTCTCCCTTGACCTTCACATCAGCATCTAGGTTCTGCAGAGAGTCTTCCTGAGAAATGACATCATCTGCCCCTCTCCTTTCTCACCTCCCGTTTCCCCACAGTCCGTGCTCACCTCCCTGGCTCTGTCCCCACTGAGCTAGTGAAATGGTCCTTTTCAAGATCATCAATGGCTTCCGTATTTCCACAGGGTGTGACCACTGTCCTTTCTGATCTTAGTCAACAAATCAGCAGCATTCACCAGAGATAAGTGCTGTCTCCTTGCATGGATGCATATCCCTGGCTCTCTGCTCTTTTGATTTCCTTGTCCCCACTGACTGCTCCTGCATGGTCTCCTTTGCTGACTTCCCCTCTGCCTCCACTCTAATTGTTGATGGTCCTGAGTCCATTTGGGTTCACTCATGCTCCCAATGGTGCCCATATTTGCATGTGTAGGTCAGCCATGTCCTTTGAGCTCTAGATTCACTTATTCAAGTGTTTACTTGATGTTTTCACCTGGATGTCTCACAGACATAAGCAAATAAACATTGCTAAATGTAACTCGTAGTTTCACCCCTAGAGCTCCTCCTCCGCTTCTGTCAGTCTTTCCAGCTCTGAAAATGGCACCACCATCAACCCAGTTGATTAAACCAGCTGAGTTACTCTCGACTCCCCGCTCTTCCTTACCTCTCATCTTCAGTCTCTGTGCAATTTCTGTTGTGAATCCAAAATCGATCTCCCATCCATCCCCTTCTCCTCCTCTCCACTGCTGCCACCATAGTGTAGTCTGTCTTCATTCTTGTCTCAGACCACAGCTTCCGAACTGTTCTATCTGGTTTTAGCTCACCTTCCACCAATCCTTTCTATGCACCAAAATACCTGTCCAGGTCCCATCCAGGGCAGGAGCCGTGTTACCTATAGATCTGAGCAACAGAGGTGCCTGGACAGTGCTCACCCTGGATGCAACTGAAGACCAAGGCAGCGATTAGCAGGTCATTAGCCTGTCTACTTCCCGAATGGTTCTCCTGTAAAGTCAGGATGTCAGGCAGCGTGACCAATGCTTTCCACCTCAAGAAGAGTGGCCACATACATTGAAATGCAAGTGGACATGGACCCCATTTCACACAGATGACACAGCCCAGGAAAGTTGTGAACAAACCAAAGTCTGAGTAAATCGTAGCATTCTTGAAATGTCCTAGGGTGCTAGATAGCTATATGAAGCCTGCGATTTTTTTTTGTGATGAAAAGAAAGTCGACAACAGACTCCTGATTTATTTATTTTATAAGTAAGGATTTTTAAAATAAAATTTTCTTATCCATCTTATCCATCCACTTCCTACACACTTCTCCCTTTCAGTCTCCTTTGCTGATTGCTTTTCCACTGGACTCCAAGATGCTGGTGCTCCCAGTGCTGGATAGAAAGCCTAGTTCCTTCTGAGGCTATATTTTTGCCCTAGGTGCAGATAATTCCCACATATACATTGCTGAATCTCCTCTCCAGATCCCCACACCTACTTCTCATTTCTGCTTGTACATCTACAGTTACCTCCAACTTCACATTTTCAGAATCTTGGTTTATCTCTGTATCTCTGATCCCCTCAGGACTTTTCATCCCTGTAAATATCACCCCACCAAACAGCTGCAAAATGCCTTTTGTCTGGCTGATGAGACCATTCTAAACAGCAGTCCGCCTTTGAACTGCACATGGCCCAGACAACATCTTTTGTTACCATCAACCTTGAATATCTATCTCATGGAAAGGAGCGTTGGGTACAAGATGATGAAGATGGGTGGGTGGGGAGTATAGGATTAGCTTGGCCCCATCTGCCAACACTATGGAACAGACGATTTGAAGAAAAGGTCGGTGAAATTCAGGCTTATGTTCTAGATGAATAGAAAATATTGTTGTCCAATTATTATCTATATCTAGTTCAGATGAACCTAGATCCAAATGCAACTCTTACAAACAAGGGACATTCAAAATCAGCAACAACATGGACTCATTTCGGAAGATACTAGAGAGCAATTCATATGGTATAGGATGATGTGAGAAGTTTCCTGGCCCATCTCAGCTTTTGTATGTTTTGTTGACTCATTTCCTAAGACCTAAAAGTGGACCCTCCAACCCCCATCAATGCTTATGCAACATCTACATCTGCCTCGGGAACTTAAAATCAGCCTCGCACCACGTATGGGAGCAGGGGAGAGAAAGGGAAGGGTAGAGACGGGGACAGGGAGAAAATCCTGTGTGAGACTGCGCTACTAAACAGAATTGATGGAGACATCATCGAACTTGACTGAGTTTATTTGAATATAACTAGATTAAACTTCTGCAGCAGACAGAAAGGAAGACTGAAAATAGCAGTAGAGATCAAGTTACACTGTATTAAAATACAGTTAAATGTTTGCATTTCAGAGTTATGGTTTGAAATTTGCACCCATTGTGCACATAAACAAGTTTGTGGGGTCCTTTAGATATTGAGGCTTTCTGTTCTTGAATTAGGGAGATGGAAAAGTTAATTTCACTATGAACAGAGTTGACTTTATTCTATTTTTCTGAAGTCAGAGTTATGGATTCCTCTTTTTTTTTTTTCTCCAGACAGGTTCTCGCTCTGTCACCCAGACTGGACTGCTGTGGCTCTATTATAGTTCGCTGTAAACTTGAACTCTTGGGCTCAAGCCAGCCTCCCACCCTAGCCTCCCAAAGCACTGGGATTACAGGCGTGAGCCACAGCACCTCGTCTGGATTGTAATAGTTTTGATAATCAAGTTTAATAAGCCCTGTTCTTTTACAAAGCAATCGCATACAGACGATACACCATCAACATATAGCTCCACAAACAACTCATTGTGCAACTGTAGGTAATCTTCAATTAACCCTGGAATAAATGTATAGCAGCGTTAACTTCACACACACAGGTTTTATCCTCACATACACAGAGGACAAATTTTATATCTTTCTCTCTCTTTTAATCATGAAAAACAGTGTATGTAGGAAAAGGACATGTCTTCTGGAATAATTCTGCTACCTCTCCAAAGAGAGATGCATTGGAGATATGTCAATCTTTAAATGAGAAAACTGAGGGCCTGCCGCTTACCTTCACACCAGGGATTGAAGAGAATGTACGTGTCTGTCTCCGGGTTTCGGCTGGTTCGGAGTATGCCGTAGGGGGTCCAGACGGCGACGTACATGCGAAATTTCCCCACGATGCATTCGGGGGAAGACTGGACAGACAGCCGGACAGACCTGTCCTCATTCATCACGACTTTGGCCCCCCACTTTCCACTTTGTAGCTCGGGGACTACAGGCACTGGGATGTAGGTTCCCTTGTTCTCCTGAGGGTAGCGACCTACGAGAAGAAAGAAGAAATGCGGTGTTGAGTGGAATTCATAAACCATTTTTGTATTCACTTTCTTATCTTGTAGATGAAGGGGGGCCGGCGAGAACAATCCTTTAGACTCGAAACCATAAACTTTAGGTTTGGATTTTATTTCTGCTGCCAACTAGCTGTTTGATAGTAATGGACTTTCTTAACTTCTTTGAGGCTTGGATTTGTCATGTCCACAAAAAGAACACAAGACTTGAGATTTTTGTTGCTTGGTTAGATAATGAATTCAAAAAAGATGTAAAAACATTAATTTGAACGCGAAGACAAAGCTTGTAGGGTACCGTAAGGTTGTTCCCTAAAATTCTGCCCTCTAAAAAGTTAGAATTGTTTTATTAAGTAGAAGTAATATTAGTTACACAACACTGTTTTTAGGACCATAAGGCAAATGGGTTTTATTTATTCTGAATACAATTTCTTTATTTATCATAATATTGCCTCTAATACGAGTATACGAAAAGGCTGTCTATATGTAATCACTCTCATATCCAACCTAATTATGTATTTATTGCCAGTCCCCTAGTGATGTAGGCTTATGTCATGGGCAGAGGCTGAGAATTCAGGCTCCCGTGGCAAATGATCTGGTTTCAACCCTGGCTCTGCTACTTCTTACTCTCGCAACCTCCAGCAAATTACTTGACCTTTACAAATCCCAATTTTTTTCTCTTTTTCTTCGCCAATAAATGAGGATAATAATACCACCTATCTTATAGAAAGACAAAATAAAATAACACATGTAGGATGCTTTGCACATAATTTCTTGCACATAACGAATACTTGAAAATTTTTACTGTTATTTTAATAATAATAGGAGATTACACATCAGAGCATTTTACCACATTTTTACGCACATCATACTTTAGGAATAAGCTATCTCAAGGTAAATCTTATTTTTCTTTATTGCTGCCATTTTGGACAAAATTCTTATTTCATCATCTTAATCTCAAAACTAAAATTTACCACTGGGCTCCTCAACTATAGAGAGAGTCAACCTCACAGTATTCTTTAGCTTACAGAGTTAAAGTTTACAGGTTAGCTCACAGGATGATCAAATTCATAGTTTCATTTACGATTTAGTTTGCAGGATAATAAAATTCATAGGTATTTTAAACTGGAGCAAATCATTCACTTATAAACTTTTCCACAATGTGATAGATTAGTTCTTCT
>NW_012148097.1:1016481-1019520 GCF_000956105.1 Propithecus coquereli | reverse complement strand
TAGTTCTGTGAGGATGCTTAATCTTAATGAAAATAATAATCTACACAGTGCAAACCAGGAAGAAAAATTAGAAGCCCAGTGCTTTGCTGTGTGTTAGGGGTATCGGTTAATCACCACTCAGAATGAATATCACATATTCATCATAAATCCAATAAGAACTTAATGGTTTTCTGCCAAGGTGCCACGGCGTCTAAGCAGTGGTCTTGGGAATACGCGGGGCTCAGCCCCCAAGGAGCCCTCCATAAATCCACCTGCCCGAACAGGTTTGTTCCAGAAGCTACCCTGTCCCCCACTGCCTGTCCACACTTCCTCTTGGAGCATGAGCAGCCTCCTGGGTGAGGTCGCCCTTTCCGCCACACCCTTGCTGTCCTCTGGAAGCCCTGTCACTGCTGCAGTGCAGGCACCAAGGACAGCCTTCCAAGAAAATGAGGTTCACAATTCAGTTATTGCAGTGGCTCCAGCAGCTGTTGCCACTAAATTCTGATCTGGATTTAGAATGCAAAGTATTAAAAAAGACACAAGTTTAGTAAAAATAAACTTTCAAAGATAAAAATCTATGTGATAATGACAGATTAAAAAATAAGCGATGAAACGACTTTTACAACTAATGACATAAGTACGCGCCTTTGGGACTAGCAAAGAACGAGGAGGGTGTACCTGAAAGCCCTCTTCATACCTGCCCTGTGCTCAGACCTCGGCTTCCCCTTGGCACTAACTTCTACTTTTGTTGAGAACGTTGAAAGAATGAAGACAATCATTAGTTTTCAACATTACACTTCGAATGATGACTCAAAGACTCATTAAATTTTACATTTCAAATGTATGTTATACAAAAATAGTAAAGAAAGAGGAGAGCTATGTTTATTTATGCTGACTTTGAACCCAGTCATAACCTGATCTAAAGACTCTAGTATGTTTGGACATTTTTCATTCATACACTATTGCCTACTGTGTGCTGGACATCATTCTAAGTGCCGGGGATATAACAGTGAACAAAACAGACCATAACTCCAGTGCTCAAAGAGCTTATATTCCACAGAGAGAGCAAAATCCACTTGGGCTATATGCCTATGTTCGAACGCCTCACCACCCTTTTCTGAGGGCCTTGCTCTCCTTACATGTACCTGTGTGAATACAGAGTGATGCTCCCACCTTCATGTTCCTGTTATTCCTTATGAAAACCTACCAGAAGGAAACCATTATCATGATCCTAATTTGAAAAATCAGAAAACTAAGACACGGAGTCACTAGGCAATTTGCCCAGGGTAACTCAAGCAGCGTTAGTGGGGTTTGGATTTGAACCCAGACAGTCTGGCTTGAAAGTCTGGGAGTTTAACCATGTAGTATGAGTTAAAAACACTTCGGAGTAGGTGAGAACTATGTTGAGTTCTGACTCCACAATTAACAACAGGGTGCAACGTGGGGCAAATCGCTTGATTATCTTAGCTTCCATTTCCTTGACTCTTTGTAGTTTAGTCCTGGAAATGAAAAGAAAATAGATTTTATGATGTAATAAAAGCTTCATGCCTGGCACACAGTAGGGGCTGGCTCAGCGGGCAGTGATCGCTTTTTAAACGTAACAGCCACTGGAAAGCAAAGGCAGAAGGAAGAAGACTTTTTTATTCTCTGATTCTGAGCCTAAAGAAAGGGGGATGTCCAGGGGAAGCAGGGTCCTTGTGTTGAGCGAGGTGTTGCGGCCAAGGGGAAGGCCGTTCGGCTGGCTCTGACGCTTACCATGTCGTCCTGGGCAAAGCACTCATCCCCTGTCAACTGAAACCTCACGGATTCTATAAAATGGAGATCACAGTGGACGTGGTTTGTGACGGGGAAGGCAGCCCGTCAAGTGGCCGTTGTTATTTCCACATTGTCCAAGGTGTTCTGATTCCTCTAAGTGATCCTGTCTCTGCTCAAGCTGTGGGAAGCCAGGCTGGGTTCACCAATTGCCGACAAACCTACAGAACTCAAATCTACTTTCAAAGGCCAGTGTATCCCACATTCTATATAAAATCTTGAGCTGACTGATTTTTCCATCAGGAGAACTGTGCAGTCGAAAAATAAAAACCAAAAAGGTGGTATCATTCATTATTAACTAAAAAGTCTTAATAATACCAGAATCATTGTAGAAGAATCACCTGAAACCTGCCATCCAATCATAATTTCTGATTTTCTGAGTCATTAATGGTCACCACAATCTCCATTCATCCCTTAGAGCTGGGGTCAACAAACTATAGCCCGTGGACCAAATATAACTTGCCACCTGTTTGCATAAATAAAGTTTTATTGGAACACAGTTATGCTGATTTGTTTGTGCATTATAGCACTGCAACAGCAGAATTGAGTAGCTGTGACAGAGACCATATGGTCTGTGATGCCCAAAATATTTACTATCTAGCCCTTATGGTAAGAGTTTGCCAACCTGCCTCACAGGTTTTACGTTTTTATTTACTTAAGGGATGATTTGTTATAGACACAGTCTGAGACTTGGGCCTAAGAAGACAATACCATACACAGTTTTTCCTTCCAAAGGGAGATATGTTACAAAGGTATTCACAAACATCTGCACTACTACTGGGTCAACCTTTAGTTGCCTTAAAGCCTCCTAGTTACATTCCTCACAGTCTCAGGGGGTGTTGAAAGCGTTGGAAGTTAGTTGTAAACTTTTTACTGATTTCATAATCCATAGCTAAAATGTGCAATTTTAAGACCACAAAGTTTGTCTAAGGTTGTCCAGACAGTTCACATAGAGATGAGAACAAAGTGATGGGAATGAAGGTTTGTCGCTTGGGTCCTTACAAAATCTCTGCGAGGGCATTTGATGGGGGTGTAGCCAGGCGGAGGTGGAGACGGGGCTGGGGCTTTGCATTGTGAAGCCGGTTCTCCTGGCTCTGCGTCCTCCTGGCCCCGTGGAGGAAGGTGGAGGGGCCGGATGGGATCACAGAAGACAGAAGAAGCCAAGATAAGAATAAAGCTGGAAACTGTGAAGGAAGGTGAGGCAAGGACAGTGAGAAGATGTGCTGTGGTGGGTAGAGGTGTGTGAGC
>NW_012148097.1:1010962-1015321 GCF_000956105.1 Propithecus coquereli | reverse complement strand
ATTAATTTCTTTCTAATTTTTAGTAGAGACAGGGTCTCGCTCTTGCTCAGGCTGGTCTCGAACTCCTGAGCTCAAATAATCCGCCTGCCTTGGCCTCTTCCCAGAGTGCTAGGATTACAGGCGTGAGCCATCGAGCCCGGGCAAGATAAAAATTTTTAATTCCGTTAAGATGTTACTCTTTTCTAACATTGGCTAACCAGGCTTCAGCTGTGTGCCTTCAGAGTCGTGTTCCTCACAAGATAGGCAAGAGAAATCTAGCTGCAGCTCGACTCAGCCCTATGGGAACGTTTTCTCTCAACCACTCATTCCGCAGACCTGAGATTCCACTGCATGCAAAAGCCTGAAGAGGTAGCACCCAGTGGAGGAAATTCTTGCCCTTTTAAAAATTAATTTTTTGGTCAGTTGATGGCTTTGAAATATTTTTACATTAAAAACACAATGTTCTAGGTGGTGATTAAGTTCCCAGGTAGTCTAGAAAGATCAATAATTAGCGCACAGTATGGTTGGTAGGGTTGAATATTGTTGCTAATAGAACTGCTCTGTCTCTGCCTCACTCCTATCTGGAACCTGGAAAAACATACCCAGCATCAAGGAGGGCACAGGTACCAGTGACTGAGAAGGCACATCTGCCAGTCACTGGTCCCTCTGGTGCTCCAAAAGGAAGAAGTCAGTAACTCAGGACATCCTCTTTCCTCTAAGCTGTTGGGTATGTCGCCTGTAAGTCAAGTGGCTGCAGTCTGCTCTCCTTGCGTACTATACTTAGTAGTAATCAAACTTTGGCCATGTGAGTCTTAATTAATCGCCAGAAAAGCCAAAACGAAACGTTTTTTCCTTAGTTATTCATTTAGATTTCTATTTCTCTTATTAAACGTAACCAAAGACATTGTCTTATACGTCTTTATGGCCCCCACTGAATGTCACAATGCTCTGCACCAAGTAAGTGCCCAATAAATGTCAATGGGACTGACCCGAGCTCTCTGCAAATGTCAAGCCCCAGGAAGACCGTCACAGAGACGTCAGCAGCTCTGGAATGAGACGCCTGCGGGAAGCCGGTTTTCTGTTCCAGGCACCCCTCACAAGAAACAAAAATTTCTAGTTCTAAACTTTTTCCTCCAGAGGGTATTTTCCATTCATATACAAACATGTTTTAAGCTGAGCTCTGATTCCACCTGCCTGCAGACCTCCTTTAATAGCACATTCTTATGAGAGGACGGTCTCTAAGGAACACAGGAGTATATTACGTCTCCAGATGGGAAGGTAAATTTCATGACGTTAATTCATTTTTCCATTTGATTCATTTGTTTTTCCCAAGACATACCTTTCATGTTCAAAATAATCAATCTATTTCCAAAGAGGCCCTGGAAGTATTACGGTGACAGCATGATGCATGCCGCAGAGCTGGCAGTGCGCGCAGTCGCCTTGTAAAGGACGCAAACCTGGCTCCAACACACAGTCTGAGGATGGGGTGGGGGCGCGTGGGGAACCAGTCTGGAACAAGTCCCTGAATAACTTTTTAGAAATACCAGGTTACCAACTACGAAAACAAACACTGCCACCAAAAGAGAAACGACCCAAAAGACACAGAAATCATGATGATAGCAACTAGGAGGAGAGAAATGCAAATGTTTGAAAGCAAATCATCACTGCAGCCCTTACTGTAGAGACCTGCCCTTTCATTCACAGCCTGCCTTTGGAAGATTACATACATATTTCTAGATGTTTCCTAAAGGAAGAGAGCTTCCTGGCTATGTTTATTTTGGCTCAAGCAGACTGGGGGAGGTGGATGGGGGAGCTGTACGAAGACAGAGAGAGAGTTTTGTTTAACTTCGTACACCCAGTGGCTTACACACTGTTGGGAACATAGAAGGTGCTCAACAGATATTGGGCAAATTGAAGCTAAGTACTCTTCAGGGTGTCTTGTCTACCTTGATTTTATTTCACTTTTCTTTCAATGCTTCCTAAATCACTTAAAACCTTCTCTGGAGTAAGGTCTAATTTTGTGAAATATACGTGAAACCAGCACTGTGCTGGCTCTTTGAGTGATTCAGAAAAACAATAAGCCTACTGCCTGTTGCTAATCACCCACCCCCTGGCTTTAAGGAGTGGGCCACTCAGATGGCTAACCATGCAATCGTCTGAACGTGAGGAGACCCAGGCCCGGGAGGATGCCAATGACACACAGAGGAAGTAAAGGACATGAGATAAAATTCAGAGGACACATTGGCAGCACTGAGATAGGAGAATTTCTTCCTAAGAATGTCTTGTTTCTGTGAAATAGTACTATAAAGCTCCTTTTAAGAACGCGTGCATGCATTTTAAATATTCCTTCATCGTCGCAGGCTTTTGCTGGGACTCCACCAGGAACAATGTGGAAACCCAGAGGAGGAAGTGGCTAACTGCGTCTGCGGAAGTCAGAGAAGGCTCCTCAGAGAAAGTGACTTTCTAACGGATGAGCACACATGTGCATAGAGGGAAGTAAAACTCAACGGAAATCCAACGGGGGTGGCAGGGAAGGGACAGGCAAAAACCTACCTAACGGGTACAATCAACAATATCCGGGTGACGGGCACTCTTATCACCATGACTCAAGCATTATAAAAGTGATTCATGTAACCAAAATTATTTGTACCCCGTAATACTTTGAAAGAAAAAAGAAAAAAAGAAAAAGAAAGGGCTTTGGGATATAATCTTAAAAGTGGGCAAGCTGAGGAGGAGCCTCCCAGCCCAGGGAACGTCCAGGAGAGGAAGTAAGGAAAGCGCAGCGCATGCAGGGAGCGAGAAGGAACTCAGGACGCCGGTGGCAGCTGACCCGGGCAAGGTGAGAAGCACAGGGACCTGTGTGGCTGTGCAGAGGGGTTTCGGGTGTGTCCTCGGGTGCGGCAGGAGCCATGCAGCGGCCTGAAGAGATTGCATTTCAGAAAGTTCGCTCTGCAGCGTGGAAAATGGTTTGGAGGGGACACGAAGGGAGCCAGGGAAACCAGTCAGAGAGCTGCTGGAGGGTGACGAGAGGCATGACAGTGTCCCTGACTGGCTCTGTGGGGAAGGAAATGGAGGAGTCCAGGCGGAAAGAGGAAGTAGAAGCAATAGGTGTGAGACTCTGCTGTTGAGGGAAGGGGCAGAGTCGAAGGTGACCCCAGGTTTCGCTCACTCTTCACCGGAGATTTTCAGTGTCTGTTAGTTGCCAGGCGCTGTTCTAAATGACGTACAGCCCTGAACCTCCAACCGGAGATTCGTGACGAAGCTGCAAACATGGACGGATGTGCTGCTTTGTAAGGAGTCTGCTCCAAAAATGGGAACCCGGTATGGTTTTAACTGCGATATAAATGTACTCAGTGAAGCTAGTTTTCTGGAAATTCCCTTAACCACATGTGAGTTGCCTCATTGGAGAGAAAACAGAATATTTTTAGTCTTTAAGGAAAAATAACCCACGGAGAATGTTCTACGATTTAGACAAAGTTGGTCGCAGAATATAACATTACACCGTCGGTTTGTTCATATTGTTGATTCAGTTCCCAAGAAACAGGAGGAAGAGGAGTCAGCTGATTTGATTTGTGTTTCCTGTTGTCCACTTGGGAATAGCAACTACTCTTATGCTCAGCTACTGCGCCTGCTGTCTGCGGCTGCTCTGGGCCCCGCTGCCGGCTTCCCGGGCTCCGTTGCCCTCCAGCTGCCAGGCAGGTTTGGCCAATGAGAGGACTGGACGCAGGGGGAGGAGAAGGGGAGACACCAGCGTGTGTCCCCTTCTCTCTCTGTGTCTTGGGGTGAGAGTCTGAGTCCCCTCCATGGCTCCTGGCTCCCACTGGATGGCCCCTGCCGTGGCTCCGGCTCCCGCTGGTGGCTTCTGGGTTCTGGTAGGACCTGCTCCTCTACGCGCCTCCGTCTCCAGTGTGGTGGCAGTTCTCTCTTGTTACTAATTCCTGGGCAGCCTCACCATGTCACTTGTTTGACTTCTCAGTCATTCCCTCGCCTGTGTAACCAATTCCCTTCATTAAATTCTCACTGCTTGTAAAACCTAGAGCAGTTTCTATCCCACACGCTGCAAAAGAAATCCTCACCCTGCAATGTGTCAGACATTGCATCAACGCTCTGTGTTGGCTTTAGTAGTCATGTCCATTTTATGTATGGGAAAACTGAGGCTCAGAGAACTTAAATAACTAGCTCTAGGCTACACAGCTATCAGTTTGCAGAACAATAATTTGAGTCCAGGACTGCTTGGTCCAGAGCTGTGACTGGGGAGGCTAATGAACTTTCTCAGTCTATTTTCCATCTATAAAATGGCCATTATAGAAGGTGAGGATTAAACGATGATGTATGTGAAGGGCATTTCATGAACTGAACCAATTATCATTATTCTCATTA
>NW_012148097.1:948194-1010192 GCF_000956105.1 Propithecus coquereli | reverse complement strand
CTGGTAATGAAAATCCTGCCAATAGAAGAGAAATCAGAGACAATGCTAGAATGTTTGTATCCCTGGGAAAGGCAATGTGTTTGCTAAAATTTGTTACACTATAATATGCAACTTGATTAGTCTATCTTTCCTAAAAGCTGGTTTTCACAGTGGGGAGAGAACTGGACATTGGAAATAGGGAAATGTGCTCAGGGGAGATGGTATAAAAACTGTGGCCACTGGAAGTACAAAGTCCATCGACGTCACCATTGTTTCCAGGGCGATCTCCAGCCCATCCCTGGCATCGGTTTAAAGTAGGCTCTGGTTTCTCAGTCGATGAGATGCGGGGAGGACAATAGGATGTTGGTGTCACAATGTCTAATTTATGGTAATTTTCTGGATTTCAGCAATCTGTATACCCAGCTTTTTGCCCCATCTGACCCCAGCAGTTATGCAATTCTTTCAATTAGCAAAAAATGTTTCTATATTTCTTGGGTTTCTGCCCCACTCAGGTTGGGCTCTGGAAGCCCAAGGAGTGGAGAGGAACTTGGGGAGACATGCTGTGGACGAAACATGAAGGTCGCTGGCTGGATGCATTGCAGCTGGCAGCTCTGGGACCCACCTCTTTCACATGTGCGATCAGCTCAGAAAGCATGCCATAGGAATTCTCTCTTACAAAAACTCAATTTCCCCAGCAAATAGCAAGTCTGTGAAGCCAAGACTTGTTTTCTTTGTGTTCCATCTATTATATGAGCAGAATGAGGCTTCTAGGTTTTATGAGAAAGACTCACTCAGTTAAAGTCACAGCAACTGATTAAACAAAGTGCCATTAGTCTGTAAGGATAAAACCAAAAGTTTAGCTGAATGTCCCCAAGCAAAACAGATCAGCTCATGACATTTTCACTAAAACAGTCAATTCTTGTTAATAATTTAATGAAAACAGTGATAAGAACAAACCACTGGTAAATCTGACAAAATATTTGTTTGTCTTTGGAATGCAATATATGTTAATGCAATATATAATAGCAAGTGTTAAATGAGTTTATGTTTCCAGAGATGAAACCAATTATTGGGAAAAACAAAAATCAACATAAACATTCAAAGGAATAAGGTGCAGTCAATCTGATATTAATCTACAAGTGGATATTCAGAATACATACTCAGTAAACATTTATTTAAACAGATATTTACTGATTCTTACTACGAGCAAAGCAATACCACTTAATCTGGAGGAGACAGGGTGGCGATTGTGCTGAGATACATGTATTTCCTGTGCTCAATGGATTTATAATCAAATATCCCAGTTTAGACTGGAATCTAAGTCAGAACACTAATGCCACATGAGAATAACAGACCAAGAGCAGTAGCTGTTGGGGAAGTCAAGAACAACTTTATTAACAACTTACAACAAATATGCAACTTGAAGGATGGACAGAAAGAAAGATATTTTACCTATTTGTATGTATGTTTACATGTGGATGTTTATTTGCTTGCTATGGATGTTCATTGCTACTTCAGGAGGTGATCACTGATACAGTTAAAAGTATCCTAGAAAGAACGGTATCCAAGCCTGGTTTTTGCAAGCAACATAGACAAACTGCACAAGAGACCACGAACACAGTTGAAACACAGCACCCCAGGTGGACCAGTGGAGCCTTGCCGGAGGACACCTTGTGGGGGAACATGATTGTTGCCCTTGACATCTCGCTAAGGCCTTGGAATACACTCCAGTGTTCTCTCATCTCCTCTGGTCACTTGTTCCCTGCTGATTTGCCTAGTCGTCTCCAATGACAGTGATTGCTGAGTATCTCTAATTTGTGGGAGGAAGGGTACAATTTGGCCTTCCATAAATGACACCCAAGTCCAGTCCTTTGGAAAACAGCACAGTGAGGGAATTTTGTCCACGACATCTGCCACTGCTCTTAAGCTCCAAAGTGCTTTGCACAAGAAGCCTGGAGTTTCATGTTGGCTGCTGGGTGGCTGAAGAATCCTCACCCGGGCCTGCCTTCCTGGCAGCATCTGATCACTGAACATCACACTGCACCCCATGAAAACAGCCATTTGGCAACTCATGCTAAGGGAACTAGTCTCAGCTAACAGCTAATGGCAAGAGGCTGATGAATCCATTCTTGCTAAAATGTTGATATGTGAGAAGACTGCGTGTATTTCCTCTTACCTCCATATTTATATTTTGTACGAAATGATTCCTTAACATCTTAAATGAATAGACTGCCATAGTAGAATTCCATTAATTGCATAAAATTTGGAGAGGATGAATGGTTCCTGCCCTTTACTTCATATTCTCTGGACCCTGCCTTCTTCCAAGACCTTTCCAGATCATGGGTACAGCGCCAGGCCAGGCACACTGGGACCAGCCGACACCCAGGATCTGAATCCCACTGAATCCCCCTGGTTCCTGCTTATGGGAAGACACTGGATGTGAGGCCTCAGCTATAGTATCAATTACACCTCTATGTGTCTTCATAGCTTATATCAAAATAATACATTTCTGTTGTTTTAAGCCACAAAGATTATGATAATCTGTTACAGCAGCAGCAGCAGCGGAAAACGAACACAAACACAAAACATTCTGTCGACACATTGTGAGGACTCAGGAAACGCTAGCTGATATGACTTCCGGCTGTAAACCATATTCACTCAAGTCTCCTAAGGTGTGAATTAGGAGAAGCCTCAAGGATAGAAAAAGTTGGAGAATAGGAGTCATGAACTGGGGTCACCTTAGCATGATAAGGAGGCGAAAACGACAGTAAGTGAGATGAGCTGAGGTTAGACTGGGAAATACTCAGAGGGGTGAGATAGCAATGAGCACACCCAGCACCCAGATCTTGGTTTCTAAATAGCACTTTCTATTAAAAGGAAGCACAGCTCTTGGAGAAATGGCTTTTCTTGGATGAATGATTATTTCCAGGGCTGGGGCAGAAAAAATACAAAATACGCCTGAAACATCTTATTGTGCCAGAGAAAAAGGAAGTAAGGATACTGAAGCCAATTGGAACAGTTTCCAACTGGCAAAATCCAGGACTGTTTGAACATCAAATTAAGTAATGATAGCAGATTTAAGTAACCCATATAAAGGTGGCAGCCTATATAAAGGTGGGCCTTTAAGTTTCTTAGGGGCAACATTTTTGAAGTTTGGTGCATCAATATCACTTCTTCGAAAGTACGTGTTGAAGGGATACCCTCCCGGTTGCCAAATACTAGGCAACATCGTGTCCCTAACAAGGGGCACAAGGTGGCGTTTCCCCCAAAGCAGCATTAGCCATAAGAGAATATAGGACTAGCTGGCGAGAACCAGAACTCAGTGGGGTGCTCCGCCTGTTGTATACCAAGGCAAACAAATCCAGGGGCCAGAGAAATCACCATGCAAGTGGTTACTTGGTAAATCACTGAAACGAGGATGATTGAGTAGCCACAAGGCCAGGTTTACCACGCCATATAAATCTAGGAGCAAGGAGGCAGAGAGTGAAAAGAGATTTGTTCCTAACTTCTGAAGATGATTACCTTATGCTTGGGCCTTAAATAATCAGGCCTGTGATTTTTTTCCTGAAATTTTATCTTGACGGCTATAAACACAAGTGCTGTCTTTATGAATCATCTTTATTTTTAAAATTTGGCTAACACTCCACTCAAGTGTCTTTGACATGTTTAAAGCAATTTGTTTCACAAATATGCAAGTTAGGAAAGATTGAAATGACGGCAGTGAAGCAATGGAGACAGGGCGTCATTTTCTACCGCTTAGAAACATGTTGCACAAATAAAAAAAGCTGTTTGATGGAAAATGCCACTCAGGCTGTCTCTACTACTTCACGTCCGTCATTGCAGTCACAGCAACATTGTTTTTGTCTCTTTTTGTGAAATTAATTGCTTCAGAATACTAAAGGCTCCTGTCCGCCCCGGCCCTGACCAGGCAGTAGCTGCAGACGAGCCCCCTGTGGGCCACATTCCTGCCGGGCCTGCCGGGCAGCCTCCCCCAGACTGTAAGCTCTTCACAACCCCAGGAGCCTGCAGGGAGTGGCGCCCAAACCCCAGATCGATAACTCGATTCAGCGAAGGATTTCTTTTTCTTTGGAAGCTTGTGTACAGCAGCAGAACAAAAAGCTTCCAAGAAAGCCCTCCTCTCCGCCCGGAGGGGATGCGTTTCCTGTCTCCCTCGGAATACTCCCAATTCCTCAGGAGCCATCGAAAGACCTGTCTGCCTTGTTCCAAGAATTTGTCCTTCAACTCTGGCCTATCTTCTCCCTTCTGGCCACGCAGAGTCATTTCTGGTGGCCGGTGTCACAGATTTCTGGCCGAGAATTGTACCAGTCTGCACTCGATGATGCACTCGATGGCCGTGTTCATCGTCTGTGGAATTCTTCTCACCCCAACTGCAGTCAGCTCTTCACAGACAGATGGAATCTTAAATTCCTCTTAAACCCCCCTGGGCTGTCACATAGTGCTGGACACAGCGGAGGTGTCTGCACTGGAAATTCACTGAACCAAATGAGATGCTATAAAGTCTTATAAACAGCAATGGAAAGGAAGTAGACAGGGAAACTGAAGAAGCCGCAGCAAGACTTCCAACAGTGCAGCAAAGGGTCGTCCAACTGTCTAAGCCGGACCGGGCTTTAGCCAGAGATGGGGCAGCGTGTTTAGCGCATCCAGTGCTGGCTTCCTGGAGGCTAAAGATATACTTGTGAACAGACGCACAAAAGATTGTTGTACCTACCTCCTGAGAGTAACTCCCATTACTCCCCTTACTAATGGACAAATCCCTAGACATTCATCCCCAGGACAGTGCGTACGCGTGCATGAAAGAGAGAGAGCAAGAGAGAGCAAGAGGGAAACGGAGGGACGGAGGTGGAGAGTGATAGAAATTACGAGAAGTAGGAGAAAAGGGGCTGAGATACTGGGGAGAAAGAGAAGGTGAAGAGGAGAGAAAAATAGAGGAACGGCTATTTATAAAACTATAGTTACGTTACGACCAGCTAACACCTGTCTGGCCCTGGTTGCTCTTACAGTAGCACTTTATGAAGGTTATGCTTCCTTAAGGAATACTGTAAGGACCCAGCTTTCCTATAGAGTTGCAATATTCAAAATAAGGCTAGTAATTAGGTCATCTTATTAGCAAGCAGCCATCACTAAGCAGTTCAAAGAGCTTCCAGTTATTCCCCTCGTCAATCCTGTAACATGCTCGCGAGGTAACTAGAGGGCACAGATGATGGGTACTTAGTCCACTTGTAGCCCTTCCCCAGTGGATTTTAACTCCACTTGCGCAGTTTCTTTTTTTAGATCGGTGGCTTAAGAGCAAGATATAGCAATGGGCACATTTGTTTTCATTAAATATTTTTCTCCACCTTTTTTACCCCTTGCTTCACATGCTGCAAGAATGTCTTAGAATTTATGTGGAAATGCCAGCAGATGCCCACACTGCATCATCCCTGAGTTCAGACCCCGACTTTCTGGGGAGAGTACAGGCTCAATTATGTGGGTGCTAATGAGCCAAGCTCATGAATTCTCATAAATGAACGAGTCACTGTAAGACACAAGTGTGAAGTCAGAGAGGAACAGAGAGGAGCAAGGTGAAGGCAAATTAGGGGACTGGAAGAAGGGGAGAGAGTGGCGGGAGGGAGGCAGCGTCTACGTGCGCTCCCGTTCCAACGCCCATGGTCCCTGGCACGTCTCTGCGCAGCACACTTGCTGTGACGAAACGCACGGGCGACTCTTTCACCCTGGGACCCCAAGCTTCGCTCAGAAATGCAGCCCCACAGAATGGGATGTGGGTCCAAGGCAGGGCAGGGGAGGGGCACGGACGGTCTCTGGAACTACACTAAGAACGGCAATCCTTCCTGCTTCGAGAGTAAACCGTCTCTGTCCCTGCAGCTAGAACTGTGGGCAAATAATTCCAGGCAGAACTTGGCCTGTGGGTTGTCAGGGCTCCTACTTGACTAATGGAACTGTCAGAATGGCTGTGGCAAGGACACGGACACTTTTGTGTGGAGGTTCAGTGATCATTGTCTTTGCCACCAGGAGACAACAGACATGAGGGTGGTAGCCTCCTATTTGTCTTTTGAAAGCATTTTTGGTAGATTTTTAAAAAAATTGACAAATAACAATTTGGGCATTTATGGGCTACAATGTGATGCTTTGATCTATGTATGCGTTGTAGAAAGATTCAATCAAGCTATTAACATATCCATCACCTCATACGGTCACCATTTTTTTTTTGTGATGAAAATGTTAAAAATCCATTCTTAGATTTTGAAATATACGATACATTATTATTAACTGTAGTCACTATGCAGTGTAACAGATCACTACAATTTATCACTCCAGTCTAACTGAGACTTTGTACGCTTTGATCAACATCTTCCCTTTCCCCACCCTCCCAGCATCTTGTGACCACCTTTCGAGTCTCTGTTTCAAGTTTGATTGTTTAGATTACACATGTAAGTGAGATCATATAGTATTTGTCTTTGTCTGGCTTATTTCACTTAGCATAATGTCCTCCAGGTCCATCCATGCTGTCATGAATGACAGAATTGCCTTCTTCATTAAGGCGGGATTAGTATTCCTTTGTGTATTTACACACCATATTGTATTTATCCACTCGTTTGTTGATGGACACTTCTTAGGTTGCTTCCACATGTTGGCTAATGTGGGTAGGACTTAAATGGACTTGGGAGTACATATATCTCTTTGACATGCTGATTTCAATTCTTTGGCTGGGTCCCCAGTAGTGGAACTGCTGGATCATGTGATTCTATTTTTGGTTTTTTGAGGAAACTCCGTACTGTTTTCCAAAGTGCCAGTACTAATTTATCTTCCCACCAGTCATGTCCGGGGCTCCCTTTCCTCCGCATCCTCACCGGACTTGTTGTCATTAGTCTTTTCAATGATAGCTGTTCTAGCAGGTACCAGGTAATGTCTCCTTGTTGTTTTAATTTGCATTTCTCTGATAGTTAGAGATGTTGAGCATTTTTTCATGTATCTGTTGGCCATTCCTATGTCTCTTTTTGAGAAATGTCTTCTCAGCTCTTTTGCCCAAAATCCTGAGTCAATAACTTAATTCCTATGAGCTCTGGTTTTCACATTTTTAACAAGGTTTATTCCCACCCTATCCCCCACTTTCCGGTTTTGTTGTGATAATAAAAACATACTTCATACACATTGTCCTCTTTAGTCTAAGAATGGCCGTTTAAAGTAAATATTATAATCCCTATATTTTCAGGTGAGGAAACAGTAATTTAGGGGTTTAAGTGATTCTACACTGCTCCCCATGGTGGAGCTGGGATTGGCCTGGGTCCATACCCTCCTCCTCCGCCATGCTGCTTCTAGCCCTTTCATCAGAGGAGCCGTCATCCCTCAAATGACCCCACAAGTGGCAGAGGGCCAGTCACACTGTTAGTCTTTAGACCACAGTGCATTACCCTACTACAGGTGAGTCTTATTTTGCTATGCAAAAAAAAAAGCACCAAAACCCATAAAAACCACACCCATTTACTACTTCTTGTTATAGAAGTAAATATAGGTTCCTCTGGGGAAAGAAAGAGAGGGAAAAAAATACGGAACCATGCAGCACACATTTATCCTACCATTTATTAGTGAGATTTATTTTCCAAGTCTCTTACTAATGTCCCTGACAACAATCTCAGTCCTGCAATTTATCTTCGGTACTTCTGCTACAGTAATCTAAAAAGCAAGAAAAAAAAAGTATATCAGATCTTCTTAACACTCTACATAAAACTCTTCCATAGAGGATTGTGGCTCTTTATAGAACAGCATCTAAATTTCTTATCAAGTCATACAAAGTCATAAATATGTTTCCAAGTTTTCATGCTGCACTCAGCTTCTCCTTTTTTATCCCCCTAGAATATATACTTTTTCTATTCTACTGAGTCAACTCCTACTCATCCCTTGAGACCCAGCTCAAATAGCACTTTCTGGGGGATTCTCCAAAGGTCCTCACTGTCAGTCACTCTCTCCAAGGTGCTTTCCAAGCATTTGCCCAAAAGGCTGGCACTGAACTCACCCTCTCCTGCTCAGACTGTCCCCTCTGGACTGTCAACCCTCTGAGGGGAGGAGAGGAACACATCTCACTATTCTAATCCCAATATGGTTCTGTGCTCATGCAAAGCATTCAATAAGAGTTCAACAAGTACATTCAAAAGGAAAGTAAATGGGCTTTATGGTAAAAGAAGCCAAATAAAAATCTGGAAAATAATTACATAAATATATATACATATATAAAAATATTTCTTAAAAATCACTTTTGAAAAGTTACTGAATATGAATGCTAAATTGATAGAGTTATTTTAACGTTGGCACAAAATCTTAAGTGTTGAAAAGGAAAACGTGGATATTATATTAAGTTGCCATCACACATAGACTACAAATCCACTTGGGTTCCCTCGTTCCCCCTCCTCAGTGTTCCATAGAATAAAGGTAATATATGCAACTGTAGTTTGGCATTTCCTAGAGTGAGTTCTGCCTTTTATTAGAGGGTATTATAAAAATAAAAATGTGGTAGGGTAGTGTTTGTAGTAAAACAATTTTGGGAAATGGACTAAACAAGATTCATTTTTTGACCGTGTGCCTACACACAGCCTTTAATAGACCAGTGTGTGCTGGGACTCTCTGAGAGCACACACAAAAACACAGCATGGTCCAAACGTGTTTGACCACGGAACTCTTTCTTTCCCGAAGGAGCATCTCACATGACAGATGTTCATAGAGAACACACTCTGGGAAACACTGTCCTAGTTTCTTAGATGCCATTATTAGTCACTTCACAGAGACACTTAAAAATAAACATGTTGATCGTCAATGCAGAAACCCATAGGAGCAAAAATCTGAAATGACATCCTATATAAATGCTGCTTCAAAATTATGAAATCGGTAGCCTATTTTTACCAAAACGCAGCACAAAATAGTTGAAAGAGTACAGGCTAAGATCTATTTCTTTACACTTTACCAGCTGCATGATTTGGAGCAAGAAATTTCTCAACAGAGACGGTATGTTATGCACTTGAAAATCATACATCAGTACGGTGCATTTATCGGGACTTTCTGAAACAAAAATCCTTGGGGAGACATAATCTTAAAGGACGTGCGTGATGCTTTCAGATGCAAGAATGTTCCTTTGCCCCTCTAAGCCCCTCTAAGCTCCCACAGCACCTGCTCACCTCCGATGTCTTGAACAACTTGAGGCCATCCGGTGCAATGCTGTCCATACCTCTCTACCTGAGACACTCACACTCTCCCTCAGCTCTTTCCTAGACACGCTGAGAAGACAAGGGGTTCTCTTCCCGCGTCATCCCTCATCCACGCCTCTGCACTCTAAGCTTCTACCTCGTCCAGGATTCTCCCCAACCACCCAATGTTTCTCCTGATCTTCAGGATTCTTCCTCAGTTGGTCCGTCCTCCCCTCACCTACATATACATTCCAGTCCTTACAATCCTGAAACAAATACCTCCATCAAAACGCTGCCCCTCTAACCCCCATTCTTCTCTAGATACCATCCAAATTTTCTCTTCTTTTCCTTCAAATTTCTTGAAAGATTAATCCAAATTTGGTACACCCACTTCCTTGCATCTCATTTACTTTCAGACCATTAAAATTTGGATTCTCCTCAAGTAACCAGTGTCCTCCTAACTGCTGAGTGCAATGGAAAGTTCTCACGTCACTGCATCTCCTGGTTATATTTGGCGAAGGTGGTCACTCTTTCCTTTTTAAACACCCAGCTCTCTTGGATTTAGTGGCAGTGCTCTCCTTGATCTTCCTTCTGCTTATCTGATCATCAGTCTTTGTCTCTTCCAGGGGCTCCAGTTCCTGGACTTACTCCTTTAAAGGTGTCTTTCCCCAGGATTTGAGTCTCAGGACACTGCTTACTTGATGCCCTTTCTGCGTGAGCCTGCCCATCCATGCATGCATGATGTCCAAATTCTATTTGTCCAACCCAAATACCCTTCCTAAGCTTCAGACCCCTACTGTCCACTGGACATGTATACCCGAATGTCTCTCACTCCCCTCAAACTCACGAGGCTCAACTAGAATCACGTTCACATCTCTGTCTCCTTGCTGGAGGTCTCTGTGGTGGAGGTAGTGTGCGTTGTGATTAGGAGAGGCTGCCTGGCTTTGAATTGCAGCCCCAGAACTTTCCAGGTGTGGCCTGGGGTGAGTGACTTAATCACTCCAACCCTTACCTCGTCTGAAAAACGGAGATGACTATGACGCCCGGAGGGACACCTGAAGAATTAAATGGCGAGCACACAGCACCTCTGACTGTACCAGTGCCAGTGAGTTATCAATGGCAACCACCACCATCACCGTCATTTCCTATGCTTTATTTTTTTCCTCCGGAATCCCCTGCATTCTTTTTCTCATCTGGAAGTGCCAGCATCTATCATCGGAGTCACACAAGCCAGCAACCTGGGAGTTGACCTTGACTCGCCGCCCCTCACCCCGCACAAACTGCCAATCACAAGCCCTGTAGATTTTACTCCTCCCCCTGTCCACAACCACCGCCCTAACCCAGGCTCTCGCCCCCTCTCCTCTGAGCATCTCTTCTCTTGTCTTGGATCCTCCCAAAGCCACAAAGTGGGCTAGAGCAAGCGATCTTGAATCATCCATGTCACTCCCTTCGTGAAAACACGTCAGAGCCTGACGTCGCAATGGGCTTTCGATAAATGCGACTTAAGAAATGAGTAAAATAGAAATACTGAAGTGTTGATGATGAGGTTTTGATGTTTCATGAGGTTAATGATGCAATTGTCCCAGTCCTGGAAGTGCTCGGGCACAGGATGCATGACCTGGCTCAATGCTGCCCCCATTGGAGGATGGCAACGCTGGAAGGGACACCTCCCACACGTCACGGGGGGGCTACCAGCATCCACCCTCAGCTCTCCCTGTTTCTCTCCTCCAAAGAGACTGGAAAAAGGAAATACTTTCGCAGCGTCCCTTACAGACAAGGGCAGCCAATGAGATGCGAGTGGTTTGCTGGGAGCTTCTGGGAAAGCTCTTGTTTTCCTGATGAGAGGGCTAGGTCTTGCTAAAGCCATCCTTCCCCCCTTTCTTCTGTAACCACAAATATGAAGCTTACAGCTGTGAGGCCATTGTATAATTGAGAAAAAGGTCGGGAGAATCTCTCAGGAGCCAGCCTCAACACCCTTGGGCTCCTGTGATTGAACTCCAGGGAGACAGAGACTTGCTCGTGAGCCTGTCCTTACTTGGGAGGGCCCCCAGGCAGGGTGTGGAGAGCTGGTAAGGAGGACAGCTGGGAATTTCTCCCTCCACTGGGTGTTGAAGAAGTAGGGGGGCCATGTTGAAGTAGCAGCAAATTAACACCTCAGGCTGTTCCCAAATTTTCACAGCTCCAGCCACAGGTTAGCAAAATCTCTGCGCCCTGCCTTTCATGACTGTCAGGGCTGCAGGCTCAGAGGTGGAAGGAGAGAAAGGCTCTGCAGACTCCCAGGCATGTTTTTCAGCCACATCCGCCTCCTCAAATGCATTAACACCTCCCCTCTAACTGGCAGAGATAGCTGTGCTCTACCAGCAACGAATGAATGCAGTCATCAAAGCACAGAGGCCCCTGCAGCACAAGCTCGTCACACCCCAGCCTGCAGTGGACTAGCTCTCCTACTCACCTTCCCTATGCGGAGCACCTGGCACACGTCAGTTAATCTGGGACCACCTCAGAGAGCCTGTTTACTTAAATATTAAGAAGAGAATGAAAGAAGGGAAGGAAGGAAGAAAGGAAGGAAGGAAGGAAGGAAGGAAGGAAGGAAGAAGTGAGGGAGGGAGGAACTTAGTTGGTTAGAAGGCAGGATCACTTGTAAATAAATCCCATAACCTAGGTCCTGTGGACAACAAAGGGAAACTCCAGTGTATTTGTGCATCCAGCTCACCTTATATACAACAATCACAGGGAAAGAGAAAGGAATAACGAAGAACTGAATGCAAATTGGAAGCGATTTAAATGTAAAGTATTTTTTCTGTATTTTTAATATAATAAAGTTTGCTCAATGCAACAGCTCTGTTCTTTAAAAGTATTAACACAAAGCGAGTAAATCAGTCTTTGTTGGTAAATCTCATGTTATAAACATTCTTATAGAAGAATTGGTAGACATTCTTGTATGTGCCCTTTATTTTTAACAAAGTATTCTCTTTTCTGTTTTTTAAATCATTAGTTTTACTTTCTGGGTTTCTGGAAATCGAGGTGCACCTGCGTATATGAGCCTTTGCACTTAATTTCATTTCTAGTTCGCATTCGATACTTGTCTCTTCTCATTACAGCAATTACCTTTAAAATCTAATTTCTGTGGCTTTATTCAGTCCAATTGAAACAAGTATTGCATTTTAAGAGAATTATTTCCCCAATGAGTGCCCCAAAATGTTCTTTTTCTTTCAGACTTAGCGCTACCGCAGGAGGGAATTTGAGGTTGTCCTGTAAGTTCCCGAATGACATGAGATGCAGAAAGGACACTGGTCAAGATAACTTGTCTGTCATTGGTCTTTTCAGGACCCTTAGCAGTATGCTTGATTTCTCATACACTGAATAGCAGAGTGTGGAATTTTGTCATTTTCCTTTCTTGTGTCTACAATAAACTGGGAAACAGAACATCTTCAATTGTAATAATGCCTATGGGCTATACATACTGGAATGTAGGTTAACTCTGAAAGAACACAGCGTGGGCTCTGTGAAAGGTTTAGAATACATGATGGTTTAAAAAAAAATGGACATATTTTATCTCAAAGTCAAATTAGCTATGCTTTCCTTCTCTTTTTACTGAAAGAACAAAGGGTAATAATACTTCTTATGTAAAAAAGAAAAGAGGACTTCAGATGCCCACTGTAGTGGACACTGCATCTGCTGCCCAGAACTTTCCTGCTGCTGAGAGTCAGGGGCTGACAGCCCGTACTCGTCTAGTTGCTTTCAGGGGTTTGCCCTCAGCCACAGAGAACCAACTACACTGGAGTGACAACCCCAGTCAGTGGGAGAGTGTAAGGGCCCACACCCTGGCCTCAAGGTGGGACAACTCTGAAGATCCAGCTCCTCTCCAGAGCTCACTTTGGGACCCATGGAGGCCTTTGTCACATGAAGGTTCAACTCCTCCCTCTGCTGGACTCATTCCCTCCCTCCCAGATGTGGACCCCGAGAGCGCTCCCCATTCAACTCCCTGCACACACGTCTCCTTCTCAGAGTTCGTCTCCTGGGAACTCAATCTAAGACACTCATCATTCTTCCCAAGACTTCCACATTCACAATTATTTTCCGAATGGTCTGTGGGAGTGTCTCAGACCTGAAACGAGTCCAGGTGAGGGCTGAAGCATCCCTATCCTCTTCTCCCTGCCCGAAATATTTGGCTTTAAAGGTGGAAATAAAAACGCCCTCATAATGGCAGCAGAACTGTGGACAGAGTTTCAAATGGGTGTTTGTTTTCATGCATGGAGTACAACTTGTCTCAGGCCATTTCGTCACTGTGTCGACATCACAGTGTCCTTACACAAACCTAGATGGTACAGCCTACTGCATACCTAAGCTGTCTGGTATAGCCTACTGGTCCTAGGCTACAAACCTGTGCACATGTTGCTGCACTGATACTGTAGGGAACTGCAACACAACGGTAAGTATTTGTGCATCTAAACATAGAAAAGTTCCAGTAAAAATATGGTATAAAAGATAAAACATGGTTCCCCTGTACAGGGCACTTACCATGAACGGAGCTTGCAGGACTGGAGTTGCTCTGTGTGGGTCAGTGAGTGGCGAGTGAATATGAAAGCCCAAGACATTACTGTACACTACTGTAGACTTTTTAAACACTGTACACTTATGCTACAATAAATTGATTAAAAAATAAAGTGATTGTGCTATGACATTATGACAGCTATGATATCACTAGGCGATAGAAAATTTCCTGCTCTGTTATAATCTTATAGAATCACCACTGTATGTGTGATCTGTGACTAACCAAAATGTCATTATGTGGCACATGACTGTACATAGTTTTTGTTTTCTTTTATGGTGGCAGAGTTTTCTGGCTTAGTTAAATCTGTTACATTTTCTCACAAAATTGTCTTATGAGAGCTTTATTTTTTACATTAATATTTATTCCATCTGAAGTTTATTACTGTATATGGTATGAGATGAGAGCCAATCGTTCCAGCATTATTTATTAAAACAACAGCAACAAACAAACAAAAAACTCCATGCACTTTTCTTAGTCCATGAAACCATCAACTATATTACTCATATACTGAAATCTATTTCTGGGTTCTCTGTTGTGTTCTACTAAATATTTTATATAGTATATATTCTGATAGCTGCTTCTGATATGAAATATTCTATTACTTATTTCTTTGTATAGTTTTCTTGGTTATTGCCAGGTATTTATTCTTTCAGATAAACTTTAAGGTTATTTATCCAAGTCCCCCAAAATATATAAAAACCAAAACCCAAAAACCAACTTAAAACTCCATTGGGATTCTAATTGGAAATGCATCAAATTCACATGTTAACATTGGAGACTTTAAAATTATTTCAAATAATAATTATATATATTTATGAGGTACAAGGCTATGTTTTAATCTTTGTATACATTGTGGAATGATTATATCAAGCTAATTAACATATCCATAACCTCACATACTTATTTCTTTGTGGTGAGAACATTTCAAATCTATTTCTTTTAGCAATTTTGAAGAATATAATACACTATTATTAATTATAGTTACCATCTTGTGCAATAGATCACTAAAACTTATTCCTCCTGTCTAAATGAAATGTTGTATCCTTTGACCAACATCTTTGGAGAATTTTAAAAAATATATATTGAGATTTCCTGTCCAAGAACATGTTTGGCTTTTCATTGGTTTCTCATGTCTTTTATTAAGATTTAATAACTGCTTTACATAGGTCATGTGTCCTGTTTTTAAAGTTTAGTGCAACATTTCATAGTTTGGGTCACTGTTATATGTGGAATATTTGTTTCTTATTTCTATTTCTAGGTGCTTAGTGCTAGAGAAGATAAAAGCTATTGATTTGTATGTAATTATCTCCCATTTAGCCATTTTACAAAGTTTTATTGATATTGTGCTTTTTCCTTTGAATCTGTTGGGTTTTCTACATACACAATCACAGCATTAGCAAAATACATAGTTTCATCTCTTAGTTTCCAATGTGTATAGCAGATATTTCTCTTATTTTGCTCATCTGCTAAAACCTTTAAAGCAATGCTTCAAAAAAGGAATGCGGAAAGCGGGCACTTCTGTCTAATGCCTTATTATAATTAAATTTGTTAACTTTTTTCCACTTAAGATATCAAAAGTTGCTTTGAGGTAATAAAAATCTTTATTATAATTAAGGAATTTTCTTCTACTTTTGTCATACTTAAACTCTTTTCCCAAAAATGACTGCTACATTTTGTTATGTACTTTCCAGTGACTATTGATTTGATTGCCTAATTTTTTCCTTTAGTCTGTGTGCAGGATTTTATGGACAGGTTTTCTTACATGAGCCACCCTTGCTTCTCTGTGCACGTGTTTCCTTGATATTTTTGTAGATTCCTAGAGAAATGTTCACCAAAATGTGTCAAACATTAATAGCTATAACTTAATAAAAGGGTTCCATGATCAAATTAATTTGAGACACACCAGACCAAACAAAGCTAAATGGTATTGATACTTCCCAGAACCTTTGACGCCAATGCTCTTTGTCAATCTTCAAGAGATTAGAGTGCAAAGTGTTCACCAGACTTTCTTGGACCATTCATTTTTCATGGACCATCCCGTGGGACTAGATTAGAGCAGAACGAAATTTGGGAGATGCATATTTGGAGATTGTATGCTAAGATTTGCAAATATTTTCAGCACATGAGACCAATTAAATCATGGAGATAAATTAAAAGTCACATCTATCAGATGCCAAAATCATTTGTTTGGGGAAAAAATAAGTCAGTTAACCAACATTTTGTATCAATTGTAGTTACTTTTATCTTTTTGCATGGTAGGCCCAAATTATTGATGTTTGGTATTATACAGACTCATCTTGGAGCACAGAGTTGTCCAGAGGCTGGAGGTAATTCTTGCTACAACCATTGTTGAACTAAGATGTTAGAAAATAATGCAATTGCACCTGTATCTGCCCCTCTTTACAATATGACCCATGTTGTCATGACTAGGGCTTGCACATGGCACTCACCAATGACGTATTCCACCCTGAAGAGATCCTTCCTGGGGTCATATGGACGATTGAAGTCTATCTGGATGAAGAAAGACTGCCCTCTACGTACAATGAGCTTGTCGTTGTCATACTTGTCAGTGTGGTGATCTATCTTATTGGTGTCCCATCTCTCCTTGAACAGGTGAACACTGGTGACATTAAGGTAGTCTAGACACAAAAGAAACAATAGAAGAAAAGCATTAATTAACATTGGGTTAAACACAAACTCAAAAAACATTATTTTTCCCAAAAAGGGCAGGTAGCCAGGTCTGCTGAATGAAATTCTATAAAAGGGGCACAGACTCAAGAGTCAACCTCTTGTGACATTCTTGTTTTTGAAGAAAGTTTTAAAAAGCTTTTTTTTTTACCTATAATCTCGTTTCAAACCACAGGACACTCTGTCTGGGATGGAAGGATGCCTGTCTTAGAGATCTAGATACAAGAAAGGTAGGACCAGAGTCGAAGTCTTTAGGTTCTCAGTGTTAGGTGCACCCCATCATGACGATGGCCTCACTCTGTGATTACCTTGGGGTAAGCAGGGGAATCGTCACTTCCATTTTCTTATCCTTCAAAAGGGAGCAATCACATCTGACAAAGCCGCAAAGGGACGTTCTAAGGACAAAGTTGGCCATTAATCCAATCCTCCTCGTACCTCAGGAAGGGTCAACTGCCTCTTCCTTCTCTAATTCTAAAGGTAGATCTCATCCCTCCAAGGCAGAAAAGAGAGAGAACAGGTCAGGAGGAAGGAAACCAACATTTCTACGAAGTAAGTATGACTGTTTCCATTTACACAGGTAGAAACTAGCCTGGGGTTTCCCTAGCTACTAAATGACCAATCTAGAAGCCAAAACCTGGACTGTTTGAGCCAACATTTACAAGCTTTTCCTTTGACTTTTGGAGTCAAGAGTGTACATGTCAGTTATATGTTTACTAGTTGTCTAACTCTGCATATGTCTCATCACGAGATGGGAGCACTAACATTTATTTGATAGACTAACATGTTATGTTACAGCATCTTATGGGCAATGAAAAGGATAAATGTGACGTGAGACCATGTGAGATGACATGCATGAAGGCGTCTAGCACAGGGTCCAGCATGTGATAGCCTTAGACGAAGCTTCGTTCTCCTCGTGCCTCTTTCCATTCCCTTCTGCAAATGATCATGGAATGGGAAGGTAACCCCAACTGCTTGTCTACACTGCAGTTTAGAAGATCTAGTCTAGGGACTGGTTTCTATATGTGCACTTGGAGTTCCAAGCAGCCACTAGGGAGAGAAGGATGGGTGGCAGGGTGGGTGGGCATGCACGGTCTCTTGCCTTCCCCCTTTTTCTCTGAACCTGCCTGCTGCATGGTTTATCCTTATGGCTGTAAACACAGTATGCACAGAAAGCACTGCTGCTGCACTTGTGCCCATGGGGATGGGGGGAATAATCCAATGGCTTCCTCTGCTTTTATGCAGGAATCCTGTGCAGGATGCCTGGCCCCCTTGGGCCCCCATATTTTTCTCATAGGCAGACCCAAGAAGTTGAGCTCTTTAAGATCCTCTTCAGTTCTAAATTCTAGGAGTCCCTGAAACACTGTTGATAAATTCCAAGTTCAGGCAATCCAGAGTTTGAATCCTAGGTCTCAAAATTACTTAGGTGAGGTACTTTAGCTTTCAGAATCTGAGTGTCCTCGCCCTTGACACGAGGGTACTAATGCCTTGGGAACTCCTATGAAGATTCAGAGTTCGAAAAGGATGTCAGACTAGAAGCAGCCCATGAGCACATTGCTCTCAAGAAAAGAAGTGTAACTTCCAGGCAGATGCCTACCTATGGATATCTCTTCTTGGAAGGAACATTGTGAAATCACAGAGAAGCAATGCGGTACACTCGGTATGAAAAAGAAGGTGACGGGCGATACATTGGGGAGGCATCTACACATGGGGAAGAATAGGCAGACAGAGTGCTAGGATGCCATGTTCTCCCCACAGACACTGAGGCCAAGCTGTGAAAGGGCTCCCTCCACTGCCACAGGCCTCTTCCTGGATAGACTGGGGACCTGCCTGGAGTCTGTGCAGAGTCACTGCACAGGGTAATACGTGTGGTGGGGATTGGGTGACAGCCGATCCTGGGTTTCTGCAGCTGAAGCCATCCTGCGATCTCAGGTGTGCAGCACCAGGTCTGCACAGGACTCAGCTTTGCAGTGGTGGCTCCACGTCGCCCCCTCTGGGCTGGGGGAGAGAGGACTAAGTGGAGGCTCCTCTGAGCCATACCCTGTGACTGGAAGCCAAATTCCCCTCTCCTACAGCGCAACAGGATCTGAGCACGGTGGTTCACTGGGGCACTGCAGGAGCCGACCTGGGAAGCTTTGGATGATTACTTCAGTGGGTCCTGGGAGCGGTGCACAGAGAACTCTGCTGTCCCTGGACCACTGGAACTGACCTCTGCCCACATAACTTGGCATCTGCACAGTCCCTGAACCTGTGGAACAACCTACCACCTGCTTGACCCTGACTCTGCCCTCTAGGTCGGATCAGTCCACCACCCACAGGGCCCACTTCCAGCTCTGAGGCCCTCCTCAGAAGTCCTGCTTCTGGCTCCTCCCCAGTCCCAGCTCTGAGGCTTTCATGCCAGAGGCCAAGGCTCTGTCCCTGTGGCTCCAGAGGTTCCGCCAGGCCTGGGACACCAACCCCTGAGATTCCAGCACTGCACCTGGACCCCAAGACCCCACCCCTGAGCCTCCACCACTGCTCCAAGGTCCAACACCCCACCAGGGAACCCACCCACCAGCCTTGAGCTGCCAGTACACGAGGACCTGGTTCAAGCAAACACCCACAGCTTGGGAAATCACAACCACTACCTAAACAGCCTCACCCAGCTGCCACTGTCACTTCTGTGGGGAGACCCCAGGTAGAGCAATACCCACAATGCCAGCCTCTGTGGAGAGGGTCTTGCTGAGCTCCCAACTCGAATTTCCTACAACTATCTGGTGAACAACCAACACCTGATGGTTGTTCTGATCATCCCACACAGGCTTGAGCTATGACAATCACAGGTGAACAGAGCAGCTGTTCTGCAGGTTTCTGGTGCACATACCCCTCCCCTGCCATGGCAATGTTCCAAAGTAGGGGAAAAAAAGCCCATCAAGGGACCTCCCCTTCTTCTAATTAAGCAGGTGAGTCCCCAGCAAAGAACAGGTGCCCTGAAAATCTATTAGCCCTGAGTCAAGAAAAGAGGTTTCAGAAGAAACTAGGAAAAGAATTCTGGCAATGTGAAAAAAACAAAACAGTTTGACAGCCCCAAGGGATCACAATGGAGCTAAAGCACTGAACTCCAAACACAAGGAAATTGCCAAAATGACAGAAATAGAATTCAGAATATGGATGGCAAATAAGATGAAAGGAATTAAAGTTGAAAACCAACAAAAAGAAGCCAAAAAAATGTCAGAAAATTAATGAAAAACAACATAAGAAAGGATACAATGTAACTTAAAGAAATGAAAGAGTCATTTAAGGAATTTCAAAACACAGCAGAAAGCTTCAGCAAAAGACTAAACCAAGGAAAGAAAGAATCTCAGAGCTTGAAGACAAAGCTCTCAAGGTAATCCAGTCATTTAAAGAAGCAGAGAAGAGAAAAAAAAAGGGCAGAGCAATCACTTAGAGAATTATGGGACTATGCAAAGTGAACTAACATATGAATTATAGGTATCCCTGAAGGAGAAGAAAGAGCTAAAAGCACGGAAAATCTATTTGACAGAATTATTGAGGAAAACTCCCTGGTATTGCCAGAGATCCAGAGATCCAGATACAAAATGGTCATCAAACACTAGGAAGATACATGGCAAGTAAGACATTACCAAGACATATAGTAATCAACCTGGCCAATGTCATAACAAAGGAGAAAATTCTACAAGTAGCTAGACATAAGCAACAACTGACCTACAAAGGAAAACCCATCAGACTAACCACAGATTTCTCAGTGGAAACCTTACAAACCAGAAGGGAGTGGGACCCCATCTTCAATCTTCTTAAACAGAACAACTGCCAGACTAGGATTTTGTATCCTATAAAACAAAGTTTCACAACTGCTGGAGAAATTAAGTCATTTCCAGACAAGCAAACACTGAGGGAATTTGTAATGGCCAGATCTGCCCTGCAAGAAATGCTCAGAACTTCATTATACACAAATCATCACAGTAGATACTCACCAGTGTTAAATCACCCTAAAAAGCTAAAGCTCACAACTCATCTAAAACACTAGAACAACAGGGAAAACAAAGCAATAAGCTACTACCCAACATAATGAACAGAACAGCATCCACATATCAATTCTATCTCTTAACATGAACAGTTTAAATATACCACTCAAAAGACATAGGCTGGCAGAACGTATGAAAAAACACAACCCAAGTATCTGCTGTCTCCAGCAGACACATCTAAACCACAAGGATGCACACAGGCCCAATGTCAAAGAATGGAAAAAAATATTCTACATAAATGGAAACCAAAAGAGAGCATGTATAGCCATTCTCACATGAGACAAAATTGACTTTAAATGAACACTGGCAAAGAAAAACAAGGGTGGTCATTAATTATGTAATGGTAAAGGGAGCAATTCAACAAGAAAACATAACAATCCTAAATATATATGCATCTAACAAAGGAGGTCCTAGATACATAAAACAAATTCTACTAGAGCTAAGCAAGGAAATAAATAGTAGCCTCATAATTGCCAGGGATTTCAACACACCACTGTCAGAGCTAGACAAATCATCAAAGCAGAAAATAAATAAATAAACACTGGATTTAAATGGGACCCTAAAGCAAACAGATCTAACAGACATTTACAGAACACTCTACCCCCAAAGTACTGAATATACATTCTTCTCATCAGCACATGGGACATTCTCCAAGATTGATCATATCTTAGGCTACAAAACATGTCTAAACAAATTTTAAAAAACTGAAATCACACCATGTATCTTCTCAGACCATAGTGGAATAAAACTAGAAATCAATTCCAAGAGTAACACTCAATTCTATGCAAAGTCATGGAAATTAAAGAACCTGCTGCAGAATGATTATGGGGTCAATAGTGAAATTAAGATGGAAATCAAAAGATTCTTTGAACTGAACAACAAAGGGGACATAAGTTATCAAAATCTATAGGATTCAGCAAAAGCATTCTTAAGGGGTAAATTCATAGCCTAAAAGGATCACACCAAAAATTCAGAAAGATCACAAATTAACAACCCAATATCACATCTAAAGGAACTAGAAAAGGAAGAGCAAATCAAACCCAAAGCCAACAGAAGAAAAGAAATAACTAAGGTCAGAACAGAACTAAATGAAATGGAAAATAAAAAATATACAAAAGGTCAGTGAAACAAAAAGTTAGTTCTTTGAAAAGATAAACAGAATTGATAGACCTCTTGCTAGATTAACCAGGAATAGAAGAGAAAGGACCCAATAAGCTCAATCAGAAATGAAAAAGGAGATATTACAACTGATAGCACAAAAATAAGAAACAGCGTCCATGAATACTATGAAAATCTCTATGCATATAAACTAGAAAACATAGAGGAAATGGACAAATTCCAGGAAATACACAATCTTCCAAGACTTAATCAGGAAGAAATAGAACCCCTGAATAGATCAGTAATGAGCAGTGAGACTGAAGCATTAATAAAAAATCTTCCAATAAAAAAAAGCTCCAGACCAGATGGATTCATAGCTGATTTCTACCAGACCAACAAAGAAGAACTGGTACCCATATTGGGAAATTATTCCATAAAAAAGTGGAGGAGAAAACCCTTCCCAACTCATTCTACAAAGCCAGTATCGCCTTGATATCAAAGCCAGGAAAGAGCACAACAAAAGAAAAAAACTACAGACCAATATCCATCATGAATATAGATGCAAAAATCCTCAAAAAAAAAAAAATATGAGTAAACTGACTTCAACAACACATCAAAAAAATAATCCACCCTGACCAAGTGAGCTTCATCCCAGGGATGCAAGGATGGTTTGACATATGTAAATCAATAAATATGATTCACCACATAAACAGAAGCAAAAATGAAGACCATATGATCATCTCAATAGATGCAGAAAAAGCATTTGACAAAATCAGTGCCCTTTCATAGTAAAAATCCTCAACAAACTAGGCATAGAAAGAATATATCTCAATATTATAAAAGCCATATATAACAAACTCACAGCCAACATCATACTGAATGGGGTAAAGTTGAAAACATTCCCCCTAAGAATTGGAACAAGGTAAGTCCACTGTCACCACTTCTACTCAACACAGTGCTGAAGTCCTAGCTAGAGCACTCAGGAAAGAAAAAGAAATTAAGGGGATATCCAAATCAGGAAAGGGGAGGTCAAACTATCACTTTTCACTGCTAATATGATCTTGTATCTAGAAAGCTCCAAAGACTCCACCAAGAGACCACGGGAATTGACAAATAAATTCAGCAGTCTCAGGTTATAAAATCAATGTGCCCAAGTCAGTAGCATTCTTATATACCAATAACAGTTAAGCTGAGAATCAAATCAAAGACTCAATACCATTCACAATAGCTACAAAGAAAATAAAATACCTAGGAATATACTTAACGAGGGGGTGAAAGAGCTCTACGAGGAGAACTATGAAACACTGAGGAAAGAAATTTTAGAGGATACAAACAAATGGAAAAACATATCACACTCATGGATCAGTAGAATCAACATTGTAAAATGCCCATACTGCCCAATGTGATTTATAGATTCAATACAAGCCCCATCAATACACCATCATATTTCATGGATCTAGAAAAAATAATTCTACACTTTGGTACTAGAAAAGAGCCTGAATAGCCAAAGCAATCCTAAGCAAAAAGAACAAAGCTGAATGCATCACATTAGCAGACTTCAAACTCTACTACAAGGCTCTGGTAACCAAAACAGTACAGTATTGGCACAAAATAGAGACATGGACCAATTGGACAGAATAGAGAACCCAGATATAAAGCCATCTACTTATAGCCAACTGATCTTTGACAAAGCAGACAAGAACATATACTGGGGAAAAGAAGCCCTAGTCAATAAATGTTGCTGGGAAAATTGGTTAGTCACATGCAGAAAAATGAACCAGAATCCCTATCTCTCACCGGTCACAAATATTAACTCAAAATGGAGAAAAGAATTAAATGTAAGGCATGGAACCATAAGAATTCTAGAAAAAAACATAGGAAAAACTCTTCTAGATATTGGTCCAGGCAAAGAATTTATGACTAAGACCCCAATGGCAATTATAGCAACAGCAAAAATAAATAAATGGGATTTGATTAAATTAAAAAGCTTCTGCATAGCTAAGGAAATAATCAACAGAGCAAATAGACAACCTATAGGATTGGAGAAAATATTTGCAATCTACACATCTGATAAAGGGCTAATATCCAGAATCCATAAAGAATACAAACAAATCAAGGAAAAAATCAAACGACCCATTAAAATGTGGGCAAACAACATGAACAGAAGCTTTTCAAAAGAAGATAGACAAATGACCAACAAACATGACAAAATGCTTAACATCACTAATTATCAGGGAAATGCAAATTAAAACCACAATGAGATATCACCTTAATTCTGTTAGAATGGCTTTTATTAAGATGTCCAAAAACAATAGATCTTGGCACAGATACAGAGGGAAAGGTACGCTTCTACACTGTTGATGAGACTGCAAATTAGTACAACCCCTATGGAAAATAGTATGGAGATACCTCAAAGAATTAAGTCAGCCTACCATTTGATCCAGCAATCCCACTACTGGGTATTTACCCAAAGAAAAAGAAGTCATTTTATCAAAAATACACCTGCACTTGAGTGTTTATTGCAGCACAATTCACAGTTGCAAAGATGCGGAATCAACCCAAGTGCCCATCGATTCAGGAGTGGATCAACAAAATATGGTATATGTATACCATGGAGTACTACTCAGCATAAAAAAGATGAATCAATGCCTTTTTCAGCAATTTGGAAGGAATTGGAGACCATTATCCTAAGCAAAGTGTCTCAAGAATGTAAAAACAAAGACCACTTGCACTCTCTAAGAAATTGGAACTAAGTGATGGGCACACATGTGCACAGAAGGAAGTAAAGGTCACAGGAAATCAAGCAGCAGGGACGGGTAAGGAGGGAGGGACAAAAACCCACCTAACAGGTACAATGAACACTATTCGGGTAATGGGTACATTTATAGCCCTGACTCATGCCATGTAACAAAAGCATTAATACTTTAAAATAAAAATATTTTGAAATAAATAAAGAATGTCTATGAAGAGTCAGTGAGATGACGATGCAACTCATCTGGTACTACGCCTGGGACATACGGGCCACAGGCTTACCTGTGGCTCACGGGATACGAGCTCTGATGGAGCCATTTCACATGGCTCAGTGCTCCGTGGGTTATTCTGACTGCAGCATTACAGCAGACAGAAAGTGCTAGCTGAAGTTTTATTTTTACCTCATCGCAGAACCCTGTTGTAGTACATGTCCCCCTGAAGGGCACTTTCTTTCTATTATGCTGTGGGCTGAAGATGTTTAATTCTCTAGACCTCTCTCTTCCAAGTAGGCTTTCTCCTAAGTTCTCTGGTTTTATTAAGGTTACAATCCCCAGTGATAAACCAGCCTATTACAGAGCTAGAGAATCACAAATGTCCCAGTTGCAAGGGACCTTCATAACCAGCTCATCTGGTCCTCTTTCTTAGCATGCTGGCTTTTGATCATTATTATTCTTTTAAAAGCTAAAAAATTAAATCCCCAGAAACAGGTTTAATCAGTTCTCCATCCCTCAGCACCCATGGAAGGAATATACTGACATTACAGCCTCACAGAATTTTAGATGGCAACAAACTTTCTGGACCATCTGGTACCCTGCTATGTACCACATGAAACATTTCATGAAAGCCTTAGTATTAATGCTTGGGTATCCAGCTTCTGTCTGAACAGGGAACTCACTATCTCACAGGGCAAACAGTCCATTTTTAAACAACTCTAAATATTTGAAAAATCCTCTTAAGATGAACTGACATCTGCTTCCTTGTAATTTTTCTAACCATGGATCCTTGTTCGGAATTCTGGATAAATATGGAATAAGTTCTCTATTCATTTCATCTGGCTTTCTTTAGGTATTTAAAGACTGCTCTTAGGTTTCTTCTGATTAAAAAATTCCACATTTCTTCAAGTGTTCTTTAAGAAATTATTCCCAGAACTTTTACCCATCACTCTGTTTTGGAATATTTCTGTTTGTCAATTTCTCTCTTGAAGTGTTTTCTCTATAATTACGTACATTACTCTGGTTGTGGTTTTTCCAATAAAAAACAATAAGACCATTACATCTTCTAAAATAAATAGTATATTGCTATTATTTCAGCTGAAGATATCAGTGTCTTGAACACTCTTACCTTACTGTTGATGTATATTAAGCATCTGCTGAAGAAAAACCCTTAAAAATACATTCTAATGTCATTTCTACCAATAACAGATTAAAATTCAATCCATACCCCTGCAAGTCACTCACTCATGTTGCTATTTGGCCATATCTATTTGTACAATTGTTTTCTTCTTTTTAGCCTAATTTGAAGGACTTACATGTATTCATAAGAAATGTCTTCTCATAGAATTTGGTTCATTGTTCCATGCACTTAAGATAATTTTAGAACCTAAGTGTGCATTCAATACATCTAGTAGTCTCCCTAGCTTTCTGTCCTCCAGGAATTTTATGCTATTTTATGTCACCACTCAAGATATGGATATAAATGTTGACTACACAACCACCTAATAACTACAAGCTAAGTAAAGGCACAGTGGTAAATACTAAAAAGCAAACAGATAATTTTGATACAATGTAATAAATACTCTGATAAAGGAAGTACAGGATATTGGGTAGGTGGTATCTGGAAGGATCCCCTAACCCATACTGGGGGGATTAAGGAAGTGTTCTATAGGAAGTGAGGTATAAGCAGTGGCCAAAATGGGAGTAAGTTGTCCCTGTGGAAAGGTGGGTCGGGAAGAATGCTTCAGGCGGAGAGAAGAGGATACCCAAAGACTGAGGCCAAGGAGTGCATGGTGACTTAGAAATTGAAAGATGATTGGGTAGCCAGAGTGTAGCAGTGGGAGCCGCAGAGGAAGGGTAGGGAGGAGCCCGCTCATGCAAGCCTTACAGACCATATTAAGGAGTTTGGATTTTAATTGCACTGGGGATCCAGTGAAGAGTCTGAAACAGCAAACCGACCTGATTAGATTTACATATATAAATGTAAGCTGCTTTTGGTGACAGAGTGGAAAAGGGGTTGATGTGAGCAGCGTTGGGGGCTGGGAGGCCAGTTAGGAGGCTGCTGCAGCTTCTGGGTGAGGGATGTCTGCCAGTAGGGGAGGAGTGCGCTGCTCCTCCCGCACTCCCAGGACTTGCCTCCTCTAGTCCTCCCCTTCCTCCTCCATGATAATGTGCTCTGAAATGAGTACGATATTCTCTTACTGCCTTAGCTTCCCAAGCCCCTCTACCTATGGGAAAAACAAAGCTGGAGAGGGAGAAATACTCAAGTAATTTTTTGGTGTCCAGTTTTCAATTCTAGTTCTCATAGCAAATGAAAACCTGGCTTTCCAATTTTATACCCCAGCCTAGTGAACCTGGTTAATGTCTAGTGAGTCTGGTTAAAGTCAGTCCATCCTTGCATGGTGCAGTGCTAGTTTTGTGGGATGTTGATAGGTGTTGGAAGAATAAGAGCTCCATGGTTAAACCAGGGTGGGAAATGCTGGTCTAACCAAAGCTGATCAGGATTTTTACTGTAGCATTAATGGAAGAGACTTCACGATGTTGATGTGCACTATAAATCTACAGGCACAATGGTTTTCAGGCTTATATGACCATGAAAACTTTTTTTTTTTTTTTGGAGATCTATGTTTTACAGAATATATACTTTTGGAAATGCTTCACTAATTACTAATTATGCAACCTCAGAAAAGTTATTTACTATCTCTGAGCCTCAGTTTTCTTATCTTTAATATGGGAATGCAGTATCTACCTCATAGAGTGCCTGGCACCTGGTAAATTCTTAATAAATATGTATTAAAGTAGAACCACACAGTTGATAAGAACATGGACGCTGGAGTCAGACTGCCTGGACCCAAATCTCAATTCTGTCACTTATTGTCTTTGTGACCTTGGACGAGTTATATAAATGTCCTGTGCCTCAGTTTTCTCATCTGTAAAATGGTGTTGGTGTGGGATTAAATGAGAAAATGAATCAAGAGCTCTATCACAGGGCTTGGTACATGGTCAATGACAGCAATACTTATCATAACAGCACTGTACATTTGGATGGGCTTTTAGAGTCAATGAATTAAGAAATCCGGTATCTGAGAGGGCATGGTGGAAGAATGGAATCTAAGCAATGGGAGTCACCACAGAAAAGAATCCCCCCTGGGAAGCTTTTAGAAGTGGCCTTGCAACCCTCCCAGGGAAACATGACTTTTTACACACCCTATCTTCTGAGCCAGACAGGCTTGTGTTTCCTTTCCTGTATTTCTACAGGTGGATGGAATCCTTCTCTCCTCTCGATTCTCAGAATACATTCCTCTCTCTCTTTTTTTATTTCAAAGTGTTATGGGGTAAAAGTATTTTTGGTTACATGGATCACTTTTTATGGTGCTTGAGTCATGGTTATAAGTGTGCCCGTCATCCAGATAATGTTCATTGTACTCGTCAGGTAGGTTTTCACCCACCTGCTTCTCCCCCCTCCTCCCTGCTTGATTTCCATTAAGTTTTAGTTCCCTCTATGCACATGTGTGCTCATCAGTTAGTTCCAATTTAACAGTGAGTATATGTGGTGTCTATTTTTCCATTCTTTAGATACTTTACTTAGGATAATAGTCTCCAGTTCCATCCAAATTGTTGCAAAAGGTATTCAGTCATCCTTCTTCATGGCTGAGTAGTATTCCATAGAACACATATACCACATTTTGTTGATCTGCTCATGAACTGATGGGTACTTGGGTTGATTCCACATCTTTAAAATTGTGAATTGTGCTGTGATAAATACTCAAGTACAGGTGTCTTTTTGATAAAATGACTTCTTTTTCTTTGGGTAAATACCCAGTAGTGGGATTGCTGGATCAAATGGTAGGTCAACTTTTAATTCTTTGAGGTATCTCCATTCTGTTTTCCATAGAGGTTGCACTAATTTGCAGTCCCACCAACAGTGTAGAAGCATTCATTTCTCTCTGCATCTGTGACAGTACCTATTCTTTTAAGACCTTTTAATAAAAGCCATTCTAACAGGAGTAAGATGATACTTCACTGTGATTTAATTTCCATTTCCCTGATGATCAGTGATGTTGAGCATTTTGTCATATGTTCATTGGCCATTTGTCTATCTTCTTTTGAAAAGCTTCCGCTCATGTCTTTTGCCCACTTTTTGATGGGGTTGTTTGATTTTTTTTCTTGCTGATTTGCTTGAACTCTTTCTAGATTTCAGTTATTAGGCCTTTATAGGATGTATAGCTTATGAATATTTTCTCCCATTCTGTAGATTGTCTATTTGCTCTGTGGATAATTTCCTTAGCTGTGCAGAAGCCTTTTAATTTAATCAAGTCCCATTTATTTATTTTTGTTGTTGCTGTGATTGCCATTTGGGTCTTCTTCATAAATGCTTCTACCTAGGCTGATGACAAGAAGAGTTTTTTCAACATTTTCTTCTAGAAGAAAGCCCACCGTGACCAAGTGGGCTTCACCCCAGGGTTGCAAGCATGGTTCAACATACATAAATCAATAAATGTGATTCACCACATAAACAGAAGCAAAAACAAAGATCATATGATAATCTCAATAGAGGCAGAAAAAGCATTCGACAAAACTCTGCATCCTTTCATGATAAAAGTCCTCAACAAACCAGGTACAGAAGGAATATATATCAAAATAATAAAAGCCATATATGACAAACCTACAGTCAACATCATACTGAATGGGGCAAACCTGAAAACATTCCCACTAAGAACTGGAAGAAGACAAGGATGCCCATTGTCACCACTTCTACTCAACATAATGCTGGAAGTCCTAGCCAGAGCAATCAGGCAAGAGAAGGATATTAAGGGTATCCAAATCAGGAAGGAGGAGGTAAAACTATCACTTTTTGCTGACAATATGATCTTATACCTAGAAAACCCCAAGGATTCCACCAAGAGAATACATTTCTCTTTTTAAAAAAAAAAAATGTATATTATCATTAACCTCTTTATATTGTCTTCTTATAGGTGATTTTTTTAGCCATGAGATTGTAAGTCTCTTGAGGACTAGACCATGTCTTAACAACCTTGTCATCATACCTGGGGCCTGCGGTCCCCAGCCCCTGGGCCGAGGACCAGTACCAGTCTGTGTCCTGTTAGAATCCAGGCCGCACAGCAGGAGGTGAGTGGCAGGTGAGTGAGCAAAGCTTCAGTTGTATTTACAGCCACTCCCCATCTCCTGCCTCACCGCATAAGCTCTGCCTCCTGTAAAATAAGTGGCGGCATTAGATTCTCATAGGAGTGCAAACCCTACTGTAAACTGCGCATTCAAGGGATCTAGGTTGCGCACTCCTCATGAGATTCTAATGCCTGATGATCTGAGGTGGAGCTGAGTCAGTGATGCTAGCACTGGGGAGCGGCTGCAAATACAGATTATAATTAACAGAGAGGTTTGACTGCACAGTAAATGTAATGGGCTTGAATCATCCTGAAACTATCCCCACCCCCAGTCCGTGGAAAAACCGTTTTCCACGAAACCAGTCCCTGGTGCCAAAAAGGTTGGGGACTGCTGCCTGGGCAATGTGCAAAAATGCCACAGCAAACATGCCACCTTCAATGCGAACAAAACTTTTACCTGAGAATTTGGAGTTGATTAATCATTTCAAAATGGATTATTCCATTTTCTATAGGATTAACCATAGATATCTTTTAAATGTCATTTATAAGACCTTTCTGAAAACATGCCAGTTTCAGGACCATATATATTGTTCAAGGTGGTGAAGTAAAGATTTATAATACAAGGCCTCCAGATCAGCAGTTTTGTTTCACATTGGAATAAAAACGCCATGTCTTCATAGCTGCTCATACTACTTACAAGAAAGGGTGAGCAAAAAGTGTGCTAATAAATGCCTTTGAGTATATAAAACTTAAGCCAAAACAAAACAAAACAAAACCACCTCATGGATACACAGTTTTTTTCATAGTGAACATAAACAAATATATCTATATCTACAAATAGTTTACTTTAACATAATGTAGTCTATATTCTTATACTTTTGAGAACATTTAATTCTAAGTATGAAGTTTTTAAAAATGTTATTTTGTCTAAGTTATCTTGTCATTTGTTCTTGTAATATCACTTTAACAAGTCAATGCTTTCAGGAAGGAAGAAAAAAAGATCACAGTGGTACCCTGAGAAAAACTAAGGCAGTGATAAGTAAAATTTCCCTGTGTAATCTCTTAAAACTCCGTCTGAAAATAACTTAAAATAAGAAAGGCATTTCATTAAAAAATAAAACTTGGCTAAGATGTGGAAGATTAAAATCTGTACTGAGAGGTCAGGAGTTTGAAGAAATAATGTTCTAGACTGTAGTCAAATGTATGAGACATCTGGAAGCTTAAAGGGTGAGTGGCTTATTCCTTAGAAAAAGAAGGAAATGACAGCCATGTTGCTCTTTTCCCCATGTAATCTCCTAATAGGTCAATGGATTTACTGGGGATTGACTCAAGTATTAGGAAAGGAAGAGAGGTCCCCAATACCACTGATTAAACAACATTTATTTCCATTGCTCGTGGACGCTCACCCAAAGACCAAAGCAAACACTTGGTTCTTACAATATCTGATAGTAGCAAGGACTCTAAAGATAGGTGTCATAAAATATGAGCATAGATATAAAAATATCATAGTTCATTCTATTGTCCATTTTGCCTCAGAGTGCCCTTCCCATGTAGTGGGTACTCAGCAAACTGACTAAGTTGGCATATTGATTTTTCCTTTGTTTATTGGCCTAACAAGACACAGTTGAGACTGAAAAGTCTTCTCGTCATCCAGGCTCCATTTGCTACAAACAGGAAATGAATTTGCTTTCTCCCTGTCCAAGCCCAGGTCCTGGCAAGATGGAGCAGCTCATTGCTAAGTCCTGCCCTTTTTAAGAGATACTGTAGCTGGGAGCTTGACAGCTCGCTCTTTCAATGTGACAGCTTTCAAAATGCCTGCCTAACACAATTTAGCCTAATTCTAAAAACACCAGGAAATGGACTGTTGAAGATAAAAAAAAAAAAAAAAACTCTCCTCAGGAGCAGCTGCCTCCCTGTCCTCCTACTCTTTCCTTAATATGAAAAAAAGTGGATTATTTTCTCCCTAGGTTTTAAAAATATTCTTCAGAGAATGATTATACCTGTCACAGATGGAATCTTGAAATCAGGTAAATGTTTAGGTTCATATTCTAGGAATTCCCCGGTGAACTTAGTTCTCCGTGCAATTTTGGTAATATTGCTAAACTACAGGCGTAAATGCTATCTGTGAGGAACTAAGTCTTTTTGTTGTGAAAAGAAAACAGAAAAAAAAGATCTTTCTTACATTTCTTTTGGATACCCAGAATTTTTAAGTCTCATTAATTAGAATGATTAAAAACATTTTCTTAAGGGGCTTATTTTTAAAAATGTTGCTATTACGATGTCCTCTTATGTTGAAGAAATGCTCAGCTCCTTGGAGGAAGCTAGAACAAGAAAAATGAGACCCACGCCTTCTCTAGGGCTTCAAATCTCTCTGGTCTGCTCCTCTTTTAACCTGGGGTATCAGGACAGCTTCCGAATGTATCTCCTTCTCTCCATGTTTCCTTACTGCTTTATAAAACATGATTCTGATTAAGTAATTCTGCTATTTGGAATCCATTGCAAGGCCTCTGTTATCTGCAGAATGAAAAGTAAGATCTTCAAGGCCTGTTATGGTGTGATCCCTGCCATCTTTCCCCAGGCCCATCTGCTGCCTTTCGTCTTCTAGTCATGCTTCACTGAACATATGCTGTTCCCTCTACTGCAAATGACCTTCCATGTGCTCGTCTGTCAAGAACACATGAAGCTTTCCTCACCCTCTTCCCCGCTCCACCCCACACAAGACATTCCTTTCTGTTATTTCACTGCAACTTATTAATACATAAATCTCAGTCACAGTATTTAATACATTGAATTGCAGTTACCTTTCATTTGTTTATTTTGTCTTCTAGACTGAGAGTTGCTTGAGGCCAGGGACTGACTTACTCATCTTTGTGCTCCCAGTAAGAGGCTGGAGCAGCTCCTGACACGTATGTGACAACCAGTATGTGTTTTTCCATGAACTGAATGAAAGGACGAGCTTGTGCTATGCAACATTACTTCTTCATCATACATTGAATCCCTCTTCTATTCTCTTAGTAACCTTGAATCCAGAGAGGTTTACTTTGCACAAAGGAGAGATTGGTCATTAACTGGTTAATTGGTTGATTTAGTTCTAACAAGGAGTGGTGGGAGGGAGGGGATTCTCAGAAAAGCATAAGGCCCTATTAGCCTGAAAACTACTAGATCTCACCTACATTTGATTTTTTATAGAACCAGGTCTGCTTTCCAATCTGAATTCAATACACTAGACCTGTCAAATAAGTATTCCAATTGCTGCTACAGATTACTACCTATTATTAATAATATAGAGTCAAACCAGCCCAAGAATATCGGGTTATCTTCTGCAACATTACATTTGCTACACACAACCCTTCAGATCATGAAGGCTAGAGAGAGATTTTTCACAAACACCAGCTGAGCATAGAGAAGAATCTACTAGAAATTGATGCAAATCCAAATCTGAGGAGATTGTCACAATACTTTACCTGGCTCCAGCTCAGTTCAAAGGGGGACATTAGGAATGCCTAAAACAGTGTTGAACACCACCACTGACTGGCTGGTCTCACCTCTGGGATTCCAGTGTGACCTCGACTATTTCAATTCTTCTTAAATATCATAGTGTGTATGGGAGGAAATTTACATGAGTTTATACATTTTGAAATAGAGATTTTACCAAAATAATTCTTAACCAAATTTTCACCACAGCCATAACTTAAGGGTACTGTACATACTCAGTATACTTGTATAAAATAATTATATCCATCGCACACAGTGATGGGCGGGACTCACTCTATAGAACTATTCAAAATGAAAAACCTGGCATTTTCCCCGTTTCCCTCTTCTTGCATCTCTGTGCTTCTCAGTCAGTTTCACAAGGGCAGCTTGCTAAAGGAAAGAGCCCCAGTGAAGAAAAATGAAGAGGCAGAGTTTGACATCGGGCCTGTGTTCCTGAAGCCAACCATCCTCAGAAGCCATCAGAGATGTAAGTCCTCTAAGAGGCCACCAGTGGCCACTGGATGAACTGTAAGAAGATAGCATTTTACAATTGAGTGACTATGCCTTCCTAGGTTTAGTCCCTTCGCAGGTGACTTGGGGAAAACTTGATATAGTGCCAGAAAACCTGTTGTTAGAGTAGTTAAACAGAAATCTGAAATGCAGAGGGCAATCAGGAGACAGACCTACTTGTTTGTGTGCTGGTATTTTTCCCGTCCCACTCATCTGGGACTTGCTGTCATGATTCCTGGGTTCAGAGACCCTATCCCCACAGCATGTGGCACTTAGTTCATCTGCCTGAAAAGCATTAAATGTATGCATATTTATGAAATCTGGAACTTGGTATTAATAATAAGATAATAATGACGCCAGAGCTTATGAGGTATTCAATTTGCAAGTGATTGCGTCCGTTCATTCATTCTACAAACGGCCGCTGGACACTACTCGCACTCCCATGCCCGGGTGTCTAATGAATATCCAGAGTGTCGCTTGGGTTGTGGACACATATGACTGCCAAGTAAGCAATGACTGATTTTTCAAAATAATTCAGTGAAGCTACTCCACACTTCTGCCTCCAAAAATAAACATACAGAAACGGTAATCCCAGATTTATTCTTAATTGACCTACTGGCTCAAGTTCTCTGGCAGTTTTGATGTGTTATTGGCAAGGTTGTGTCCAGATTTCGTATTTGCAGGGGCTACAGTTGCACATATTCCCCGTGGAAATGAATGTTCACTGGAGAGTTTTCCTGACCTTGCTGGGGCATGGTAAGTCGCACATTCCAAACCAGTGAACAGTTGCTGGTTGTGTGCTGTGGGCCAGCTACTGACACAGACACTGTTCCTTTGACCCTCATGACAACCTGGGAAGTCAGTATTGCTTCTTTTTTGCTTATGGGGGGAAACTGAGGATGGAGGTGCCCTGGGTCCCAGAGTGAGCACGAAGAGGCAGATGAGGACAGGAAGCCGGACCTCTGCCTCTGGGCCCAGGGCACTCTTTGCTCTGTGGAGACCCGCACTTCCCCTCCCCAACCCGGGGGAGCTCCTCCTGCTCTTCCTGCCCGCTTTTCCCAGTGCCTGGACGGGAACTTCCCAGGGCCTTGGAGTTCTTTCTGCCAGAGGAGAATTTTGCTAGAAGATTGACTACACCAAGGTGACCTGCTTGATAGTTTGATGCCTGCAGGCTTTCCAATTTTATTTTCATTCTTACAAAAAAAAAAAGAGAGAGAAGACTCCCAGACTGGACAGGAAAGAGTGAATATCAACTACTTGCCTTGGGCCTCCACTTCCTAACCTGCAGCATGGGGATGGAGGTTGGCTGGTCAGCAAGTTCTCTCCAACTCCGTTCTGTGGCTGGCATGGTGGGGTGTCAGAGAGAGGATCCCTCTGGGAGAGAGTGGTCTGCCTGGGCCCCTCAAACTCTAGGCCTCGACTAAAGAGGACTTTCTGTTCTGTGAGTCCCTCCCCAAACTTGGACAGTACCTGATGGATGGTACTGGATACTTCTCTATTTCTGCAATTTGATAGCAATTGCAGAGACATGATAGTAACACAATCAAACCTGCCTGCAATATCTGGGCCGGCCAGACTTGCTGATTTGGTAGCAACCAGCACTGCCCTTCCCTTTGCTACCAGGAGGGCTGAGTCAATCTGGGGCTTCCAAGAGCTGCTCTTCCTCCAACGAGGCGAGTCAGCCACCCAGCTCCAGAATGATCGTGCCCACCTGCCCCTGCAAATGGGTGTCTGGCCCCTGTTGAAACCCAGTACAGAGCACCCACAGGAGCAAAACAGAATTATGGTGCATGAATGCTATTGACAATAAGGGCTCCCTACTAGCTGCCATTCAGGGAAATGAGTCTGAATGTCCCTGCTGTGTCCCAAGGGACTGGTGTCTGTATCACCAAGCCAGCGCTGGCACCTGGGCCTTGTCACAGCTGACAGGGCTGAGAGGAGGTCAGCTGCTGGCTGCTGCACCCAGAGCAGGTTTCTCGGGATCAGGCAGAGGCAGGAGGCAGGGAAGCAGCTTGCTTTGCCAGCTCCCCAGCTTCCCTAGAGAGAAATAGAGGCTTCCATCTCTGCTACTGTCAGAGTCTGGCACCTCTCCCCACTCTGAGATTCACAGCGATGGATGGAGGAGGGAGGAGGGAGAAGGAAGGAGGTGCAAGCCAGACAATCAAAACAGCCACAATATTTTGGAAGTGGAATCTTCCAGTCAGAGAAAATTCTCAAAAGCATTGAACAGTAGGGCTGGAAGAGGCCCGAGCTAATCCAGCACCCTGGTTTTGTAGAGGAAATAGTTGAAGATAGAAAGACAAAGTGACTTCCCTGAGGTCACAAGGTCAGTAAGTGGCAGAACTGGGACAAGGATCTGGGTCTCTGGTGCTTTCCCACTTAAAAGGGGGTTTTTGAGTCCTTTCCTTTATACAAACCGGAGACTGCCAGGGGGCCTTCTTTAGTGGGAGCTCCTGTGGAGACAGAGGATGCTCTCCTGCAGGGAAGAGAGGCCAGGGCCACTGTGCCTGGAGCTGGAGGTGTGCGCCTACCTTGCAGATTGACTCCCCGGGGCACCAGGCCCTGCAGCTCCACCGTGGGGAGGTCATCCTCCTCGGCGTTGGAGGTGTTGGGTGGCACTGCTCTCCTGCCTGCAAAGGCGGGCGTGGAGCTTTCCGACATTCTCAGCTTTATGAAGTCCTTGGAAAAAAAATAAAAAGACAGCAGAAAAGGCATGTGAAGTGAAGTACATTTGAGACCAGGATTCCAAAATAGAGAAACAGACATATTCGTGTGTGGTAGCACTTGAGCAACACATTCTGAGTTTCACATAAATAAAAACTGAGAAGCGGAAGCAAAGATTAGTCTAATGGTGGAATGCAGTTCCCCGAGGAGCTCGGGGAGATTTCATCTGTGTCAAAGTATATGGAAAGCAGGAGTTTATTTGAAAAAATGGAAAATGGAAAAGATTTTGGAGAGCAGGTTCCCCCCACCCCTGTACCTCCAAAGCCAACATCTTTGTAAGAAAGGTTGACTGTCGAATGCATGCACTGTGCCTCTGCTCATTTCATAGAGGTTTGTGAGATTATAAGTCACTGGTAGAATAAACTCATACAACGTGTCAGATCAGTGTTGTTCTCTAAAGCGTTCACATCTGCAATTTAATTCAACCGGTATTTATTGAGGGTCTAAGATGCGCCGAGCTGTGATCTAGGTACTTGGGATCCATCCGAGAACAAAACAGGATTTCTGCCCTGAGAGTTTATGGTCTGGTGGGGTGAGGAAAGAGCTCACCAAGATTCACGAACAAACCCGGCTAGGGGTGAGGAGGTGGGAACTGCTTTGGAAACAGCCACATGGAGGAGGGGAAGGAGATGGGGCAGCGTGGGTAGGTGGGACGAGGCCGCCGCAGCTGCAAGCAGGGCTGTCAACAGACTCGCCAGCGGTGAGCGGTGCAGCACCGCCCTTGCTCCCAGCCCGCTTTCCCCGCACTGGGGTTCGTGCGGGCGCAGAGGCAGCTTACACGCCACGCACCTGTCAGCCCCAGCAAGTGCTCGTGGACCAGCTGACCGAATGAAGGGGGACTTTGTTTCTGGACCAAATGAAGTTTTCCCGCTTCGTCCCCTGGATTACCCAGTCATGACTCCTTGCGATTTGGCTGTTTTCAAAAACCAGGCACACCCTCAAAACATGAAGAGTCGCTATTATAGAGGGCACCAGAGTAGAAACTGCTCCAGAAACATGTGCGGTAATGGCAACACACTGGGGACAAGAGAACTGCTTTGGCATTTGGTCTTGGAAGGAGACAGGAGTGTTTGTAAGGCTGAGGTCTGAATAGGTATCCATAAATATCTACAAACATATTTACACACATTCACCAATGAGCCGAGGGGAAGAGGAAGGGAGGAGAGAGAAAAAGGTCAATGATGGAAGAAAGGCAGGAGGAAGCAGTCCCCTGGTGAGAAATGTTAATGGGAAGGGTGGGCTGTGGGGTCTCTAGGGGCGCAGAACAGCGCAGCACCCTGTTGGGAGAGAGAGCTGCTGAAGGGGAGAACTGGGGAGCCCCAGGTGCTAGCCAGGTCCCAGCCAATGCAGGCCTGGCTGGGTGGGCGCAGGTGGGCAGGAGCACCCCCTTCTGGGGGTCTTGGGGAGGGCAGGGGGCTCAACTTCAGCTCTGCTTTGGGATGAGAGAAGGGGATGAGCAGACATGGAGAGAGAGCTAAGTCCTGTTCCTTGTCCTCCACATTTTTGTGTCCCTGCGCCACAGTTTGATCTCCTGAGGAGAGGGGGCCTGTCCTGGGGGGAGCACTCCCAACTCCCCCATTCCCATCCGGTGGCCTTTTTAGCAAGCAGCGCCCTCGGGAGGGCTTCGTGGAGCGCCCAAGAGAGAAGTCCCGCTCAGAAGTGGGACTGGGTAGATGCGGAGTTGGGGTTGCAGAGCGGGAATTGGAGAGACGGGGCTCTGACCCGGCGCCCCGGGACCCCAGCGCAGCGGCCTGAGGGCTGGCGACACCGCGGAGCGGAGCGCAGCAGCAGACGCTGTGGCGCGCTGTGGCGCGCGGGTCAGGGCGTCTTACCTGGTGCGCGCCCTGCAGGGCCCTAGCCAGGCTCCTCTGTGCGCCTCAGCTACTTCCTCACAGGCAGGCAGGAAATAGGACAAGTAAGTTGGCTCTTAAATAACTTCCGAAGAGCACTCACCCTCCTCCCCCCTCCAACTGGGTTTTCTCCTCCCCCTCTTGACAGCTGGAGGGAGCAGAGGAGCTTTGAGGACTTGCCATTTACTTCTGCCATCCTGGTCTGTTATTGTGACATGTGCCCTTCTCCCCCTTCGCCCTCTTCCTCCCAGTGCCCCATTCCTGCTTCTCCCCCCATGCCCACCCCCAGGGCTGCCTCCCCGCTTCTCTCTTGGATGCTGGGAGCCCCAGTGCCAGGCAATCCCCGCCCCTGCCCCCTGGTGAGAAGGCTGGAAGGGTCTCCGGGTCTCCGCCACAAAGGAACGCTTGTGCCAGGCAGGTTGGCTGGTGGGACGTGGTAGAAGGGAGGTCTGCCCTTCCGCAGACAGGTCACACAAACAGCTGCGACCATGCATCAAGCAGGAGGAACTGTCCCTCCTGAGCAAACAAGGCTGAGGGGCAGGGTCTACATTCCTGAATCACCGCAGGGAGCTGTGGCCACAGCCTAACCCCTTCCTGCAGGCGCCTGGCCCCAGGGAAGATGAGTAAACACCTTTAAGGATGCCACACAAATTAGAAATGACACTTTGTTTTTTTCCCTGAAAACCATTTTGGTGTATCTTCAAAAATTAGAGAGAAAAGAAAGAAAATTTCCCTCCTAAAATTTTCCATATTTTTTCCTGAGTCTTTGTGTCTCTAAATACTCTTATTTTCAATTATAACTATTTCTAACCTTCTTTACTGTCTTCCAATTTATGACCCTTACACTTGATCTCCTAATGTCATAGGGATAAAAGAAAAAAAAAAAGATGCCATTGGTTAGGAATTCTCTCAGTTTTCTGCAGCCAAATTCAAGAATTTGCCTATGACCTTGCCTATCTTTTCCCTCTTTCTTCCTGTTTCTAAAGTGGGAAAGGTCCCTCCTCCCGCTGCTTCCCCAAACCAAGAGCTGTGCCCCCTGCGCCCTGTTCCACGTCGCCTTCTTCTCCAAGGCTTTGCTGTCCCTCTGGTCCGCTCTTCCTCCTGTGTCTCAGAACCAGTCCTATGATCCAGTTCTGGACAGGACAGGACTCCGTGGGGGTGCACAGAGCAGCCGGTTCTGATGGTGACGGTGAGACACACCGGCAGGAGCCCCATGAGCCAGGGCCCCCACAGTGGACAGGCTTAAGGCACCTCCCAGGCCTGGGAGCGAGGCTAGGATGCAAGTTGAGAAACTGAAGCGTAGACCGCGTTGTATGGATTGGGCAACACAGCAAGAAGTACGAGAGTGCTGCCCTGCGGGGGCTCATGCCAGGTGCGCTGGATACGGGTCCACAGCACAAAGACCTGTCACAGGTTCATCCACCATCAGTGGGGCATCTCCTCATGGTCCGTATTGGCTCACAAGCAGGGCATGACTGAATGACAGGTGGAAGCCGTAGTCACTACAGATGGAAGGGGCCGGGGAAAGGATTGTCTAAGTCCCCCTTTTGGGGAATGAGGGACACACTCAAGAACCGGATCTCAAGTCAGGATGCTCCACATATATTAGCTGTTTTATAAGGATTTATTGAGGGAGCGAATGCCCAAATGGCTTGGGTTCACTACTGCCAAAACCCCCCGTGCAGAGAGCTGTGAGTACAAATGCGAGCCAGCGCCTTTGCAGGGGCATCAAGGTGTGGGCCAGAAACTCACAAGTGTCGAGGTCGGGAGTGTGATCTCACTGAACTGGTGGAGGCAGGAGCTGGAAAGCAGACTGGGTCTCAGGGGGAGCAGACGGGACGAGTGTGGAGGCTCGCAACGGTGGCTGTGGCCCCTCTTTGTGGGTCTGCACGTGTGCGCAGAGAACGTGTGTCTGTCACAGACAGAGTCCAGCTCGGTGACAGGCAAAACTGACCCCAGGAAGGAAGCAGCTTTGTTTTCTGAAAACGGACCCAGTTATGAAGCATGCAGTGAAAAAAATGAGAAGGGCTAAGGTAACACCCTGTTTTATACCAATTTTAAAAACATAAAAATGCCGGAAAGGCCTTTCTGTCCACCCTGATTCACATGGTGGGATTTTAATAAAGATGCTAAGAGAGCTTAAAAGCTTAAAGTCAATACTGCGATCGCACCACTTTCTCCTAAGTACAATAGGATTCTGGTCCGTGAAGCAAAAAGGACAACACGTTGTTCAATACTCCCCAAATCCCCTCGGGTTCTGTGATTCGCTAGGAGGACTCACCAGACCCAGCCGTCCTCTCGGCTGTGATCACATATAAATGTACGTACATTATATATAATATAAAATAAATTTATAGTGCAAAGATACAAATCAAAATCAGCAAAGGGAAAAGGCCCTTGGGCGAAGTCCAGAGGAAGCCAGACAGAAGCTCGAAGGGTGGTCTCTCGGTCAAGTCACAGGGGATGTGCTCAACTCCCCAGGCGCGAGTGGTGGCAACACGTGTGTAATGTCATCTGCCAGGGATGCTTGCTAGGGCCTCAGTGCCCAGGCACTGGGGGTGGGGCTGATCACATAGACACCCTCTGCTTACCTTGTACCCAAATTCCAGACTCCCTGAAGGAAAGCAGGTGTTCAGCACGAACCACAGTTTTGTACAGTTTAAGCACATGAGCTGCACTCGTCCGTTAGGGACCGGTGGGAAGACCGCTGCAATCCAGATGCCAGCCAAGAGCCAACCTTGCGAACTGGCATTTCTAAGGCCCGTTTCAGGTTCGCTGTGTTAAATCTCTTATGCACACCCTCCCATCTCCCTCCTCCAATACAGGGAAAAGGTGAAGAGGGGCTCTCAGGAAAAACAGTTCCAGGGCGGGCACAACAAACTGTGGACTTTCATCATGACACAGCCAGTCCCTCCTCTCCCCTCCGGACATTGCTGTTGACATGTCAGCAATGGCCTAGAGCAAGAGGAGATTCCAGTGGAAGGTCACTGGAGAAATTCCATTCTGCCCCTACTTTCCTGGCCTCACTGGCTCAGGAGGAGAACCCGAGGGGATGCGCATTCCCTCTGCCTGCAGGGGCCCTGGCACACCTTCCCACTCTTCTGCAGCTGCGGGGTCCTGATCCCAATCTTCTGTTGGCTGAAACTTGAAGAAAGTTGCAATTTATCCCTCATTGCATACCCAAGGGGCAGAGCAAGAATCCCTAAACACCTCACCTTTGGGATCCTGGCTCCTGTCAGAAATACGTAGCAACCTTCCGGGTTTGTGGATAAATAGGAAACGCATGGCAGGAGGGATTCCAGGTTCCCTGACCTTGACCCTTTCGTTCTGAGTTTTCATTTCAATGGTACTGACACTCTCCTCTACAAACAAACCATCTTTTTCCCACTTGGCAATACCCAGGGAGAGGACTTTATTTGCTCAGACGATGGATTTTCCGGCAAACTCTATTTGATTTACATGCAAAAGTTCACGTTTCAAACATACAAACAAACAAAAAACCCAGGCATGTCTGGACACTGTTGGTTTTTTCCTACCAAACAAGACCTGCGTTTTGTTGGTTATTGACGTAGTTCCACAGGGATTTGAGTGGACATAAATAACAACTGGCCTCGTACAAAGACACCAGGCCCTTGCAAATGAATGACCCAAGACCATCTCTGGGAAGAGCCTTTCTCCTCCGTTGCCCTTGACCCTGTAGGAGTTGGGGGAGACTTTCCACTCCAGGAGGAGAGATTCTGGGGGAGAGGATGGAAGGGAAGCTGCGGGAACAGTTTACAATCACGTTCTAGCCGAGCAGCTGGCAAAGGTGAGTGGCTCTCTGTATCCATTCACACCTTTACAGAAGCCTCAGGGGAGTTTTCACAGTCTGACAATGACAATTAAAGTTCCAAGAAGGAATTTATAAAGAACTATTGCAGCTGCCACCACAGTAGGGTTTGGGGTCTAAGAGAGGACCATTCCTCCAACAAACAGCCTCTTTTCTTCCTTCTTTCGGGAGACATGTACATCGACGCCAGTGACAGCTCCAGAGGGCAGGAGTTTTCCCTTTGCTTCAGCTTCCCTGGGCACAGCCCTCTCTTGCCAGGGATCTATGATCATCCATTGGTAACCACCTTCCTGTGGGGCAGTGGTATGCTGCTGGGCTGGCTCTCCTCACAGCAGGGCCACCCAGAAGGAATAAAAGGAATGAGAGGTTTACTAATGCACTCACCTACTGACAGTGAATACCTCTGTCTTTTAGAATATTTTTATTTATTTTTAATTGTGGTAAAATACACATGGAATTTACCATCTTAACCATTTTTAAGTACACAATTGAGATAGTCATCTTATTAGAGATATTTACATTGATGTGCAATCTCCAGAACATTTTCTTCTTGCAAAACAGAATCTCTTAGACAACAGACAACTACATGGGCTTGTGTGTGTGCCTGTGTGTTTGTGTCTGTACGTGAGGGTGTGCACATTGGTGTGGCTGTGTGTCTGAGTGTCTGTGTGTAAGGGTATTTGTGACTGTGTGTGTCTCCACGCTCATGCATTGTCTGTGTGCGTTTGTGTCTGACTGTGTGAGTGTGTGCACGTCTGTGTGAGTGAGTGTGACGCACGTGTGTGAGTATGCAGGGGCAGGGGGAGGACTGGGGAAGTACCAAGGGGATGTCTCAGCCACACGGAGCCTCCTGCACGTGGGTTTAGCTCCAGAAAGCATTCCCCACTGGGTTCTTAACTTCTTCAGAGTCCTGATAGGCCTTTAAAGTTAAGGAAACTTCCAGAGATTTTGAAAAGACTGTATAAAACATGACAAAAGTCAACAAAAACTGTATCTCTTACAGATATAGACTTCTCAAGTTTGAAGGAAAGAGATTTTCATGTAAAATGTGAAAGACGTCCAGAGTGGGGAGAGACGCCTTAAGAAGTCATAACCAGCCAGATGAGGTGGCTCACGCTTGTAATCCTAGCACTTTGGGAGGCCATGGCAGAAGGATTGCTTGAGGCCAGGAGTTTGAGACCAGTCTAGGTGACATAGTGAGACCTGTCTCTACGAAAAAAATTTAAAAATTAGCCAGCATGGTGGTATGCACCTGTAGTCCCAGCTACTTAGGAAGCTGAGCCAGGAGGATTGCTTGAGCCTGGAAGTTGGAAGTTGCCACTGCACTCCAGCCTGGGCAACAGAGAGGCACCGTGTCTCAAAAAAGAAGAAGAAGGAGAAGAAGGAGAAGAAGGAGAAGAAGGAAAAGAAGGAGAAGAAGAAGAAGAAGAAGAAGAAGAGGAGGAGGAGGAGGAGGAGGAGAAGAAGAAGAAGTCACAACCAGCTGCACCACATACAATACAGACACATGCATGGTTTTATTCAATTCCATTCATTTTGCTGGCGAGACCCAGTTGACCACTGAAGCAAAATGAGAGACCCTACATCCACTCATCCCACATATCGCGCTTCGCAGAAGGAAAAGCATTCAGTGATAACAAAACATTATGGAAAAAAATAGCAATTACAGTGACAACACAACAATGCCTATGAACTGTTAAGTTTAGCCTAAAGCTGCCTCCTTACATCATCTTATGGTCAGATCAGAAGGTTTGTCTGTAAACAGTGAACTATCTCCTAACTGGACATGTAAACAGACTATGTAGCAACCACCAGTTTTAGCCAATCAGAGGGAGCCAACTGCTCAAACCTTGTGCAAATAGGGCAAACGCCAAGTTGTAACCAATCCAGCTGTTTCCGTACCTCACCTCCATTTTCTGTACCTCGCTTTCCTTTTTCTGTCCTTATATCCGCTCTGACCACTTGGCAGCACTGGAGTCTCTGAATCTACTCTGGTTCAAGGGGCCGCCCAATTCTTGAGTCATTTTTTTTGCTCAATTACATTATTTAAAATTAATTTGTCTAAAGTTTTTCTTTTAACAGAATAAAATGATCAACAAAAATGAAACCTATCAATAATTCTGAAAATTTATTACAAATGCATTAATTATAATAAAAGAATAGTGGCAACCAAAAACCACAATCAACACCAGATAATGAGGATGCTCTGCAAATAATGCTAACCTCATTGAGCTTGCCAGAGTGCTGACTAGCTGTGTGTGTGTGTGTGTGTGTGTGCATGTGTGTGCATGTATGTGTGCATGTGTGTGCATGTGTGTGTGTGCGCGCGCACTCAAGTACAGTAGGAGCTGTGCAGTGTTCCCAAGGGTAACAGGGTGTGTGTGTGTGCACACGCACTCAAGTACAGTAGGAGCTGTGCAGTGTTCCCAAGGGTAACAGGCAGCTGAAGTTAGAATCCAGACTTCCTCACCTACTACCTGTGTGACTTTAGTACATTACTTAACCTCCCCTGTAAAACGGTGGTCATAATAGCGTCTATCTCACAGGGTTATGAATATCAAAGAAGAGAATACCTATAAAATGCTTTGTGCCATTCCTGGCAAGAAGCTAGCTCTAAATAAATGTACCAGTAGTGGTAGAGATGGACTGAACTTTACCTCATCCATAATGAATATTTTTGCTTTTTCTAATAATTATTATCTGTCTTTTCTCATTACCAGGGAAGTGAATATTTACCTTGCTAATAATTTCAGACAATTGGGGAGATGTGTCATAATCAGCATTTATTGCAGTAGTTTTCAGTCCAGAAGCTCTTCATGTACAATTCATGCTTGTTGGGGGTTGGGGGTTAGATTTGTAATTGGCCGGTTGTGGTTGTATACGTGAGGATATACGTGGGTCTATTTCTAACTGAAACAAATGAAAACCCTTCCATTTTGAAGCTCTGTAAGGAAGCTGTCAGGGGAGTGGGTCAGAGAAGGATTTTAGATGAAGTACGCCAAGTGAATGGGCCAGTTTCCACACGGTTGCCAGTTCTCTCTGGAAACCCACATCCGGGCAGGTTTCCTGGGCAGATCTTCTGGCATCTCACCAAACTCTTCTAATGAGGGCCATGGGAGCAGGCCGGCAGGAACCCCCTTGTTATGGCAGTCCCTTGCCCAAGGGACTGCTGCCCTGTTGTGGTCATACACCTGCACCTTCTTGCCGACAGGTGAAGCACTAACACCAGCCCACAGGGCTCTTCTGGAGGCAGCAACTGCAAAGACAGGTTCTGAAACTTGGAAACTGGAAGAGGAGCTTGTAGGAAAGCCAGGCCGGAAATGGAAGGGACATGATGTTCTGTAGGGTCTTCCTAACAGCAGAACTTCTGGACAATGATCTATGAATTTCCAAGCAAGCCAAAGCCATTGCATAATCGCATGTGCGTGTGCTAAGAAACAGCCAAAGAACAGAGCAAGTTCTCTTTTCTGTGATGCTCACTTAGCAATTTTTGCAGTGAGGTTTCAGATAACTGTGCCAGGGCCCTTCCTGTGAATGTTTCTTGTTAGTGCATTTCTCTTCATATGATGGCAACTACAAGTGGTTAAAACACCATCTGAAATACTCACTATACCATATGGATTTGTATCATGAGCCATAGAAAATATTTCCCACAACACATTTTTAACTTAAAAAAATTGTTTATATATACATTTTAATAAATTCAGATATTGTAATTTACCTAGAAGAGTTATTTGTGCCTATGTTCTGAAAAAGACAGCACAGGTGCCCATGAATATGAGAAATTATATTAGGGAGTCTTGAGTGGTCCGTCCTACTCCTGTATTCCATGTGTGATAATGATCTGGCATCAATCGTAAAAAGAAGTCCTCTAACAGCTATGACTTACTCAATAAGGCCATTGTCCTTGATTATACAAATTCTTTGATTTGATTATTCAAATCCATAAGCCCTTTAAAACTTTTTGCTTTGGGGAACAGAACCAATAATGTTTTATAAGCTTAACTATGTGATATCATGTGACATTGTGCTTTATGGAACTAAATAAAGTTGGTCTGTGTCCATGTATTTCTGTACTATATTTTTACCTTGTGTGTAACCTCCTAGAGTACTGTGTGTGTATGTACGTGTGTGTGTGTGGATGTATATATATATATATATATATATATATATGTTCGCCTTTGGCTTTATTGAATACTTTCTTTCACTTGTCCTAAAACATCCTCCCTCAAACCTGAAGCGTTCTTTAATAATCATGCTCATTCTCTCACTAGGTATCAGCTGTTTCCAAAGCTGAATCATTTGCCCATGCCCCCAGGTATTCACGCCCATGTGTAGTCCCCTCCCACAGTGAATCTGGGCTTTAAGCGACAGAATAGTGGAAGCAACACTGTGCCATTCTCCGCCTAAGCTATATGTCATCCTATCAGCTTCCGTTTTGTGCTTTTTGAACCCTACACCAACATTAAGAAGTCCAGTTACACTCCTGGAGTATAGCTAACCTGTAGAGGGATCATGCAGAGAAGCCACATGAAAGGTGGAGGCCCTGAGAGTAGGTGGAGAGAGAGAGGAGCCCAGCAGTCACAGAGTCAGCTGTCTCTGCCAACCTGCAGGCCTGGGAGTCGTGTGAGCATCTTGCAGGAAGATCCTCTGGCCCCAGCCAAGGAGTTGTAGCTGATGGTACATGAAGCAGAGATGAACTGCCCTGCTGAGCCCTGCCAAAGTCATAAAATTGTGAGCAATAAAATAAAGTGGCTGCTATTTTATTCCACTAAAATTTGAGATAGCTTGTTACATAGCAACAGGTAACTAAGACATCAATACAAATATTTATCTAACCCATTTATAATTATAATACACTAATAATATTGAATATATTATAATCCATAACAACATAATAAATATAATAATATTTATCTACCTACCATTAGTAGACTTTGTAATGAATAAAAATGATATCTATCTTTAAGGCATACAGGCCAGAAGGGGGAACTGTATTAAAAACTAGTCTTTTGGGATTTATTCAAGAAGTCTTGTTTCCATGATTTTATAGACTTCAAAATATTTTATTTCTTGCTCCCATGATAAATATCTTTCCTATGGAACTAACCTGGCATATAATATGTATGCAAAAATACATGTTGATTAATTAATGAATTAAAGTCAGAAGAATCTCATATGTCAGTGAAAGCAATATGGTTGCTAACCAAAAATAGGAAGTAAAGGCTTTTAGTGAATTATGTATGGAGTGCTGGTTTTCATTCCATCTCTTGCCTTAAACAATAAGTCGATCACTTTAAACTTGTTTCCAAGGCTGAGAGTCCCATAAAAGGGAGCACGAAATAATTACAAGCATAAATAATGATTTATGCTCCCTAAAATGCTTTATTCCTACGTGGTAGATTCTTATTTAAGTAAAATGTGCCAGATGCCCCCACCCTGTTCAAATAGTAACCAGTTACCCACTTGCGTTTCCATTCCTGGGGTTTCTCTTTCCTCCACACTTCTTTGGGCTGCTTTCCCAGGGCTTTTATATCCATCAAATCCGCCTTGTATTAAGCATGGCGTGAACACAGAGGGCGTCCCGTACCACCAGACCTGGGAAGCAGTGATGCATCCCTTGCTGACCACTATCCTTCCTGCTCGGATTGGGGGGCATTTCTTGAGGGCACCATTCCCGTCAAATGTCTGTCGGAGGCTGAACTCGGAAATACTGGCACAGAAACTGGGTAAATACATGAATGGTGGTAAATCCACTCAATGCTCTTAGCTGCTTCCACCAACCTCCCCTCTCTGCACTTGTGTTGTTCCCAACCCCAGAAACTCAGAAACCTGAGGCAAGATCCCAATTTGAGAGGGAGACATTGCCACAAGAAAATTAAAATATGCCATAGATTAACAAAATCAAGTTAATTAAATCAACTGGAGAATTAACATGGCATGATTTCTTTCAGGACCCATTCAGTACTAATTTGTATAATTTCCCATAGTACCAAGTTCTTTGAATATACAACTCTATCTACTTTTAGTATCACAGCACATATTTTAATTTTCATATGGATGACAATGTTTTTATTATGTAAGAATTCTACAAGAGAGGTATAAACATACATATAAAGTGTGTTTATAAATACATAAGACATATATATGTAAGCATATGTATGTATAATAAGTGTACAGTTGGACCTTCTAGAGAAAGGTATAGAAATCAGAAGTATCTTACTTTGATTTTTAACCTTTGCCTTTATAATATTATGCTTTCACTTAAAAAAAGCAACTGTACTTTCTATCCCCCTTTAAATTGGATTGATTCTAGAAAGCACAATTGTGATTCATTGTGCAATATTAACACCTTGTAGTTGCCCAGTCCCTACACCCTCCCTACAAAGCACTTTTAGAACTGCTGTTAAATTCCCACAACAACCTTCTACAATATCTCTAGTACACAAATAAGGAAACTGAGGCTTGGATCGGGGAAGGGACTCGCTCATAATCACACAGCTGGTATGTCACAGATCTGGGACTCAAACTGAAGTTTTAAAAATCAAGTCCAGTGTCTCAGCTAAAATGCATGTTTACCAAGCCTTCATCTCTCTCTTACTCGAAATTTCCTTTCAAACCTACATGTTCCAGAGTCTCTCTAGAGCTGGACTCCATTGCTCCTGGAAGACACGCTTGGCTCTGTCTGAGCAGTGACATAGGCCCAGGTCTCAGTGGAAGCACCAAAGCACGTGCCCAGCTGGTACCTAATGGGGGCTGTCCCCATGGCAGGGGTGCCTCTACCACCCTGGGCAGTCAATAGACTAGTTTTTATTGGACACCTGTATGGGTCAGGGACTCTGTTAGGAGCTGCAGGGAATTCAGTAGGGAACAGAAAATGAGGCTGTCTTTTCCCCTCAAAGGCTTACAGTAAACCCCTAAGCTTCCCAGCAAAGCGGAAAAGCAACACTTCACATCCATCCTGGACGCCTCCACCCCCAAGAGTGCTTTCTGATGGTTCGGATTTGTGAAATTTTGTTCACATCCTTGGGACCACCTTGGTTACCCAGAGCAGGCTGGAACCACCCATTTACTCTAAATGCAACAGGCCAACTGCCATCCTCATTCCAACCCTCACTTCCCACCACTTCTTCTCCGGCCTAAAAATGCCTTTCAGCACAGGCAGAAAATATGACAGAAGAACTTTCCAGTCAAACAAACCATAATGGAAAATGCTCTTTGTTGCTGGCCTTGGTGATCAAAGCGCCCTGCATGTGTTTGCCAGCTGTAGTTCAGCTGTAGTTCAGATGGTTTCTATTTCACCCAGCATTAATTTTTTATGAAATCTCTCTAGGGCCCAGGGGACCAGTAATTGGCTTTTACTTCTTTATTCTGCGCTGTCGTTTCTAATTGCTGAGATGGTTCCATGATAAGACTCATATTTTAAGGTGGCGTTAATGTATTTACTGGCCTTCCCGTCTGCAGGCAAGCTCACCTCTTTGTGCAGAATTTCAATCATGTATTGCCTCTAGAGGGGAGACGGAGGTATTATTGGGCTAAATATACTTGCTTTTCTTTGGGTATTATTTCACATCAACGGCATAGCATACACAGCACTGCCAATAACAAACCTCAGACTCTATTTTTTAATTGAAGTTTGATTCTTAAGAGTAAGGAGCTTGGGTAGCAGTGGTAAGTCCTATTTAAAAAGAAGCCTGCTATTTGTATGAAACGTGCCCATTTGGTTATGTATGGTATGAGGCCTCTTGGGCCATAGCGGTGTCTTCCCTCTGTTTCATACTGTCTCTGGATGCTGTAGCGAAGCCAGCATACGGCTCTCACTGTCTGTCCCAGAACCCCTTTTGCAGCCCCAATGACCGAAGAGCCCCGTGAACTATTTAGAAAACACGGTGACTGGAAAATGGCAGGGCTTGCAGAGCTGTAGATCGCCAGGGTGCACACACAAGGCCAGTGCTGCAATCTCTTTCATTCATTTCAGACATCCTTTTTCTTGCCAACTTCATGTGTTTTCTAAAAAACAAGAAAAAGAAGAAGAAGAAGAAAAACCCGGTCATCAGGCCTTACTTCCTTAAAGCGGAGCTAATGGAGATATTCAGGATCTGACTAGGGCAGCTGATTTTCCGATTTTCTTTCAGCGGTGATTATAGCTACACACCCCGTGCAAACCACATGCAAGATCCCCCCTTCCTGACGTAATTTTACATTCTCAACTTCTCCAATTGGTTTTAACTGTTAACAGAGGCCAGGTTTCGCACACGTTGACACGTTTGGGGGAGGAAAAGAAAGACTTCGTTTTAGGCAGTTTTGCCTTAGCAGCACCACTCCCAGTTTCCTGGCTGCATCCCGACTGTGCCTTGGATTCATGTTGGCAATATTCCCCTAGCTCAAAGGTACCGAGACTTCTACACTCTCTTGAGCATTTGGGTTTTGAAGCAGCCCCTGGGTAGGAGCCCGCCCCCTCCATGGTCATTAGCTTCCTTTCTTCTGCAAGACTCCCATCCCGTAGGCGTCTCGGGCACCACTGATAGTCTGTGAATTTGCTAATATTCAATTCACTCTTTACAGACCATCATAATCTCTGCTCCTTGGAGCGTCCAACTGTGTGAAGGTGAATGTGTGGGAAGGAGCTGCTTTTCACTGTGTTTTTACCCTGTGTTCTCAGGCCAAAGAAATTTCGTTCAGTTGTGTGTATTCAGTCCTTGAGGACAAAAGGCAGTGCTTCTATTTGAAGCTCTGGTTCATTCAAAGGGAAGCAAGCAATTCTATTCCACAAGTATTCACTGAACACTTCCCAGGACCCAGGAACAGTGCCAGAGGCTGCAGGGCAGTGTCTTCCAAAGGACAGTGTGCACCACCATCACCTGAAGCCTTTCTGATTAGAGGGGCTGGGGGCGGGGCCCAATTCCTGTGCATTTCTAAGACATCTCGATTGCAGCGCACCCACTTTGAGTGACACTGCTGTGAGAGACCGTTTAATAAATTCTCAGGGTTTTGTGGGAAGATATTGAAACACATTTGAATCAGGCAATAAGACAACCAATAATACAGGACCAAATAATTCAAGTCCCAAAATGCATTCTAGAGATATTGAATGTCAATGGCCTTCAGGAGATGACGGGAACCACCAACCACTGTGGACCAAAAGTATTGGGTTAGTTACCACAAGGTGGGGTTTGGAAGGAAAAGCATGATGTGTATGAGTGGAGGAGAAAGAGGAAGGCTTTCTGGGACGGGAAAATAAAGGTGACAAATAACGAGGAGCTGCACTAAGAGCTGATGAGATTAGTTTTGCAGGGATGCATAGTTTCTAGAGAAATAAATGAAGACCAGTGAAATGAGAACAAGTAAAGTCTACTTATTCAGAGCTTGCGAGAGAGTCAGTCATTGTCACTTGTCTTTCGGCAAAGACGCAAAGGCAGGCAGAGGAGTGGGGAAGCTTCAGCGTGGGGAAGAGGGAAGGCTCCAGTGTGCCCCACGGGAGGCTGCTGGCGCAGGGAAGCTGGAGGCGGCTCTGCAGACGTGGGCATCCCATGCGATTGGCACGGGGCATGTTTGGCTTTCTCTGGTTGGTCCTAAGCTGGAAGTAGGGACAAAAGGTAAGGAACCTGTTAGCTGTTAATCAAGTCCTGGCCATTTTGTTACAGAAGTTATTGCTTGGCTTCCTGAGTTGTTTCCAGAGATAACAAACTATGAATCCGACTTACCGATAGCAGGCTGGCTTCCGACTGGCTACATGGAGAGCGGGCTGGTTTCCAGGGCAGGTTGCCACGGATTGAGCGCAGGAGCTCTGTTTTTATGCGTGTTCTGGCCACTGTCCGTGAGCACATTCACCTCTCACTTCAGGTCTTGCAGGTTTGCGCTGTTGTCTTCCATCCCTTCGCATTCGTGTCTTCGTTTTCCGGGAATGTGATGAACATGTAGCCTCAGTCCGCCTAGCTGATGACTTCTGGGTGTTTCTTCCTTTTTTTCTGAGTACTCAGGAGCCCTTCTACGTTCTGTCCATTGGCTCATCCCTCAGACTGATGATGACTAAACTTCTCCTGGAGGAGAAGAGATTGGTCCAGTCACCCCAGAGTGAAGCGCGGTTCCCAGGCCGCGTGGTTGCTCACAGGGTAAGAGCTACGGCCTGCATCGAGATACCAGCACGGCGTGGGAGGCACGCAGAACTGAGCGTCACGGTTCCCCCCTTGGCCTCAAAGGAAAGGACAGTTGAGTGCTGTCTGTAGAAGCACCCAGGTCTCCAGGTCGAGGGAGCCCTGCAGGTTCCCATTGGAGGGATGCAGCTGTAACCACTGGTCCCTCTGAGGGTGCCGGGAAACTGACACTCTGCAGATGGGGTCCTTTGCTGCCAAAGCGAACATCCTACGGGCTCAAGGGCCCCAAACAGCTGAGCAGGGTCACCTCTTTTCCTGGCAAGCGCTAAAAAAGGCTGCACGTCAGTGCTCCCCAGACACCACGTTGAGGCTTTGCAGGACGATCCTCCGTCCTCACCATCTGTCGACAGCTGCTCTGGCCACGGCGTCCAGCTGCCAGCTCGTATTTTCCATCAGAGACGTCCTTCTTTCTGGTTTCTTGACCAGCTCTTTGATGGTACATAACCTTTTAGCCACCTCCCCTGCTCTGCAGGTGGCTCAGTGCTACTTCTCCCATTTTCTTTTGCTCTCTGAAACTCCTCTTGGTGTGGCTCCCAGGATGTCTAGTGAACCATCAGCACCTAATTAATTCTCTAAGCGAGGCTCCCATGTTGGGCCATCCTTTCTCATTTTTTATGAATTGCTTATTTGCTGAACTTATATTCATTTCTCATAGAAAAATTCAACATGTAAATCCATCATATATTAGATTAATTCAGTAAACTAAAATGGCCACAGGCACTCACTGTTAAATATTTTAGCATTTAAAAAAATCTATAGCAAAGATTTATCATTTACAATAAGTATAGCAATTATTAAAGTAAATAATACATCTGGGAACTAGGACTCTTTTACTTTTGACTTCAGACAGGTTGGGTATGTTTGGGCATATGCAATTTTTTCCTGGGCAGAAAGTTGGTTGCACAAAAGATGAAAAATTAAGTTATTGAAACAGCGATTCTGTTATACATATTGAAATTAGAGATTGTTAGCTGCATTTCAATATCTGTTCTTCCTTTCTTATACGGTAATCAAATCTCCAATTTGTAGCTGTGCACTTGTCTGCAAGAAGAATCCTATTTTCCGACTTCTTTTGTAGCTGGTTATGATCAGATGATTATGGACAAAGGGATATAAACAGAGGGGTGTGTGTGTGTGAGTGTGTGTGAAATTTCTAGCACAAATCCTTAAAGGGTAGGAGTGTGCCCTTTCTTGCCCTATTTTCCTTCCTGTTGGCTGAAATGTGGTGTGATGGCTGGTGCTAAAGCAGCCATGCAGATCACAAGGGGGAAGCCTTAAGGACGGTGTATGACGTAGCAAATTAGAATGAGCCTGAGCTTGTTCCAGCTCTGGACCTCCTCGGCTTCTTAAGTGACAGTGAAATAAACAGGTGTACAGTTTTTTAAAAGCATTGTTATTTTTGCTTCTTTTAATTATTTGTAACCAAATCTAATCCTGACTAATAAAACACCAAAATAATCAAAGCACAAGGAATAAGTTTTGCATTTTTTTTTTGGAGACACAATCTCACTCTGTTACCCTGGCTGGAATGCAGTGGTGTCATCATAGCTCACTGCAGCCTCAAACTCCCAGGCTCAAGCAATCCTCCTGCCTAAGCCTCCTAAGTAGCTGGGACTACAGGGGTGAAACACCACACCTGGCTAATTTTGCTATTTTTTGTAGAGATGAGGTCTTACTCTTGCCCAGTCAGGTCTCAAACTCCTGACCTCAAGCAATCCTCCCGCCTTGGCCTCCGAAAGTGCTGGGATTACAGACGTGAGCAACCACGCCCGGCCTGTTTTTTAAAGAATGGGAAAAGTATTCATGCCAAATGGGGTGGCCTGTGTGCATCCGGAAGCATATTCACCAGAGTCGCAAATAGCACCTCATCGCACTCACAGTCTTCAGCGACTAGAACTGCTCACACATGCACGATGATGCAGAGGTCATTATATCTAGTCACTCCTGTTTGTCTTTGTGTTATCACCGAGAATAAAACAATGTCAAGTATGAAAGCAGTGATGATGTCATAATAGCACCAAGAAAACCTTAGGTTAGAAATGATGGAAAGCTGAATTTTCTTTAAAAAATAAAATCAGTACAGGGATAACCTAAAATAATTGTGTGGCTTCACAATCTCAATCTCGAATACGTTTCAGGACCAGCAGGAAATGTTAATGCAGTATGACTTACCACCACCGCAGTGGCAGGAACCCATACTCAAAGCCTGAGCATCCTTGCTCCATCTGAACACACTCAGATTTTTCTAAAACACACCTCTGGCCAAATAAAACATTTCTGCAAGCTGGTCCTATGCCTGGGCCACCAGTTTGTACTCCTGGTAAATTCTGATCAACACTGGCTTTGGATTCATTCTTGAAGCAAGATGGGACCTCAGGCTTCCAGGAGTTTACAAATAAGTGGAAGGCAAGATAAGTCAGCATAATTTCTATCTGCACTGGGACTTTCAGAGCCTGAAATGCCTCACTAAGATCAGGGATTGTGACCTGAGAAAGTTATATTTGAGTTTGGCATGAGGGGCGGAAGGCAAGGGAGTGACCCAGACCCAGAAACCAAAACTGGACAAAGGAAGGAAATGCACAGCCAGGGTTGAGACCGAGGGAACTAGGGCTTCAAATCCAGACAGGGGCCATCAGTCTCTGAAGCACATAAGAAAAGTAACCTGAACAAGAAGCAGAATCTAAAACATTTTTAAATGAAACAAAATAAAATTGATGTCTTATGTGTTATGTGCCAAAGTCAGGATTAAGTTAAGGATGAACAACATGCAGACACGAGGACTATGTGCAGATGAGCCGACAGTTGTTCTTCCCACCTACCTGCTCAAAAATAAAAGGGTCAAAAATAAGTACGTAAAATCGGGATTTAAAACAATGCCTCAAGTTAATGACCTACCTACCTGGTTCAAATTCCCTTTAATTTAAACAGATGACATGATCCTGGAAATTATTAGGACTACATCTGTTCCCTTCAATCTCTAATTTGATTATTGACAAGTATAAAAGATTATTTCATAGATCGTTTTTACACTGGTCCAACTCCCCATATGATAAAATTGACAGAAATTCAGAAAATGAAATCACATTTTTCTATAACATTATTCTTTTTCCAATGTGTAGCATTTTACCTGAATTAACTTACTTAGCTGGAAAAAAAAAAAACCTAGATATTTCATTTGGGACAGTAAAAGGACTTGAACAGTAGAAGATATTAATACCACAAGAAACTATATACAAAAAAAAAGGAGCAGGAAATGAATCACAAATCTTAGGTTTTATCATCACCCCCTTTACTTGTGAGCTGTCTTCACGCTAGTGAAGAGAGACAGCACGTATGAAAAATGGCCAAAGAAGTTCAATATACAGGAATCAACATATTGACGCCTAAAGGCAGGTGAAGCATAGCTGGAGAGCGTCAGCCGGGTTTCTCACATCTACGCTGTGGGACAGATGGAGAAACAAATCGACATCTAAAAGGTCACCGATTTTGACATTCCTAGGACAGAAATGCTTCCAACTGGGAGTAAACCCACAAGTCACTGGAGTGTGGCCGGCTAAGCTGCTTTACCGCCTTCATCAAATATTTAGAAATGGTACGATGCTCACTGGAGAAAACTAAGAGAATGAGAAAGGAATGCTGAGGTTCTATGGCTTAAATATGCCCAACCCAGACACTTTATTAAAACACTGGAATTACTGTCCTATGAAAACAGAGACCTTATAGTGGGAATTTGAGAAACAGTCAATGGGACTGTGTATCCAAAAGGTATTCAAAGCTTTATAGACGTCTTCACATGGTAGCTAAAATCTCACTTAAACACATTACAGAATGGAAGAGATCTGCGGTCACAGGCCAGATGAAAGTACTTGGTCTGCCAGCCTGGTGACTGATTTTTTTTAACATTGAGAATTGGATATTAAATCATTACTTTAAAGATTCAGGTGCTGGCCTGAAACAGAACACCAATGAGGCTTTCCACAGGAATCTCTTCACCCTAGAAAATTGTTTCAGGGACATGGACCAAAAAAAAAAAAAAAAAAAAGTCCAAGTCCAATAAACTGTATGCAGCTATTTTTGGAATAATTAAGTACAAAGCCTTCAATACGTGGAGTTGATCACTAGAATAAGAGTTATCCTGGGAGTCACTCCAAATACTATACAATGAAATAATGCATTAAGGAAAAGCTTCAAAACAGAAACTTCTTTCTAATAATTCTAAAATTCTGCACAACTGAACAGTGAAAACCAAAGAATCCACCCACAATAAAACCTGGTTCGATAAGAGACAGAAGGTTATGATACGAAACAATAGCCATCACAAATTAATACAGTTTTGCTCCCCAAGTAATATAGTTCTTTTTCAGAACATTGGACGCCCTTTTAAAATTTTATTGATAAGAAACAAAACACCTACACAAGAGCAGAATGTTGATAGGTAATCTATATCCCTCAAAATAAAGGATATTGTAAACAAGTTATATCACGTAAACTGCACTTACCTTTCTCCTCTGTACGAGTTATGGTACCCACCAGCTGCTGGAATCCCAAAGCAATGGAAAGACAATCAGAATTATGTGCTTTGATTTTGTCTTTATTGGTCAGGATAAAAAAAATAGGCTGGTGTTGAAAGCATAATAGATTTGAAATAATAATACCTCAGTCAGAGTCACAGCTGTGCCACCTTTGGCTATGCAACTTGGGAAAAATCACTTTATTTATTTATTGTCTTGAGTCCCGTTCCTATAAAATGCAGAATTGGAATAGATTATCTCTAAAAGCTTTTCAAGATCTGACATTTAGTACAGTGATTCTTTACTTCAGGAATTCCTGGAGGGCTTTGCTGTCATGTCCTCATAACACCTACTGGGAACGCTATTGCTTTCTCCCTTGCTATCCTTCTTACGAGAACCACAGGCCCAGGGGAATCAATTTCCTTTGCTGGTGACCGGCTCAGAAATGCGCATGTGACTCAAATTAGGGACACGGAAATCAAGGGTTTGGGGAAAGTTCATTCTTGTTTTTATGCATAAACTTCTGAAAGTAACTCTGCTTTCTTTCTCTGGACCTGATCAGGTTCAAAATGTGAAATCTGAAAAGTTATCATTATCTCTCTACCACTCTGGAGGGGAAGCCGGTGTTTTGATAAAGGCTGAGTCAAAGGACTCCCAGGAAGAATGGATCTGGAACCACAGGAGCAAGTTAGCACTGAAGCCAACCCACTCCGGACTTTCCGTTATGTGAGCCGGTACATTTCCTATTACCCCAGCCAGGTGGAGTTGGGGTTCTCTGTTAACCTCCAGATGAAGACACTCAAAATTTCCATTCCATTGTAACTGAAGTATTCATTCCCGTGAATCTTAGCTCTGCACTCACTGTGCGTGCTGTGGGAGGCCGAGACAGGAGGATTGCTTGAGCCCAAGAGTTGGAGGCTGCAGTGAGCTATGACGACACCACTGCACGCTAGCCGGGGCAACAGAGCAAGACTCTGACTCAGAAAAAAAAAAAGAGTGATTGACTCACAATGTGAGTCTAAAATCTCGGAAGCGGAAAGAACCTAAGCTATTAGGTTCTTGTATACAGAAACTGCATTTCATTAATCTTTGTATGGCTAACACTTAGCACAAGGCCCTTTTGAAGAGTGGGCACTCGACAAATGTGTGATGAATAAATAAAAAAATAATACTGAAAACTAACATTTATTTAGTCCTTGCTACTTGCTAAAACAAACTATAGGAATTAATTCTTTTAAACCTTCACAACACGAGGAGACACAACCATGATTATCCCCGCTGATCAGATAAAGTGGAAAATTAAGCAATCTCCCCCGGAGCGCTCGCCTAGTCAGTAATAGAACCAGGATTCGAATCTAGACTTGCCTGATTTCAGAACCCAAGTTCCCAGTGTTTAATTTCAACTGCTTTAGATATTGTCTGGTCTAGTGTTTCTCAAGATGTGATCCAGAGACCAGCTGCGTGTCTGCAAACTGCACCACGTTTAGTTCAGCTGACATTTTTTCATGGTTAGACTTTCCCACTGACGGAAGCACACATTCCATGTGAATAAAGGCCAGTCTCCCTCAAAAAACAAGAGTTGCCAACTTTTCGCCAATAATGCAGTGTTTGGAATGGTGTGTTAGTTCAGTTTATTATCTGAAAGAAAAACTCTCTTACTATAATGATAGTCACATATGTTAGAGTTTACATGACGGTGCAAATCTTTTTTTTTCTTGCTACTCCCTTCATATTATTATTCAACCCATGAAGAATTCACTTTGGGTTTCCTCCTGTCTCTGATATCGCTTTGTCTTCACTCCTCCCCCATGTCCCGGCACACCCCTGGATCTTCCCTGTCCTCTGTCCCAGCGCCATCTCAGAGGAACCTCATCAGGTCCCCAAGGCTCTCGCCAGGACACGTGAAGGCAGGTCCTCGCCATGCTCCCACGGAGGAGGCCTTAGGTCCTTCAGATTCCTCAGGGTAGAGCATCTGCAAGACAAACAAACAAACAAAAAACAACCAAACAAAACCACCTTTTTTTGCTAATATTGACCACTTCTTATGCAATAGCCTCAAAATTATCTCGTTAAAAAAGCACTGTTCTTCCGAAATGTAGAAGGCAAGAAAGGGACAAGAGGGGATACAATCTTGCCCTACTATGCGCACAGCCTCTGGTTGTGCTCATTTTTCCTCAGCATACTACGGAATAGGAAAAATGATATCCTCCTTGAATGGCATTTGAGACCCACTGCTCGTGGACAAGTATTAATTTGTCAAACATGAATGTGAAACCTATCTTTCACTCATTGTATGTGTGGGTTAAGAGGAGAACAGAAATGGTCTTTTTAAAAAATTAACATATTGCCTTCCTTATTCTTTGGGTTTCCTTAATCTGAGGCCATTTGCTGTCCGGTGGATCCATGGATGGAATGAACAATTTTGAATATTTTAGCATTTTTCCAAAGAGAGGGTCTGTAACTACAAATGGATTAATAACACATATCTGATGTGTTTGCCCAGTGCGGGGAAAGCAGTTAACTAAGTTGTGAGCGTATCGTTCTCCTTCTACTTATTGGCATATGAAGGCGCATTCTATTTAGTCACATTTTTGTAAAAATACAAGTTAATAAAAAAGTGGTGTAGCATAATCATAGAATTCTATATCCTGGCTAAAGACGGCCTCCATGTGTTTTCTAGTCTTCTCGTAAATACAGAAGTGCTGAGCACAAGACATGGGGACTCATGGCAAACCCTTCACTCCACAAGGAGGAGAAAGGATTAATAAATGGTTTTCTTTTACGTGGGTTAGTAAAGGAGGTGGCAGACTTGAACTTCGTTTGGAAATGGCTAAATAAATGAAGGAGACCTAGAACTTAAAGTGAAATGAAGCTTGGGAGATGACAAATGTCAATTTGAAATTTAGCTCTTTCTGTCGTGATGCGATTTGGGGTTCTACCGGAGATGAGTTTTTTCACAAACAGAAAGAAATCTCATTTAATTTCCTAGTAATGATGGGTACAATGTCACATGTCTATTCTTAGCCCTCAACCTTTATTTTGCTTCTTCCTTAGAAGTTAGATCACTTACAAAAATATAGTGAGACAGATCCTCATCTGTATTTTGGAAACAAATAGGAAAATTAATTGTTCTCCATTCAACCATAATTTTGAAGAGAGAAAGAGGACAGCGTAGAATAAATCTTATTTGAATTACAACTACATATTATTTTTGTAGATGTGAGTTTAAATAAATATTATTTAATATTTTTTTATTCATTTGAAAAGTCTTGTATTTTAATATAGACTTTTACAAATATGCACATTGGGTTAAACATCAATTAACTAATAAATTAAGCACTAAATAGCTAAGACTGTCTACCTTCTTCGATATAAATCTTAGATACCAAAAGTTTTACTAGGTCACCCTGAATGCCTTCCAGTGGTCACCTCTGACATTTTCTGACATGCTTCCCAGAACTTGGGGACAAAGGAACATCTGGCACCACATATATGATTTATTGTTACATAAACCAAAGATGCTGAGAGTGCTCACAGGAAAGAAGTACACTGCAAACAAGTCTAGTTTCAACAGTGATCACGATTTGATTGGTGCTGTTAACTCTTCAAGGAACTGCCATAAATGGATAAGATAAAATCACATTTACATAACATTTTATCAACTGCAGAGCCCCTTTAACATTCATCATTTTATCTGTCTTTCACAAGAATTCTGTGGGAGAAATAGGACAGAGTCTCATACCTATAATTTTTTAGATAAAAAACCCCTAGGGTCAGAAAGGCAAAGGTCTCTGACCAGGTCACATAGCTAGTGAGGGTAACACTGGAAGTTCCTTAGTGCTCTTTTCACCATACCTGGATGTAACTTCCACTTAATGCCTCCTATTAAGTTTACAACCTCCTTTTCAGATAATGAGAGGCGATAGTGATGAATATTATAATTGCATCAACATGTAGTTAGAATGTAGCTTCAGCTTGAATTTAGCTATTTGTTCAGGGATCCATTTCTAGGATCCAAAGAAAAAGTTGTGGTGCCTGATCTGAGTTCTCTGGGGATAGTATGTTCCTAGACCCCAGGAACAAAGGAATGAAGAAAGATTTGAAGGCTGGGAAATGCAGAGAGGAAGAGTGCCACATGGCAGAGTCCAAGACCAGATGGGAGTAGATCTATGCCTAGAGAGGGATGTGGCCTTGGTTAAATCACTAGGGACAGGCACTAACTTTGTGGGTAATTGGGCCAAATACTGTGGTAGGTGCCCAAATTCCTCATGTAGTTCTCTTAAAAGCCTGTTTCCCAGATTAGCAAAGATTAACTGACGTTCCCAGGTTATATAAATGGGAAGTAGAATTGTGATAATTGGCTCCAAGCCCTACCTGGTCTCAACATTTTCACCAACTTTGCTCATCTCTAAAAGTCCCTTCCATCGCAAATTCTGAGTCTACCTTAGATACTATAGAAGTTTACTAACAAACCAAACTCTCCCAGTTGACTTCATTCCCCAGTAATGTTCTTTTTTTTAAGGATAATTTGAGGGTTAAGCTAGTAAATTGTGACATATTCTGCAGATCATTATGGTTCAATAGCAGTAGTTTCTTGTTGTTCTTGTCATTGTTGTTATTGTTTTTGTTTCTTTTGTTTTTTTGTGTTTTTCATTTTGGCTTTAGGTTTTTCTAATTGTTTATTAACATCTGATTTAGATTTTCTTTATTAAACCAAATCATGCATTTTGAAAGACCACTCATATTTTGCCTATTTTTCTGCCACCCAGATTGCCCATATCATCGGGCAATCAGAATAACATCTTTTTTTTAAAGAAGCCTAGCCCGACAAGCTGGGGTTTCAATCCACTTTTTAGTTCTCTTAGGAAGCAAATGAATATGGTCTTCAGTATGAAATGCAGTTAAACACTCAGTGTTTTTGGACAAATTTGGAAAATTTACAGCCTCTATTTCTTCAAATATTTTTTCTGCCCCAGTCTCTTTCCTTTCATCCTGGGATTTCAATTAAATATATGTTAGAACTGTGGATATTGTTCCACTAAGGCACTGTTAATTTTGTCCCCCAATCTTTTTTCTCTTTCTTCTTCAGATTGAATAATTTCTATTGCTCTGTTTCTGTTTATTTTTTCTTACGTCATCTCCAATCTGCTATCAAGCCCATCAGTGAATTTATTATTTCAGAGGCTTAATTAATTCATTTTTGTTCTAGAATTTCCATTAGTTTCCTTTTGATACTTTCTTTCCCAGTTGAGATGTCCTATGTGTTCCCGCATGAGATTTCCTGTATATTCATTCATTACGAATGTTTTTTCTTTTATGTA